>NC_139023.1:134935834-135295834 GCF_964662115.1 Mustela nivalis | reverse complement strand
GACATTTCATCCATGTCAACATGGATGAAACTAGAGTGTATAATGCTAAACAAAATAATTCAAGGAAAGAAAATTATTATTTCAGTTATATGTGGAATTTAAGAAGCAAAACAGGTGAACATAGGGGGAGGGGAGGAAACATAAAATAAGATAAGAACAGAGAGGAAACCAAACCATAGTTGAGTCTTAACTATAGAGAACAAACAGCATTGCTGGAGAGGAGGTATGTGGGAGGATGGGCTAAGTGGATGATGAGCATTAGAAAGGCACTTGTTGGGAGAAGCAGTAAGTGTTATATGTGAGTGATGAATAACTAAATTCTACTTATAAAACCAATACTACAGTATATGTTAACTCATTTCATTTTATTTTTTATTTTTTTTCAATGTTCCAAGATTCATTGTTTATATACCACACCCAGTGCTCCATGCAATACATGTCCTCCTTAATATCCACTACCAGGCTCACCCATCTTCCCTCCCCTCAGAACCCTTAGTTTGTTTCTCAGAGTCCACGGTCTGTTACAGTTCATCTGTCTCTCCAATTTCCCCCAATTCACTTTTCCTCTCCTTCTCCTAATGTCCTCTGTGTTATTCCTTAAGCTCCACAAGTAAGTGAAACCATATGATAATTGACTCTCTCTGCTAGACTTATTTCACTTAGCATAATCTCTTCCAGTCCTATCCATGTTGATACAAAAGCTGAGTATTCATCCTTTCTGATGCAAGCATAATATTCCATTGTATATATGGACATATCTTCTTTATCCATTTATCTGTTGAATGAAATCTTGGCTCTTCCCACAGTTTGCTATTGTGGACATTGCTGACATGAGCACTGGGGTACATGTGGCTTTTAAGATCACTACATCTGTATCTTTGGGATAAATACTCATTAGTGCAATTGCAGGGTCATAGGGTAGCTCTATTTTTAATTTTTGTGGAATCTCCACACTGTTTTCCAAAGTGGCTGCACCAACTTGCATTGCTACCAAAATATGTTTCAATTTTTTTTTTTTTTACAACTTGTAGGTAAAGGCAACAAATATAAAATAGCTTACATAAAGTAATGCTAAAATAAATAATAAATTAAAATAATATATACTTGAAAGTCTTCTTTCAGATAACTGTGGTGATAAGAGCAGTTGAACAGTTTGCAACTTAATGGAATCAATAAAATAAAATATATACATAAAGAAAGACCTCCCAAAGCTAAAGAGAAAAAAAAAAAAAGTCTGTTAGTATGAAATGAGTGCAATAAATAAGTTTAGGAGAAAAAAAAAATGTGTTCCCATGAGTTAAAGAAATTTCTTTGACTGAGATGAAATTTGAGCTAGAATCTGGAGATTTGGATAGGCTGAGAAAGAAGAGTACATCACTAACTGACCTGTATTATGTGCCTGATACCTTACACACTTTATGTAATTTAATCCTACCACAAGCCCATTAACTGAGGCCCAGACAGTTTAGGTAAACAGGCACCTTTCACACAGCTACCTGTTTGTAAAGTCTTTATCGAGACTCAGATATTGACCCTCAAATCAATATGCTTTCCATCATTCAGTATTGGGAAACACATCTAGAGATAGACATGTGAGAGTAGCAAAATTGGAGGAAGGGATGAGATAAACAGTATTAAAGCATTCAGTGTTTGTCCAAAGTAATCTGACTGGATCATATGGTTGGTTTGGAAGGAAAAGGCTAGAAGAATAGAAAAGATAAATGGAAGATAAAGCTATAATGGTTGAACTTGGCTTAGGCATTATTAAGAACAATCAATGGCCAAAGAAATGAAATTATAAAAACATGTTTAAGAAGATTAATGCTAATTAGCAGAAGTAATTGAATAGAAAATAAAGGTGAAGAGATCTATTAATTATGGCAACAATAAAGTAAAATATGACAGAAGTTTGGAAACATTTTCTAAGAATCTCAAGATCTGTAGTGTCATAAAAATAAATGAAAAATATTAATGTTCAATTGACTAGAGTGTTTTTATTTTTAGGTTGGATAATTACCTTGGAAACTTCAAAAAGCAATTGTATCACTTCCGTCTTATGATCATAGCAAATACAAAACAGTATAAACAAAATACTATTTTGTAAATCTCCGATTTTTGGACAGGCATTAGAAAATTACTTAAGGATACGTACATGGAAAATAAAAGTAATCTTACTTATTTTGCTATTTTTACAAAGTTTAATCTCTTTGCCAATATTACAAATGTCACTTTATTTAATCCTCACAATTCCATGAGTCTGAGTATTTACTATTGATATAACTTTAACAGAGAAATAAACTTAAGTGCAGATAGATTAAATAATGTATCCAAGGTAATACACAGTGGATAATAGACCTGTGGTTTGAGCCCAGGTAGTAAAGTTCCCAAGATTAGATTCTTAACACATTTTACTAAGTTTATTCCTTATTTCTCCTAACTTAAATGATGGATACAATAATATGACAAGCATATTTTAATTGTTTTCAGTCATTATAATTTCTTTTTTAAAAATTTAAGTGGTGTATTATTCAGTAAATGAAAATATTATTTTTTTTCTATAAATTCCATACATGAGGTTTTTATTTTGTGGTCATAAATATAATTTTCCCATATTGGCATTATGTAATTGTTGATTTTAAGAATATGTAGATAAGAGGCCAAATTATAGAGGTTGCAGAGGCCCAGTCAAAGCTATATAGAAGGAGAGAATGAGGTTAAATACAAATAAATTCAAATTGAGATATTTTGCTTATCTATTATGTTCAAGACATGACTATTGTATAATATATATCTACAATTAATCTGTATTCAAGGAGTTGACAATATAGTGGTTGATAAATAATGATACAGATCATGATTCTGATGAGTGCCATTAAGGTATATAAACATAATCATAACTAAAATGAGGAAAATACCAAATTCAGGGGAAAGATTCAGAAAACACTCTCAGCAGAAGGTATTTTCTAATGCCAACTTCAAGAAATTAGTAGAATATTTTTGTAAAGACTTTATTTATCTATTTGATAGAGAGAGAGAGAGCCAGAGAGCACAAGCGTAGGGAATGGTAGAGAGAAAAGGAGAAACAAGCTTGATCCCAGGACACTGGGATAGTGACCTGAGCTGCAGGCAGAGGCTTAACCAGCTGAGCCACCCAGGGCTCTAAGAAATGAGTGGAATTTTAACAAGTTTAAAATAATAAAAATATTTATCTAGAGAGAAGCAAAAGTATGGGCTGTAACAGTAGATCAAGACACAGAGGGTAATGCTTTCAGGCATAATGACTTGGAGTGTAGCAAAAATATTAAAGGACCTTGTACATCCCATATGGTACTAGCAAAATAAAGACCATCACTGGTTAGACTATTTTCTATTTCAATACATATGCCTCAGACTTACTAGAGCATATTAAATTTGAAACCCTGATAAAAGGAGCCAAAATACAAGGGGTAGAATGTGTTAAAAAAAATACTTGATATGTCCAAATATGGAAACCCTAAATAGTTGGGAAAATATTTCTTCCTATCATAAAAACGGGCCACAAAGGTAGGGTTTCAGTGAATTTGATAAAATATATTTGGTGTAACTCAGTATTTTCAGCTAGCAAGTAAGAAATGATAAATTGAAAACCCATCCTCAAACAGTATAGAGGTTTAAGGACTCTTACTCTGAGGAATGGGTTATAGAATAAAAGCTGAACACACAGATTGCTGAATAGCAATGAATTACCAGCCAAGATAAGGTAATATAAATTCCAAATGTATAATGCTAGAGATTACAATATTGCCCAGGAAACTTCAGGAGCCTGAAATAGAAGTACAGAAATGGGCAGTGAGTTTCTTTCCTCATCTACCATCTCTAAAGTTAGACCAAATCAGTCAATATTTAAAAGTATTTTTGTAAGGGGGCACCTGGGTGGCTCAGTGGGTTAAGCCTCTGCCTTCGGCTCAGGTCATGATCCCAGGGTCCTGGGACCAAGCCCTGCATCGGTCTCTCTGCTCTGCAGGGAGCCTGCTTCCTCCTCTCTCTCTGCCTGCCTCTCTGCCTACTTGTGATCTCTGTCAGATAAATAAAGAAAAAATCTTAAAAAAAAAAAAAAGTATTTTTGTAGGGACACGTGGGTGGCTCAGTGGGTTAAAGCCTCTGCCTGCAGCTCAGGTCATGATCTTAGGGTCCTGGGATCAAGCCCCACATCAGGGCTCTCTGCTTGGCAGGGAGCCTGCTTCCCCCACTCTCTCTCTGCCTTCCTCTCTGCCTACTTGTGATCTCTCTCTCTATGTCAAATAAATAAATAAAATCTTTTAAAAAAAGTATTTTTGTATTCTTAATTCCCAACCAACATGTTATACCTGTTAATGATAGAGAAGAATTAAAATACCAACTACAATTAGAATTTGCTATTTATTTTTCACATTAGCTAATTTGGGGTTTAGGATTTTTGAGCCATTTAGAGTATGGAAGTATATGTAAGTATATGATCCAGGATAGAAGGTTAAGATATAAAGAGATAAAACAATATGCCCAGAAGGCATAATAATTTGGAACAGAGCAAAATGTTATATATAACATCCTAATAAAAGTTTGAGGGGAGCTGGGTGGCTCAGTGGGTTAAACCTATGCCTTTGGCTCAGCTCATGATCTCAGGGTCTTGGGGGTGAGCACTGCATTGGGCTCTCTCATCAGCAAGGAGTCTGCTTCCTCCTTTCTCTCTGCCTGCTGCTCTGCCTACTTGTGATCTCTCTCTCTCTCTCTCTCTCTCTGTGTCAAATAAATAAATAAAATCTTTAAAAAAAAAGTGTAAGGCATTTGTACTGAACAGGAAATAATAAAAAACTTACAGAGCCTTATTTTTGTTTTTGATTTTGTTTTCTTGTTTTTATGTTGCTATGTCTTCTTAACTAATTGATGTATTGATTATTATGAAAAGTCCTCCTTTATCCCTGGTGAAATTCCTTATGCTGTATTCTATTTTGCTGGATATTAATACATATTTTCTTGTCTTTTTGTTGTTGTTGTTTTTAGTATCTTTATATACAAGTATATTTTTACAGATGTCATATAAATAGATAAGTCATAATTTCTAATTATATAACAATCTCTGCTTTTAATTAGAAGGCAGAAAAAAATTTAATGTAATTTTTGATATAGCTGGATTTTTAAAATCTAACTTCAATTACCCAACACATAGTAAATCATTAGTTTCAGATGTAGAGTTCAGTAGTTCATGAGATGCATATAATACCCAATGCTCATAGTGCCCATCACTCAAACACCCTATCCCCCCAAACACCTCCCTTCCAGCAACCCTCAGTTTGTTTCTGTAATTAAGAGTCTCTCAAGGTTTTTTATCCCTCTCTGATGACTTCTCATTCAGCTTTCCCTCCCTTCTCATATGATCCTCTGTGCTGTTTCTTATATTCCACATATGAATGAAACCATGTAATTGTCTTTCTCTTATTGACTTATTTTGCTCAACATAATACCCTCCAGTTCCATCCACATCACTGAAAATGGTAAGCATTCATCCTTTCTGATGGCTAATATTGCTATATATATAGATATATATATATATAGATATATAAAGAAGTGGTATATATATATATAGAATGGATGAATGGACATTTCAGCTCTTTCCAGTTTGGCTATTTTCAACATAGCTTCCATAAACATTAAGGTACAGGTGCCTTTTTGGATCATTACATTTATATATTTGGGGTAAATACCTAGTAGTGCAATTGCTGGGTCATAGGGTAGCTCTATTTTCAACTTTTTGAAAAACCTCCACACTGTTTTCTAGAGTGGCTGTACCAGCTTGCATTCCCACCAACGGTGTAGGAGGGTTTCCCTTTCTTCACATCCTCACAGACACTTGTTTTTTGCTTGTTAATATTAGCTATTCTAACTGGTGTAAGGTAATATCTTATTGTGGTTTTGATTTGTTTTTCCCTGACACCAAGTGATGTGGTACATTTTTTCATGTGTCTGTTGGCTATTTGTACATCTTGTTTGGTGAAATATCTGTTCAAGCCTTCTGTCCATTTCTTGACTGGATTATTTGGTTTTTGGCTTTTGAGTTTGATAAGATCTTTGTAGATCTTGGATACTCGCCCTTTTTCTGATATGTCATTTGCAAATATTTTCTCCTATTCTGTAGGTTGTCTTTTAATTCTGTTGACTGTTTTCTTTGATAGTCAGAAGCTTTTCACCTCGATGAAGTCCCAATAATCCATTTTTGCTTTTGTTTCCCTTGCCTCTGGAGATGTGTCTAACAAGAAGTTGCTGTGGCTGAGGTGGAAGAGGTTGCTCCCTGTGCTCTCCTCTAGGATTTTGATGGATTCCTGTATCACAAATTATGTCTTTCATCCATTTTGAACTTATCTTTGTATAGGGTATAAGAAAATGGTCCAGTTTCATTCTTCTACATATGGCTGTCCAATTTTCTCCAACACCATTTGTTGAAGACATTTTCTAATTATTTGAGAAAGGCTGGTGTTGCTATGTACTTCCCTCTTGGGACTGTCTTTGCTACATCCCAAAGGTTTCAAACAGCTGTGTTTTCATTTTCATTTGTTTCCATGAATTTTTTTCTTCTGTAATTTCATGATTGGTCCATTCTTTCTTTATTGGGATGCTCTTTAGCCTCCAAGTATTTGAGTTCCTCCTAAATTTCCTCTTGTGATTGAGTTTAAGTTTCAAAACACTGTGGTCTGAAAATATTCAGGGAATAATCTCCATCTTTGGTACCAGCTGAGGCCTGATTTGTGACCCAGTATGTGATTTATTTTGGAAAATGTTCTCTCTCTCTCTCTCCTTTTCTTTTCAGATCTTATTTATTTATTTGACATACAGATAGAGAGGGATCACAGTAGACAGAGAGGCAGGCAGAGTAGGGAGAAGCAGGCTCCCCACCGAACAGAGAGCCCAACATGGGGCTCAATCACAGGACCCTGAGATCATGACCTGAGCCAAAGGGAGAGGCTTAACCCACTGAGTCACCCAGGCACCCCTATTCTGGAAAATGTTCTTGTACACCCAAGAATATGTATTCTGTTGCCTTAGGATGGAATGCTCTGTATATATCTCTGAAGTTCATCTGGTCCAGTATGTCATTCAAAGCCCTTGTTTTCTTGTTGATCTTCTGCTTAGATGATCTGTCTATTGCTGTGAGTGGGGTGTTAAAGTCCCCTACTATTATTTTATTATCATCAATGTGATTTTTTTTTAATTTTGTTATTAATTGGTTTATAAATTGGCTGCTCCCAATTTAGGAGCATAAATATTAATAATTGTTAAAGGGTCTATCCAACAAGAAGATCTAAGTATGATATAATATCCTTCATCATCCCTTACTACAGTCTTTGGTTTAAAATCTGATCTGTCTGGGCGCCTGGGTGGCTCAGTGGGTTAAGCCGCTGCCTTTAACTCAGGTCATGATCTCAGGGTCCTGGGATCGAGTCCCGCATCGGGCTCTCTGCTCAGCAGGGAGCCTGCTTCACTCTATCTCTCTCTCTGCCTGCCTCTCCATCTACTTGTGATCTCTCTCTGTCAAATAAGTAAATAAAATCTTTAAAAAAATAATAAATAAATAAAATCTGATTTGTCTGATATAAGGATTGCTATCCCAGCTTTCTTTTGATGCCCATTCATGTGATAAATTGTTCTCCATGCCCTCACTTACAATTTATGCATGTCTTTGGATCTAAAATGAGTTTCTGGTAGATAACATATGGATGGGTCTTGCTTTTTTATCTAATCTGATACCCTGTGTCTTTTGATTGGAGTATTTAGTCCATTTACATTCAGAGTAACTATTGAAAGATATGACTTTAGTGCCATTGTATTACCTGTAAAGTCCTTATGTCTTTCTTTATGCTCTATGTTACTTTTTGGCTCTCTCTTCACTTACAGGATCCCCTTTACTATTTCTGGCAAGGTTGGTTTAGTGACCACAAATTCTTTTAGTTTCTGTTTGTCCTGGAATATTTTTATCTCTCCTTCCTTTCTGAATGGCAGCCTTGCTGGATAAGGCATTCTTGGTTGAATGTTTTTCTCATTGAGTACACTGAATATATCATGCTAGCCCTTTCTGAGCTACCAGATCTCTACCCTTGTACTTTAAGGACCTCTTGTCTCAAGCTGATTACAGGATTTTCTCTTTATCTCTGAAATTTACAAGCATTACTATTATATATCAGGGTGCTAATCTATTTTATTGATTTTGAAAGGGGATTCTCTCTGCCTCCTGGACGAATGCCTGTTTCCTTCACCAGATTAGGGAAGTTCTAAGCCATGAACAAGATGAACAAAAGATCTCTCTCTATATATATATATATATGTGTGTGTGTGTGTGTGTGTGTGTGTACACACACATATATATGTGTATATATATATTCATCATATATATTCATACCACAATATGGTATGTGTATGTGTATATATGGTATATGCATGTGTGTGTATATGTATATATATATCACAACCTCAGCAAAATACACACTAGACAAATCTGAAGAGCTCAGAAATCAAAAAAAGGAAAAAAGGGCAGGGGAAGAAATTATAATCACAGGTGGACAAAACAGGGTGATTCATTTCATCCTGGGTGTATTTTTGTCTATTAGAAGACACTAATTTCCAAAATTGTAAAGAGAAAAAAACTTATATATGTACACAAAAATAAAATTGAATATAGTGAAAGGAATCCAAAAATGAAGAATATATCTATAAAATGCAAATGTAAGAATGAAAATTTTAAAAAGATTTAAAAACAAAGAGTTGATAAAATAAGAAACTTGCAAAAAGTGGTCACTTTTTTATTTGTAGAATTGCAACAATTATATTCTTACATCTCAGGTTGAATTCACAGGTGTTCAGAATAATTTAATAGATAAGTTGCTGAATTCAAGGAACAAGATGAAACACAGCTCCCCTATTCTTCCACCATCTTCCCTCTCCTAGTTGATTCAGCTGGGTTTATTCATCCATCTTGCTATTTATTTTTAATTTGTCCCATCTGTTTTTTTGTTTCTTTTTTTCTTTTTTGCCCTTTTAAAATTGATTACAGTTTGTTTAAGTACAATGTATTATCTCCAACATTGGCTTCTTAGCTATATCTCTTTCTTTTGCCTTTTAGGTATTTTCTCTAGTGCTTTAAAGTAACTTATTTTAACTAATTTTATTCTGCCCTTAAATAACATTATGTTATTTCACATATATTATAAAACATTTTTAGCAGTGTATTTCCATTTCCTTTTATTTTTCTTACTCTGTATATTTGTAGTTTTTTCTTTATCCTGGCTTGATTAATTGTATATACCTTAATTTTCATTAGTAGTTACAACAGTGGTTAATGATAATACTTAAGAAAATATGGAACTCATAATGAAAACATCACAAACCCATTTTCTTTTTTAAAGCATTTGGTGATTGGGGGTTTAAATTCCATTAACATAGTTAAGTAAGAGAAATGGTAATCAAAGTACAGGGTTTTTGAAAGTGGAAAATTTAACAGGAGACATCTCATAATAAGCTTGACCCCTAAAGGTCCATTTTGAAGCATATATTACAGAAATATACTACCCTAATGCAGAATAAAACTTTCCCCTCAGAGTTAATCATTTTAAAATTTGGGGCATGCAGAGAAACTTTACTATCAACCTTTAATATTGATTAAACATTGCCTGAGATTTATCAGGTACCTGGAATAAGTAAATGGTAAGACCCTTTGTAGAAATGATTTCTTACCATTACCTTTGGGATTGCAAATAATTCCAAAAATAATTAGAACATATAAAGTGCTCAGTTAAACCACACAAGGCTGAACAAGATTGGGAGGCAATATTAAATCCAAGAACAAGGAAAACAAATAGAAAAAAATAACAAATATGGTAGATATAAATCAACTTTATCAGTAATCACTTTGAACATTGATGGTCTAAATGCTCCAATTAAAAAAAAACAAACAGAAATTATCAGAGTGCATAAAAAAGCCTGAACAATATGTTGTCTATAAGAAACCCATTGTAAATATTAATATACATATAGCTTAAGAATAAGTTGATGGGGGAAAATATACAAGGTTAACACAAACAAAAGAAAGCAGGAGTAACTTTATTAGTTCCAGACAAAGCAGACTTCAAAAGCAAGTAAAGTTACTAGGAAAAGAAAAGCACTATGTAATGATAAAGGGGTTAATTCTCTAAGATGTAACACTATCAACAGACCATCAAACTATATAAAGCAAAAAGTACTGGGATTGCAAATGAAATAAGATGAAGCCACTATTATCACTGGAGACTTCAAAACCCCTCTATCAGAAATTGACAGGTCTAGCAGAGAATCAGTAAGGAAATAGTTTAACTCAATATCATCATCAATGAAAATGGATATAATTGACATCTATAGACTGCTTCATCTGACAGTAGCAGAATATACATTCTTCTTAAACTCACATAGAACATTCCCCACCATAGACCACATTATGGGTCATAAAACCTGTTTTAACAAAATTAAGAAAACTAGAAATTACACAATGTCCCTTTTAGACCACAATAAAATTAAACTAGAAATCAATAATGTAAAGATAACTGAAAAATATTAATTCATGGATATTAACTTTTCTTATATCACAAGGTTCAAAGAAAAATCATAAGAAATTTAAAAATATTGAACTAAATCTAAAGGAGAACACAACTTTCTAAAATTTGTGGGATACAGAAAAAAGCAGTTTGTACAGAGAAATTTCTAGTATGGAATTCATATATTTGAGAAGAAGAAAAATCTAAAACCAATAATCTAATTTCGTACTTTAGGAAACTAGATAAATCAAAGAAAGCAGAAGAAATAAGAATTAGAGCCAAACCAATGAAATTTAATACATGAAAATAATAGAGAAAAATCAATGAAAACAAAAGCAGGTCTTTGAAGAGATCAACAAAATCTATAGGCTTCTTGCCAGGCTAAGGAAAAAAAAAAAAAAAGAGGACATAAATTACTAATATTATAAACTAAATAGGGCTATCACTACAGATCTTATGGACATTCAATGGCTAATAAATAAATACTATTAACAACTTCATGCTCACAAATTTAAATACCTAGATGACATGCAGCATTCCTTGGAAGACACAAGTGCCAAAACTCAAACAAGAAGAAATATATAATCTGAATAAAACTATTTTTTTATAGTGTGTGCACATGTGAGCATGAAGGGGGAGGAAGAGTCAGAGGGAGGGAGAGAGACAGAGAGAGAGCGTGAAAGAGAGAGAGAATCTTAAGCAGTCTCTACACCCAGCGGGAGCCCAGTCTTGCAACCCGATGATCATGACCTGAGCTGAAATCAAATGTCAGATGCTTAATGGCCTAGTCAGCTGGACACCGCTGGATAGGCCTATATTAATGAAATTGTAACAATAATTCAAAATCTTCTATAACAGAAACCAGTGGGCACTGATGGGTTCAGTGGTGATTTCTACCAAACATTTCTTTACATTCCTTTTTAGAGATAGAAAGAAGAAATATTTTTTTAACTTGTTCTATAAGCCTAGAATTATCTTAATACCTAAATCAAAGACATTACAAAAATACTATAAAACAATAATGCAAAAATCTTCAACAAAATAGAAAATCTGATCCAACAATGTATAATAAGAATGATACACCATGACTGAGGGAGCATTATTGCAGGTATGCAAGACAGATTCAGTTTTCAAAAATAATTAAAAATAAGTTAAAGTAATCTGTCACATTATCAGGCTAAAAAGTCACATGATTATATCAATAGCTGCAGAAAAAACATTTGACAAAAGCCAACACTATTCATTGGGGGGAAAAAAAGAGTCCATAAACTATGAATAAATGTGAGCTTTCTCAACTTGATCTTCTCAAAAGATCTTTTAAAAAAACCAACACGTCGGGCGCCTGGGTTAGCTTAGTCTGTTCGGCATCCAACTCTTGATTTCTGCTCAGGTCATGCTTGCACTGGTCTTGAGATCATCCCCTGGGTAAGTCTGCATGCTCAGCAGGGAGTCTGCTTGAAGAGTCTCTTCTTCCCAACACCCATTCATGTGCTTTTGCTCACATTCTCTCAAATAAACCCTAAAAAAAAAAAAAAAAAAAAAAATCCCAAAGCCTAACATCATACTTATCTGTGAGAAAATCAAAGCTTCTCCACTGAGATCAAGTACAAGGCATGGATATTTCTTCTCACCACTCCATTTCAATACTGTATTGCAAGATCTAGCTAATGGAGTAAGAGAAGGAAAAGAAACAAAAGGCACATGGGTTGGGAAGGAAGAAACAAAGCTATTTTTATTCACAGAGGATATAGTTGTAGAATATCTGAAAAAGTGGACTAAAAACTCCTGAAACTAATATGAAACAATAACAAGATTGCATTATACAAGGTTAATATGCAAAAGTCATTCGCTTTTCTATATAACATCAAACAAGTAGAATCTAAAATTTAAAACAATACCATTTATACCACAGCATCTCCCAAAAGTGAAATACTTAAGTATAAATTTTTACAAATATGTACAAGAGCTTTATGAAAAAACTATAAAGCAATATCCACAATATACCTTGCTGGAATTTTGATTAGGATTGAGTTAAATCTATAGATCAGTTGGGCACTGACATCATACCAATATTAAATTTTTACATCAATGAACATGAACTAAGTATCTATTTTTTTCTTGTCATTCATCAGAACTTTGGGTGATTATGGTGTATCAATGTAGGTTCACCAAAACGGTCATCAATGTATTACTCTGGTAGGGGACATGGGTAATGGGAGGCTATGCATATGTGGAGGAAGGGTATATTGGAAATCTAAATACCTTCCCCTCAATTTTGCTAGAAACCAAAAACTTCTCTAAAAAAGTAAATTCATAATTAAAAAATAATCATCCCACAACCACAGATAAAGAGGCAAATAAGAAAACTAGACTATATGTAACAGAATAAGAAAATATAAGACAACCAAAATAAATCCTAAAGTATTAAGATTCTAAAATTATCACATGAGGCTTTTAACCATATGTAAATATTTTGTAAAAATATGTGAGACAAGATTTAAGATATTTGGGGAAACAAACCATTAAAAATAAATTTTTTTTTTAATTTATTTGACAGACAGAGATCACAAATAGGCAGAGAGGCAGGCAGAGAGAGAGAGAGGAGGAAGCAGGCTCCCCACTGAGCAGAGAGCCCGATGTGGGACTCGATCCCAGAACCCTGAGATCATGACCTGAGCTGAAGGCAGAGGCTTAACCCACTGAGCCACCCAGGCGCCCTAAAAATAAAATTTTGATTAATCAAGAAAACAATTGATTCAGAATTCTGCAAATGTAATAAAAAAAAATATAGGTTTCCTTTCTCTAACTCTTTAATATATCTGAGCTGAAAATTAACTTCAAAATAAAAGAAAAAGGACTATGCTTTCTAATATTTGAGAAAAAGAAAAAAAAAAACCTTAAATTGGAAGCAATTGCATGGCAACAAATCCAAACTATGAAAGACCGAGGATCTGACAAAATGTGACATTTATGCCAAGATAAGAATGAAAGAGAAGTTACATATCCTTAGATCTCAGAATGATATTGAAATATCCTTAAAAACATGTGTTAAGGCTCTGGAAGGTCCTTTAAGTGATTCTTTGATTAGAATGAAAAGAGTCTGACAATGAGAGAAGTGAAGACTGTATCTGTAGAGATCAAGTATGATATAGAATGGAAATAAAAGTGAAGTCAAATAGAAATCATACTGACACTTTTTTTTTCTTTTTACATTATAGTTTACCATCCAAAAATGACTCTTACTATTGTGGGATATTTTTTTTAAGTATTTAATTTTTTTATTTGACAGAGAGAGACACAGATATAGGGAATACAAGCAGGTGGAGTGGGAAAGGGAGAAGCAGGCTTCCCATAGAGCAAGGAGCCCAATGCAGTGCTCCATCCCAGGACATTGGGATCATGACTGGAGCCAAAGGCAGAAGCTTAACTGACCGAGCCACCCAGGCACCACTTGTGGAATGATTTTTAACAAATGTTTCATTTAATTCCCATAACTGGTATACAGGAAAAAAAATATATTAGTTATCTTGAATTTCTGTTACCCAGTCATTTTTGCATATTATTTAAAAATATTGATTTTTAAATTATGATAATTTTAAGTATGTAAAAAACATTTTCAATTACATAGATTGTTTTCAAGTTTTATCCATTGCCATGTCCTTCTAGGTCATTAACTAGAATTTCCAAATAACACTGATCAATGGTGGCAATCTTGACTACCTATGTTCACTTTCTCACTGTCACTAACTACACTGATTCTGTATTCATACCTCCAAGTAAGAGGTGTGCAGAAATCAATTCAAGCAGCAACAACCTACACTGATCTGAGTTCCTACCCAGAACATCAAGTCACATCTCTAAGAATTATACTGAATTTACTAATAACTCTTTCTCTGATATTGATGCCACTCCTCCCTTTGATCAATACTTCCTATTAAATGGTGATAGTAGCCATTTATTTGTAATGATTTCAGTATTTCATCATTGGTTAGGAGGACTCTTATTTTTATTATTTTTATTATGTTCTTGGGAGAATTTTACATAAATCATTGCTAAATTTAATTAAATGGCTCTCTGGCATTTTTTTGATATAACATATAATTTGTTTCACTTTAATTTTTGATGTAATGTTAATGTTAAGTCTAACACTTGTCAGCAATGAGTAACCTGTGCTTTCTATCTGGAAACCTGTATTTTTTTTGCATTATCCTTGGCAATTAGTAAGTTCATTAGGATAAGTCTAGGGTGATAGATGCATTTGTTAAACAGCCTGGGATCATTGACCCCATTTAATCTGTAGGTTGAATATACTATTAAGTTTAGATACATTTTCCTTGTTATGTATAATATTTACTTCTCCTGCTCCAGCTTTTAACTTCTCTGGAAATCCTATTGGGTCCTTTTTAGGTGTCCTGGCTCCTCTTTCTAATCTTTCATCTTTTCCCTTATAGATTTTCATTTTTGTCACCACAAAAGGAAGTTTGGAAAGAACCCAAATACATGGAGACTAAACAGCATCCTTCTAAAGAATGAATGGGTCAACCGGGAAATTAAAGAAGAATTGAAAAAAATCATGGAAACAAATGATAATGAAAATACAACGGTTCAAAATCTGTGGGACACAACAAAGGCAGTCCTGAGAGGAAAATATATAGCAGTACAAGCCTTTCTCAAGAAACAAGAAAGGTCTCAGGTACACAACCTAACCCTACACCTAAAGGAGCTGGAGAAAGAACAAGAAAGAAACCCTAAGCCCAGCAGGAGAAGAGAAATCATAAAGATCAGAGCAGAAATCAATGAAATAGAAACCAAAAAGACAATAGAGCAAATCAACGAAACTAGGAGCTGGTTCTTTGAAAGAATTAATAAAATTGATAAATCCCTGGCCCGACTTATCAAAAAGAAAAGAGAAAGGACCCAAATAAATAAAATCATGAATGAAAGAGGAGAGATCACAACTAACACCAAAGAAATACAAACAATCATAAGAGCATACTATGAGCAACTCTACGGCAATAAATTTGACAATCTGGAAGAAATGGATGCATTCCTAGAAACATATAAACTACCACAACTGAACCAGGAAGAAATAGAAAGCCTGAACAGACCCATAACCAGTAAGGAGATTGAAACAGTCATTAAAAATCTCCAAACAAACAAAAGCCCAGGGCCAGACGGCTTCCCGGGGGAATTCTACCAAACATTTAAAGAAGAACTAATTCCTATTCTCCTGAAACTGTTCCAAAAAATAGAAATGGAAGGAAAACGTCCAAACTCATTTTATGAGGCCAGCATCACCTTGATCCCAAAACCAGACAAGGATCCCACCAAAAAAGAGAGCTTTAGACCAATATCCTTGATGAACACAGATGCGAAAATACTCAACAAAATACTAGCCAATAGGATTCAACAATACATTAAAAAGATTATTCACCACGACCAAGTGGGATTTATTCCAGGGCTACAAGGTTGGTTCAACATCCGCAAATCAGTCAATGTGATAGAACACATCAATAAAAGAAAGAACAAGAACCATATGATACTCTCAATAGATGCTGAAAAAGCATTTGACAAAGTACAGCATCCCTTCCTGATCAAAACTCTTCAAAGTGTAGGGATAGAGGGCACATACCTCAATATCATCAAAGCCACCTATGAAAAACCCACTGCAAATATCATTCTCAATGGAGAAAAACTGAAAGCTTTTCCGCTAAGGTCAGGAACATGGCAGGGATGTCCATTATCACCACTGCTATTCAACATAGTACTAGAGGTCCTAGCCTCAGCAATCAGACAACAAAAGGAAATTAAAGGCATCCAAATCAGCAAAGAAGAAGTCAAATTATCACTCTTCGCAGATGATATGATACTATATGTGGAAAACCCAAAAGACTCCACTCCAAAACTGCTAGAACTTATACAGGAATTCAGTAAAGTGTCAGGATACAAAATCAATGCACAGAAATCAGTTGCATTTCTCTACATCAACAGCATTTTTGTCTATTTTTTAAAGGGTGAGTTAGAGGTAGAGATGTTTTGTTTTGTGTTGTGTGTATATGTGTTTTGATTTCTGTTCTTTGTGTTTATTCTGAGTTGTGAAATATTTTCACTTGATTTTACTGATTAAAATCTCAGATAAGCAATGATTAGTCTCATATTTCATTTATCTATTTAAAAAATTTATCATCCTTTTAAAAATGTCCTTTTAGTCATCAAAGTGGTTGAACAGTGTGTGTGTTAGGTATATATGTTTTATATTGATATCATTAAAAGTTACTACTTTTTTGTTAAAACTCCCAGTATATCTGTAAGAATGCCACCAGGTCTACTTATTGACTCTTATCTCTTTCCCTCAGATCACTTTTTGAATAGTAATTTTTCTTTAACAGATTATAATTTTGTTCCCCCATAATCACTTTTATGTCTACTAATAAAAACAAATCAGTTTATTGACATTTATAGAATAACAGAAAAAGTATTATTCTTAAAGAGGTAAAAGAGCAAACCCTCATCCACCATCTGAAGCATGGCTTGCCTCTGCTGGGAAAACCTGGTAGGCACACCACTGTTAACATGCACAAAGCCAACATTCAACATAAAAGTTTCCTTCTTAGAGATGTCAGATGGGGGAATAGGGGATTCTAGCTCTTACACCCATGCAGAACATCCATTATAACTATGCATGTGGGAACTGAGAAGTACAGTAAAAAGATTCCTATATCCCATTATAGCAAAAATCAAGAATACATGCACTGGAAGGGTAAGAAGAACAGTTTCACTTTCTCAGCATTCCTCTCCCCTATAGCAGCACAGCTCAGTGCCAAGAGAGACCCCTCAGCCTATGATTTCTCTCACAGAGCAGAGGGTAAGGAAGGAGTAAGTGCCTCATTGTGGAATAATGCTCACGGGGCTCACTTCTGCCTGGTCCCACCCAGATCACTGAGGAAACTGGCACGGCTAAACAGTCTTGTAGGAACTAGGAGTAGGGAAGTAGGGTGGGAGCTCACAGCAAATGAGCATGAAGCTCAAAATTCACCCATGGAACCCTCAGATTCTAGTAAGTGCCCTGCCCATGAAGTCAATGAGATGTCTGACTTGCAGTCCTTACAAAACTGGCCAAAATGTTCTCAGGAGATGGAACATCTAACTACAGCAGATAGTGCATACTCCCAGAAAAGTGCATGCAAGCCTCTGCAGATTGTATGTATGAGCCTTGCAACAGGATTTTTGCAAGACCCTACAAATAGCATCAACTCGACTGCAGGTTTGGGAGAAGCACACGACATTGAACTCTACAGGACACTACCTGGAGGGAGAATGAGAGGATCTCAGCACCTAGACTGACTTTGCAGGATTGAGAGAAGGCACAATCCTAAAACTTATCTATTAAAAGGAAACAAGAGGAGCAGGTAAGGAACATCCATAGAAAAAAATCTGAATAACTCTAAAAATCTCTACTAACCCCACTAAAATAGAGATCTGCAATAGCAACAGTAACCCCTTACCTATGAATAATTACTTTAAATATACACAGATTGCATTTTCCTGATAAACAAATATGTGGACATTCTCAAAAAATATTAACAAACCAAATTCAACAGCACAGGAAATGTTTCATAGACTATGATCAAGTGAAATTCATTCTGAGATGCCAAAGTAATTCAGTATAAACAACCTGTAAATATAAAAGACTATTTATCGGAATGAATGGAAAAAGTCATATGATCACCTCATTAGCTATCATTAAAACAGTACGGAAATAGCATAAAAGTAGATACACATACCCAAGGATTAGATTAGAGAGCCAAGAAACAATTCACACATACACGATTAATTATCCCTTGACAAGGTTACCAAAAATACACCACTGTTGAAGGCATGGTCTCCTCAATAAATGATAGTGGGAAAACTGACATCCATAATCCAAAGAATAAAATTGAACCCTTATCTCACAACATATACATAAGTGAACTCAAAATGGATTAAAAACTAAAAATAAGACCTGAAACACTAAAACTCGTAGAATAAGAGAGAAAACCCATTGACATTGGTCTTAGCAACAAGTTTTTGCATATAACAGCAAGAGCAGATACAAAAAAAAAATCAAGTAATACTACATTAAACTAAAAACTTCTATACAACAAAGGAAACAGACTTCAAGTTTTGATTTAGTATGTTTTTAAGTTCCCCTATAACATCTTGAACAGTATATTAGATTTAGAAAAGCCAAAATGATACAGAGAACAAGTTCAGAAAGAGAAAATGCAAGTTCTCATTTCTTATTTAAACTCCTTACATTTTCTTTCCTTATTTTTATTTAGACTTTTGAGAGCGGTTTTAGGTTCACAACAATATTGAGAGGGAAGTCACAGAGATTTCCAATATACTCCTCTTCCCACACATGCATAGTCTCCCTCATTATCAACACCTCCCACCACAGGAGTACCTTTGTTACTATTAATGAACCTACACTGACAAGTCCTAATCATCCAACCCATAGTTTACATTATGGTTTACTCAGTGTTGCACTTTCTCAGGGTTTGGAAAAATGCGATGTATCTCCAAAAAATTTATTTCTCCACCACTCAAAAAAATCCTCTGTTCTCTTCCTATTCATCCCTCCTCTGACCACCAGCCCCTAAAATCACTAATTTTTTTGCTGTCTCCATAGTTTTGCTATTCCAGAATATCATACGGTTGGATATGTATTCTTTTCAGATTGACTTCTTTCACTTAGTAACATGGATTTAAGTTTCCTCCATGTCTTTTCATGATTTGATAGCTCATTTCTTTTTAGTGCTAAATAATATTCCATTGTCTGCAAATACCATTGTTTGTCCATTCACTAAGAAAAGGATATCTTTGTTATTTCCAAGTTTTGACAATCATAAAGCTACTATAAACATTCAGATCCAGGTCTTTGTATCAATATAAATTTTCAACTTCTTTGGGTAACTAACAAAAAGTGCAATTGCTGAATTATATATTAACTTTTATAAGAAAACATCACATTTCCTACCATTCCACCAGCAATGAATACAGTTCCTGTTACTCTGCATCCCCACCACCATTTGGTATTGTCATTAGTCCAGATTTTGGCTACTCTAATAGTATATCATGGTATTTTGTTTTAATTTGCATTTCCCTGATTATGTGTGCGGTGGGGTGCATTTTAATATGTTAATTTACCATTATAAATCATCTTTGGAGATATTTCTGTTGAGTTATTTGGCCCATTCCTAATAAAATACTCAAACGCAATCAAAATCACTCTATGTATATTCTGGATCACAGTCATTTATCACATGTACCTTTTGCAAATAATTTCTTCCAGTCTGTGGCTTGTCATCTTTCTCTTGACACTGTCTTTTGTACAGAAGCTTGTAATTTTAATGCAGTCTAACATGCCTTTTTTTTCACAGATGGTGACTTTGGTGGTGATATAGCTAAAAAGTCATTGTCATACCCAATGTCATTATAGGTTATCTAGGGTCTTTCATTTTATATTTGGGTCCAGGATCCAATTTGAATTAACTTTTGTGAAGAGTATAAAATCTGGGTCTAGACTTTTGTTTTTTTTAATTTTTTAGCACCATTGGGAAAGGACTCATTTTGCTTCACTTTGCTCCTTTGTTTAAAAATACACTGACCGTATTTATGGAGCTCTGTTTCTAAGCTCTCTTTTGTTCCAGTGATCTACAGATGCTTTTACAAATACCACATTGTCTTGATCACTGTAGCTATATAAGTCTCAAACTAAGGTAATATTGGTTCCCCAATTTTATTCTTCAATATTGTGCTGTTTATTTGGGGTCTTTTGCTTTTCTATATAAACTTTTGAATTAGTTTGTTGACAAACACAAAATAACTTGCTGGGATTTTAACTGATACAGCACTGAGTCTATAGATCAAGTTGAGAAGGACTGACATCCTGACAATGTATGGTCTTCTCCATGAACATGGAGTACCTCTCCATTTGTTCAGTTCTTTACTTTTGTCCAGTTTGTAGGTTTTCCTAGACTTAGATCTAATGAGCTATATACAAGATCTATATACCAGAATTTGGAGTGCCAATGTTAATGGTATTGTGTTATAAATTTGATTCCACTTATTCTTTGTTAGTATATAGGAAAATTATTAGTCTTTCTTAATTATTTGGTTCTTTTCAATATTTTGTCTTTCTTCACATCTAAGCAAAAATTTATTACTATTATTAAACTTTAGTTTTGTGCTCTAAACATTTATATTCTTTCATGTAATTTTTCTTTCTTACAACTATCTTCCATCATGTTTTTCTTTAGCCTTTCAATCTTTAAATCAGATGCACATTTTACCTCTTCCATATACCTCCTGTTTACCTCTACTATATACCCATTTAAGAAGGTTTGAAATAAGCTTAATTTACTAGAATAGTCTTCTTCATATCAAGCTATGTTCATGAATGTCATAATGTCCAGGGAATAAATATTATTTATTTTAAGAGCTTTTAATTATTTTCATAAATCTTGTTTTTTTTCAATATTCCATCCTCAGTTTATTATATTTTGTTACCTCTCATTCATGATGCTGTTTTCTAGTAATTAGGTACTTTAACAATATTTTCATGTATATATTTGAAAATTGCTGTTTATCTTTTAATCCTTTTATTGTACATATTTATGACTTATTTTTATTATCTGTTTCTGAGTCAGATGTCTGCCTTCTCTTGTAAGAATTCTTAAAATGCATAGCCTAAAAGAAGCCCACCTTCCTATTTTCTGTGCTTATAAGAAAATTTAAAAGATAGCTGTGTGTTGAACTTCTTATATTAGTTTTCCACTTAAATATTAGTTTTTTTTACCATAAAATTCTGAATTTTCTATTAAGCTTGTTGATATTTCTTAGCTTCTATTTACTTTCAACTGAGCATAAAATCTTGCAAATAATTCCATTAATAATGTATTTCATATTTACCCCTTAAGTTATCTCAAGTATATAATAAAATCAATTATTATAAAAAATTGTTTTCAGTTTTTTCCAGGTTTAATTTACCTAGAATGGATTTTCTTGATAATATTTAATTGGAAATGAAGATAACTAAACATGAAACTGTAATAAAAATCACAAATCATGGGGATATATAAGAGATTATTTTTATTGTATTCTTAAACCTTTGAGATATAACTAAAATAGTGGTTAGAGAGAAGAGGGAAATAATCTATTTTACTTCACTTTATTAAAGAGGTTTCATTAAGCTCAAATGCATGAGAAAGATATATAACAATGCATAACATATGTTAATTTTAAAAGGAAATAATAGTATTATAGCCAGTATTAGCAAAGTTTCCAAATCCTATTTTCTATCTGTAATTTTGACAGACTACTATGTTAAAATGCATTGTTAATAATTGTTTTCTCTACAAATTCTTTGTATTGTTGTTCTAAAAAAAATTCTGTAATAACTACAGAACAAATCTACAAATTAAAATGCAAATTATTATAAAAACTAAAAACAGCATAGAAGGATAACAATATTAACACAGTTTTCTAAATGCCCATATAAAATCCCAAACTATTCTCATTCCCTAACATAAGGTTATTTTCATTTAATATTGATGTTGTGGTTATAACTGATAGATTAGTAAGCAAAAAGTACTAGTAAATAATATTGGCAAGATAAACTGTAACATTTCAGAGATTGAAGTTTCTTCTATATTTTTGTTTAAGGATATCTTTTTCAAAAAAGAAAAATTTCAGCTACAACTTGAATATATTAGCTTTGGACAAGATGGAATGGTAAATAGAAATATAGTTGACTCAAACAACATGGGAGCTAGGGGTACTAGCTATGCCACAGTTAAAAGTCCACTTATAACTTTTGACTTCCCAAGAACTTAATGTTGACCAAAAGACTCACTAATAACAAATAGTCAAGTAACATATATTTTGTATTTATTGTAAGAATGTAGCATACAACATATATAAAGCTAAAGAAAATATTGTAGAATTATAGGGAAAATATGTTTACAGTACTGTACTGTATTTACCAAACAAAAATCTGTGTTTAGGTAGGCCTGTGCAATTCAAGCTTGTGTGTTCAAGGGTCAACTGTACAAGTCATATTCATTAAAACTACTAGTACACTATTTAGGTGGACAGGAGACATGGAAAGTATTCTTTGGTTTTTCCTACACCCCTTCTTCTCTTCTTCTTTGGTTATTCCTTACGTATTCTGCATCCCTTGTTTTCTTAATCATTTTGAAGGTTGTCTCTATACATTTGTTCAGTTGCTTGCAAACTGCTTAGTACTTTCAAGGAAAACCAAAAGTTGTCTATGTATTTGTCAAGGGGATCAAATAGTTGAGGGAGTATGTTGCCTACACAAAAGACTCAGATTTTTGGAGTAGATGTTGAGTTTTAATACATATTCTGCTGTTATAGCATGTAGCATTCTCAAAACGCCCATGATTTCAAGCATAATGTTTGTGTTTCCTAGGTCCCGATATGCTTACTTTTTATCCCCTGTCTACTCCTTTAATTGATTAGATACAGGCTTATTAAACTCCCCAGCAATAATTCTGGATTTGTCTATTTCTCCTTTGTATTTTGAAGTTCTCATGGTATGTGAACACACATTAAAATGGTTATGTGTTCTTAATTGGTCCTTTATCATATGTAATTTTCCAGAAACAAAGGGTGACATTATATAGAGATAAAAGTGCAAATACCCAATAGTGCAATTGCTGGGTCATAGGGCAGTTCTATTTTCAACATTTTGAGGAACCTCCATGCTGTTTTCCAGAGTGGCTGCACCAGCTTGCATTCCCACCAACAGAGTAGGAGGGTTCCCCTTTCTCCGCATCCTGGCCAGCATCTTAATCTCACAAAACAAACTGAGGGTTGCTGGGGGGAGGGGGTTTGGGAGAAGGGGGTAGGATTATGGACATTGGGGAGGGTATGTGCTTTGGTGAATGCTGTGAAGTGTGTAAACCTGGTGATTCACAGACCTGTATCCCTGGGGATAAAAATATATGTTTATAAAAAATAAAAAATTAAAAAAAAAAAAGTGCCATGCCAATCTACCAAAAAAATACACCCGCCCTTATTGTGTGTATATATAAAACAGAGTTGCAAAGTATGTAAAGCAAAAACTGCTAGATCTAGAAAGAAAAACAAGATCTGGACACTTCAATACTCCTTTTTCAACAATAGAACAACTGTACACTGACATATACAACTCAGCAGCATCAGCCAACAGATGGTAATTGATACAAAATACTCTCCACACAAAAAGCAGAATAAACATTTACTTTAAGTTCTCACATGCATGAAAACAGAGCAAATACTGAATTATAAAACAAATCTCACTAAATTAACAGGAATTGAAATTATACAGAGTATTCTTTGGACAAAATGAAATCAAACTGGAAACCAATGTAAGAGGCAACAGAAAAGTCCCCAAACATTTGGCAACTAAATATTACTTCTAAAAAAATTCTTGTGTCAAAGAAGGAATTGCAAGTGAAATTAAAAAAAAAAAAAAGACATTGAACTGAATGAAAATGAAAATATCAAATTTGTGGAGCACAGTTAAAACAATGTTGAGAAAAAAATTTATAGAACTATATACATACATCAGAAAACATGCCTCTAATGAATAATTTATGCTTCCACCTCAAGAACAAAAGGAAAAATAACCAAAAGTAAATAAAAGAAAATAGATATTTGCAGACATATATGAATTAATCAATAAAATTAAGAAAAAATAGATATATTAGTGAAACAAAGTTATTTTTTAAATCAATTTTTTAAAGATTTTATTTATTTATTTGACAGAGAGAGAGACTACAAGCAGGGGGAGCAGCAGGCAGAAGGACAGGGAGAAAATAGGCTCCAAGTTGGGCACAGAGGCCAATGTGGGGCTCAATACAAGGACCCTGGGATCATGACCTGAGCCAAAGACAGATGCTTAATCAACTGAGCCATCCAGGTAACCCTTAAAAATCAGTTGTCAAACATCTAGCATAAATAACAGAGAAAGAGACAAATTATTAACACTTGTAATTAAAAAAAAACACACACACACACACAGACTACTACAAACTATGAAAACATCAAAAGGATAATAAGGGAATACTAGGAATGATACTACACCCACAAATTTGACAAGTTATTGCAAAAACTCCCAGAAAAGAATCAGTAGGCATAAGTGGCTCTACTGTAGAAATTTACCAAATTTTTAAAGAACTACCACTAATTCTACAGAATATCATCGAGAAAACACGTAAGGAGTAAACATTTAACAATTCATGTTATGGAGATGATAGGACCCTGTCATCAAAATCAGACAAAACTAGTAAACACACACATCCCACAGGCTATGCTTATGAAGTATTAAAAATTAGAATTAGAATTAGAAATTATTTAGAAATTATGAAGTATTAACAAGTATATACATATATATATAGACATAGATATAGATGATATAGATATAGATATAGATGATATAGATATACATATATCTCACACACACACATGCACACACACACACACACACCCCATGAACAAGTTGACTTTATTACAGTGAAGGAAGGGGTTGGTTGATAAAAATCAATGTAATCCTCCATATTAACAGGCTGTTGAAGGAATCATATGATCATATCTTTTGATGCAGTCAAAGTATTTGACAAAACCAATACCTATTCATGATAAAAAAAAAAATCTAAACATGACCGGAATAAAGGCAGACTTACTTGAAATTATAAAGAATAACTATAAATATCCTACAGGTACCATTGTACTTATGAAATAGTAAGTGATTCTCCCCTACTATCAGGTACATCAGTCTCATCACTCTTATTCAGAATAGTGCTGGACATTCTAGCCTTGTTTAATGAGAGAAGGGAAAAAATGGCATATAGATTGGAAGTAAAACTGTTCAAATTTTCAGGTGTTATGATTGTCTACATAGAAAATCCCAAGAAAGACCCTCAAAAAAAAAAAAGAAATCATTAGAATAAGTGAGTTTGGCAAGATCACAGAATACAAGATAAATATTCAAAGATCAATTGAATGTATCTCTACTATCTGAACATGTGGATGCCAAAATTACAAATACAAAACCATTTACAATTGCTCAGACAAATGAGTCTTAAGTATGAATTTAATAATCACATGTACAAAATTTGAATGCTAAAAACCATACAATACTAAGCAAGCTAAAAAGTCTGAATAAATGGAGAGAACTAATAAAAAGACAAACAGATCTTAAGTGGGAAGTTTATAGTAATACAGGCATAACTCAAAAAACAAGAAAATCTCCACCTAACATTACACCTACAAGAACTTGAGGGAAAACAAACAAACAAACAACAAAAACAAAAACCTAAAATCAGCAGAAAGAAAGAAGTAATAAAAATTAGAGAAGAAATAAATGATATAGAAACTAAAAACATAACAGATTAATGAAACCAAGCACTGTTTTTATGGGGAAAAAATCAGTAAAATTGATAAATCTGTAGCTAGACTGAAGGGGAAAAAAGACTCAAGATCACAAATTAGAGGAGAAACAACAACCAACACCACAGAAATACAAACAACTGTTACAGAATATTAGGAAAATCTATATGCTAAGAAATTGACAACCTAAAAGAAATGGATAAATTCCTAAAAACATAACCTCCCAAAACTGAAACAAAAAGAAATAGAAAATTTGAACAGATTACCAACAACAAAATTCAAGCAGTAATCCAAAAACTCCCAATAAACAGAAGTCCAGGACCAGACAGCTTCACCAAACATTTAAAGAAAATATGAATACTATTTTTCTCAAGCTATTCCAAAAAATATAAAAGGAAGGAAAACTTCCAAATGAGTTCTATGAGGCCAGCCTTACCCTGATACCAAAACCATATAAACACTTCATCAAAAGAGAGAACTACAGGCCAATAGCTCTAAGCATAGATGCAAAAATCCTCAATAAAATGCTAGCGAACCAAATCCAGCAATACGTTAAAAAAAAATAATTCACCATGATCTAATGGGATTTATTCCTGGTTGCAAGAGTGATCCAGTATTTACAAGTCAGTGTGACACATCACATCAATAAGGATAAAACAATAGGATCAGTGTAATAGATGCAGGAAAAATATTTGACAAAGTACAATATCATTTATTTTAAAAAACCCTCAACAAAGTAGATTCAGAGGGAAATACCTCAATATATAATAAAGACTCTATGAAAAACCCACAGGTAACAGCATACTCAATGGGAAAGAATAGAGAGCTTTTCCCATAAGGTCAGAACAAGACAAGGATGTCCACTCTCAACACTTTTATTCAACATAGTACTAGAAATCCTAGCCACAATATTCAGACAATAAAAAGTATCTAAATTGTTAAGGAAGAAGTAAAACTTTCACTTTTTGCAGATAACATGTTATTATATGTAGAAAATCCAAGAAAGTCCATCAAAAAACTAATAGAACCAATAAATTCAGTAAAATCTCAGAATACAAAATCAATGTACATAAATCTGTTGCATTTGTATATATTAATAAAGAAATGGCAGAAATAAAAACTAAGAAAACAATCATATTTAAAATTGCACCAAAATAATAAAATACCTAGGAATAAATTTAGAAGATTAAAGATCTGTACTCTGAAAACTATAAAAAACTGGTGAAAGAAATTAAAGAAAACATAAAGAAATGGAAAGACATTTCTTGCTCATGGATTGGAGGGAAGAATATTATTAAAGTGTCCATATGGTTAAATGTCTATTATACCTACATATTTAATGCAATCTCTATGAAAATGGAGTTACCATATGATCCAGTAATTCCCCTACAGGGTGTTTAGACAAAGAAAAATGAAAACACTAATTCAAAAAGATATATGTCCCCCTATATTTATTTCAGTATGATTTACAGCAGACAAGATCTGGAAGGAACCCAAGTGTCTATCTATAAAAGAATGAATGGGTACAACAGATATGAAAACAGACACACACACACACACACACACACACACACACACAAATATTAGCCACACACAAAAAAGAATGAGATCTAGCCGTCTGCAGCAACATGTATGGACCTGGAGGTTATAATGCTAAGTGAAATAGGTCAGTCAGAGGAAGTCCAATACCATATGATTTCATTCATGTGAAGAATGAGATCTAGCCATCTGCAGCAACATGTATGGACCTGGAGGTTATAATGCTAAGTGAAATAGGTCAGTCAGAGGAAGTCCAATACCATATGATTTCATTCATGTGTGAGATTTCAGAAACAATGGAGAATAAAGAGTCAAACAACAACAACAAAATGGACTTAAATACAGAGAACAGACCAGTGGATGCCAAAGGGCAGGTAGGTAGGGTGAGGGGTAGAATAAAGGTAATCATGAGTACACTTATCTTGATGTGCAGTAGTAATGCATAGATTTGTTAAATCATACTGCACAGCAGAAACTAGTATAACTGTATGTTAAATATACTTCAATTTTTTTTTTAGAGATTTTATTTATTTATTTGACAGAGAGAGATCCCAAGTAGGCAGAACTGCAAGCAGAGAGAGAGGAAGGGAAGCAGGCTCCCGGCTGAGCAGAGAGCCCGATGTGAGACTCGATCCCAGGACCCTGAGATCATGACCTGAGCCGAAGGCAGAGGCTTAACCCACTTAGCCACCCAGGTGCCCCACTTCAATATTTTTTTTTTAAGAATATTTATCTGCTGAGGAAAGCGTCAGGGTTTTTTGTTTTGTTTTTTGTTGTTTTGAATCACTAAATTATTTCCTGAAAGTACTTTTTTTTTTTTTCTAATTTTGAGTTCCTGTGCACAGGAAGAGGACAGGATTTGGAAAAGAAATATGAATAATGTTTCTAATTATTTGAAAGAGAGGGAAATAAATCAGCAGAGAAGTACACAGCAAGGTTAAAAATTGATAAATGGGAGGCAATAATTCACAAGGTGAGAGGATGGGACCTAGAAAACAAACAATTCACCTTTAAATAAAGTATGGATGACTCATTTTCTTAGAAAATGTATAATTGGAGATATAATCATAAAGGAGGAGAAGAAAAATTAGAAAATTTATATAACAAATTTTTATTTTCGTGTTGAATTGATAGACTAACTTATTTACCAAGAACTACAAGGAGAAAGAAGTAATCAAGGGGTTCAGTCTTGGAAATAACCACTAAGGAGGTTGCAAACTAAAGATAAGGATAATAGATGTAAAGTAGGAATGATAGAAATTTAGACTCTTGGATTCATTTGGAAAAAAGCATATAATTGCTTTTTCCTCCCCCACTTCCTGTTGTAGCTTATTAGTGCTGCTAGGTAAAAAGGGAAGCAGTGGTTTCTTCACCAAAGTCACCAGTCCTTCATAAGAATCCTGCTTAAGACAAAACCAAAAAAAAAAAAAAAAAAAAATCTCTCATTTGTTGTCAAGCATGAATTGAATTTGTCTTTGGGGTTATCTTTTTTTTTTTTTTTTTTTTTCCTATTTTCTCATTTAAAATGTCTTCTGGTTATGCAAAGTTAATGCAATATACAGCATGGTGAGATTCAGATCAATTAGGAAATAAAATTATGTGATCCTGAGAGAGGTTATCTTCTTTTGGACCGGACACTATTTTATGTTAAGTACATTACAGTTTCCTCTGACCAGAGCCTTCCAATGGAAGACCATTTAGGAGAAGGTGCTCTGAGCTAGGGAAAGCGCAATTACAAAGTCATGGACCTGGAGGCTACATTCTGAGAACAGAAAACATGCTAGAAGGTGATAGAGGGGATTTTTGGTTTTCAGTTTTGATTTTTTTTTTTCTTATTCTGTGCTGTAATTCCCTCCAGGAAAACTTCAGTATATAACAAAACTCAGCATTGGTTTTGTATTAACTGTAACTAGAGAATAATGAAAGAGATCTGTCAGTGTTTGGGACAGAGTGGATCAGTGAGAGAGAGCTTAGAACATCCTTTAAGAAGGGGCTTAGCGAGCTTTCAGATGATTGCAGTGCAGCTGCTCCTAGTAGTTAAAATAAGAACAAATGTGCCACACAGATTATAAACAATCTATACTTAGAAAATCTTCAGAAATAGTTTGGTAGAAACTGAGTTTTATATCATAAATTAGCAGTAGCTTATTCCATCATCGATGAGGCAATGGCACGTCCAAAAGCAAGGTAAACTCAGATGGCCATAGGATTTCAGGATATGGTGAAAGTAAAAAAAAAAATAACCAACTTATGACTATGTTGCCAATGAACTTTTCCAATATCTTATAATCGATGTCCAATAAGTCAATCTATAATATCTCTAGAATTTAAGTAATTTCCAATGGTATTACTCACTCCCTAGTGCTTTAGAAAGACTCACATTCTATTGAGGAAATAAGTTATATGTTTATAACTATCTAGATATCTTAATTAATACTTAGACATTCCTCTAGAAATATATGTGAATTCATTATTTAAAATATCTTAATTTGAAGAGAATTTTATAATTGTCCTATAATTGATCATAGGTTTGAGTTATTAAAATTATTTATGATGAAGAGAAAATACGATTAAGTCTAACTCAGACCACCTTAAAAATGATCAATTTCATTCCTACTCCAAAAGTGCAGTTGTTTCTCAAAAGGAACAGTTAATAACTGGTTACTATCCCATTGCATAAGGAACTTTTTTTTTTTCAAATTAGTTTATATGACAGACAGGAAATGTGAGACTGGACCATAGGACATAGAAAAGGAGTTGCAACTTAGTATGCTGTTGAAATATATTCTTCAAAGGACCAACTACTCACTAGGAATTTTATTATTTTAATAACAAATATTTTTCTCCAGTTGGAATTCTAGAAGTTTCAAAAATCCATTTATTCCAAATGATATTCAATCACTTCTAGTATCTCTATCTACAAACACTCTATGGCATTATAACTTACATGTTATATAATCAAAAAATACAAAAGAATATTTCTTCAGAGAAGTGCTTTTAAAATTAAAAGAAGAAGTCAAATTATCACTCTTCGCAGATGATATGATACTATATGTGGAAAACCCAAAAGACTCCACTCCAAAACTGCTAGAACTTATACAGAAATTCAGTAAAGTGTCAGGATATAAAATCAATGCACAGAAATCAGTTGCATTTCTCTACACCAACAGCAAGACAGAAGAAAGAGATATTAAGGAGTCAATCCCATTTACAATTGCATCCAAAACCATAAGATACCTAGGAATAAACCTAACCAAAGAGACACAGAATCTATACTCAGAAAAGAATGTATGGATGTTTATAAAAACTGTACTTTATAAAAGCTATAGTTTATAGAGATTTTAGAGCAAGGATTTAGGTGTTAGAATTTATGAGGTAATTTCAGAAAGTAAAACCATTAGCTCATTGATTCTATCAATATTTTAGATCCCTCCTTTTGGTTTAGCATGAGTGCTAAGAACTGGAGAAAATGTCGAACAAGGGGTGCCTGGGTGGCTCAGTGGGTTAAAGCCTCTGCTTTCAGCTCAGGTCATGATCCCAGGGTCCTGGATAGAGCCCCGCATCGGGCTCTCTGCTCAGCAGGAAGCCCGCTTCCTCCTCTCTCTGCCTGCCTCTCTGCCTACTTAAGATCTCTGTCTGTCAAATAAATTAAAATAAAAAAGAAAATGTCGAACAAACCCAGCTATGATCTCGGCCACTATGGAGCATACAATCTTGAAAAGTAGGCAGATATTGATCAAGTGTTCAGTAGCTATATATGAAAATCCAAAGGTGATAAATGCATTGAGAAGATTTCTATGCTATTAATGCTCCTAAGAGGGGAATTTGAGCGAGGCTTCCAATTTTTTTTTATATAATTTCAAGACATTAAAATCTCTAGGAGTTTAACAAGAATCTCTTTCTCTTTGCTTTTACATATTATTCTTTCTCAACTCTGACTCTAGAAAACAATGTACCATTTATGCATCTATTCTATTTTAAATCGGTTCTTGCTTAAACTTACAACAGTGGTGGATGGATTTGTTTTATGAACCATAGTAGAACATTTACTTAAATTTACTGTATCTGTCTTCTGCAATGTCCATTCCATCACATATATTTCTCCATTCAAGTTCCTTTCTCAGAAACATAAAATAAGTGCTCTTTACCAAACCTAACTGTACTTGTCAGAAGAAAACTGTGTTGTTGTTACAGAAATTGTCATAACAAATTAGTCATAGAGAATGTAATAATTCATTTGGGAAATACTCTTTTAAAATTGGCTTCATTTTCTGTAGTTTAAAATAATTCTAAAAAATATTGTACTCTTTAGAAAATGTATGAACACCATAAAGGATGACAGTTTTGTGAAAAGCTGTCTCTAGCTAAATGCTACCTACTTCCAGACTTGAAAACAAATAAATAAACAGTATATTAAAGACTGATATAAAATTTATCTTTGACTGCCATATAAACATCTTAGTAATGTGAAGCCTTCAGAAGGTATGCTCAATTTTTCTGCCAAAAATTTTGTGAGAAAATATAATTAGATGTCTGACACCACATTTTCATCACAAATTCTACATTCACATTTATCACTGGACAGCAAATATAGTGAAATATGAAAAATGATTAAATCATTTTTCCAATTTCACTGTTCCAAAGTACACATTAAGAATGGAGGATACTAACATAGACACCTTAGAACCAAATAAAATATTTTAAGGCTATAATAAATTACATATTCATATAAACTCTAAGTTGATATTTTTATTAAAAGGTATTGTTATAAAACTCAAAAACAGCATTAAAGATAATCTTCCAAATGTTCTACTTTTGTGTTGGTACATATTAGTTTAAATGAGAATAGTTAAAGAGGCAGCAAAAAAAGAGCAGTAGAACATAATATGGGGGCCAAACAACTGGAGTTGATTTCTGCTGCTTCTACTTACTAGCAATGCTAAAACAAATATAGCCCATATACTTGAATCTTGGAACACTGAAAAAAGTAAGATAAAATAAAATAATAATAATAAAGGTTAGTTTACTAAAGCCAGCAACTATACTAATTTTACTTAAGTCAGTATAAACCATCTCTGAGCCTCAAAAAAAATGGGGGGGAGAATAATAATGGTTATCTTTCTGGGCTATGGAAATGTAAACATAATACTTTTCTTTAAAGATTTATTTATTTGAGAGCACATGTGATAGAGAGCACGTGAGAAGGGCAGATGGAGTGGGAGCAAGAGAGAATCCCTAAGCAGACTCCCCACTGAGCATGGGGACCCTGAGATTAAACCAAGATTTAAACCTGAGCCTAATCCAAGAGCCAGACTCTTAACTGACTAAGCCACCCAGGCACCCCAAAGATAATACATTTAAAGTGCCTCAAATAGTACCTGGTACATATAAAAAGGCAAGAAAAGGTGGATTTTCCTTGCTCAACAATATTATCTAAAAGAATTTTGATAAAAATTTGAGTAGTTAAATCATTTCGGGATATTAGAATCTGAGATTTATGCTGGTGATATTTTAAAATATCAGTCATGATCAAAGTACCAATCTTTTCAAAACGTTGAACATTGTATTATTTTCTCCAACATTCTATTATAAAAAATAAAAGATATAGAAAAGTTGAAAGAATTTTAGAGTAAACACTCACAAGCTACTACTTAGATTCTACAATTAACATTTTATATTTTGTCATATTTTTATCTATCCATTTGTTAATGCATCTTATATTTTTATGCATTTTGGAATAAGTTGCACATCTCTGTTCTTCTCCCTGAATATCTCAGCATGCATGTTATATAGATATCCATATTTATTTACAGTTTTCTATTTTTTCACATAAAACTTAGATACAATAAAATGCAAATCCTAAGTGCACATTTACATTTTGACAAATGCATGCATCTGTATATCCCAAACTCCACAAAACATAACCATTACTACCTCTCCACAAAGTAAAACACTTTAAATACAAGATACTTGAGTCATCTTGTGAATCAAAGTAGAAGAATTATGCATTGATTAAAATTCACATTAGAATTGTATTAAAAAAAAACTAAAAGTCTTGAAATTCTTAACTGTGACAACTGGAGATAACAGAAAATGGAGGCGTTATTATGAAGAAGGGCCTACATACAAAGATGAGAGTTGATAGAAAAACCATTCACCCAAGAATGAGAGGGTATTGACTAAATAATGCAGGACGGAATCATTTTAAGCCCAGGAATCAGAATTCAAAGAACATGAAATCATTGGATATATTTGTGTATCCAGTGACAATATGCATTCACATTCATGTGTACATACTTGGTACTTGTATGTCTCATTCAAAATGAACACTTTTATTTTATTATTAAGGAACAAATTTAGATGCAACATGTCAAGCTGAATTAGGATAAGAGAGAAAAAAATAATAAAACAAATAAACCAAAAAATTAAAAACAAATCAAAAAGATTTGAGAATCAGATTTTTTTTTTCTTTTCCATTCTGAGTTCTCTATTTCTAATCAATTTCAAGAGACAGATGACTGACTACAACTAAGTAGCTTTCTAAAAGATTGACACATTCTGGGACTCCTGGGTGGCTCAGTCAGTTAAGTGTCTGCCTTCAGCTCAGGTCATGATCCCAGGGTCCTGGCATTGAGCCCTGCATCAGGCTCCTTGCTGAGCAGGAAGCCTGCTTCTCCCTCTGCCTACCACTCTCCCTGCTTGTGCTCTCTCTCTCTCTCTGTCTAATGAATAAATAAAATCTTTTAAAAAAATGTTCCTCTTGCAAGTTATTATGCTGAATTCCTTCTTTCTAGTTTTCTATATCTAGGGCTTTGTCATCTTGATATAAATTACAATGTTTAAAATTAAGAAATTCAAAGGCTTGAGAGTTGGAGTCTAGTAGAATAACCAATCATGGAAAACACTGAAATAAAGGGCAGACAGAGTGTAATCATGGATGTGCAAGACAAAATAGCAGTTGGAGTATGGCTTCTCATGTACCTGCAAAATGTCCTTTTGGAATCCCTACCAGAAAAAAATGACTGTAATAAAGCCATGTGGAATTAGAATGTGTCACAAGTTCCAAGGTCATTAAAAGATAAATTAGGTCATAACTTGTATACATTAGCAATCAGAAGAGTGCCATTGTTCATACACCATATATATATATATATATATATATATATATATATATATATATAGCTATCCAGAGAAATAGAAATAGCAAGAATAATAACAATTTTTGATAGCACAAGTTAATGGTAAAAAGTACTCATTACAAGAAGTAAAATAAAGTGTTGATCTTTGCTTATATGATATTATAGCCTTGTCATTCATTAATAGGCTTCAGTATAATCACATGAATTAAATCCTGTTGCTATTTCTTCATTCAATATGCCCTATAAATGCCTACTTACATATTTATAGACACACAATTTTATTATTCAGCTATTTTAAATACTCTATTTTCAGTTCACTTCCTAGTATGGCAAAATCGGATCTCTAGCTCATTTAATTTCAGTATGCTCATGAAACTTGCAAAGTGATGAAGAATCAATCTCTTTTGCTAATCCACCAGTCTCTAAAAGACTAATATTTACACTTTAATACCCCAAATTTCTTCCTCTTGTCAGCAAGACCCACATTCATAATGTATTGACTGAACTTGTTTCATAATTGAACTCCATCTATTTCCCCAAGATCCTCCAAACTATGTAGAACAACATTTTCACTTATCCGGGAAGTGGGGAAATATGGACCTTCTCTGAATCTCATACCTAAGGGCTCCGTTTTCCCCAGACAAAATAATTAATACTTGTGGAAGGCCTCAACTAGAGGGTGGGTGGGTCTGGATGCTGCTGCATTCAAGCCCAGCTATTGCATCTCTCTCCTGTGCTTGTTGTCAGTTTGTGTTGATTTCTGGTTACTCTGATGCTTGTTACCAGAAAATGTTCACTGGACATCATGAAGGACTGTTTTAAAAAGTTAAGCAGCTGCCTTTGGCTCAGGTCATGATCCCAGCATCGTGGGATCGATTCCCGCATCAGGCTCCTTGCTCCGCAGGGAGCCTGCTTCTCCCTCTGACTCTGCCTTCCACTCTGTCTGCCTGTGCTCACTCTCACTTGCTCTCTCTCTCTGACAAATAAATAAATAAAATCTTTTAAAAAAAAAAGTTTGTAGTCAGGGGAGGAGTCAAGATGGTGGAGAAGTAGCGGCTGAGACTACTTCAGGTAGCAGGAGATCAGCTAGATAGCTTATCTAAACATTGCAAACACCCACAAATCCAATGGGAGATCGAAGAGAGAAAGAATAGCAATTCTAGAAACAGAAAATCAACCACGTTCTGAAAGGTAGGATTGGCGGAGAAGTGAATCCAAAACAACGGGAAGATAGACTGCGGGGGGAGGGGCTGGCTCCCAGCAAGCGGTGGAGCAAAAGAGCCCCAAATCAGGACTTTTCAAAACCTGTTCCACTGAGGGACATCACTCCAGAGGCTAAACTGGGGTGAAGCCCAGGTGGGGGCAACATGACTTCAGGTATCACAGGGTCACAGAAGGATCAGGGGTGTCTGAGTTTCATAGAGCTTGCAGGTATTAGAATGGGGAACCTGGCTACAGAGACAGAGCTGAGGAGTGAGCTCTCAGCTTGGGTTTACCATGAACCCTTCACAGGCTGGGTGAGCTCAGATCGTGGCCAGAGGCCAGGGAGACGGGAGTTATTGAGCGCTATTCTCTGAGGGTGCACTGAGGAGTGAGGCCTTAAGCCCTTGCCTCTTCCGGGCCAGAGACTGGGAGGCCGCTCCTGAACTCTACAGAAAGTGCTCAAGGGACAAAAGCTCCCCGAAAGCAAACCCCAGTGGATTACTCAGCCCGGCCCCTGGTAAGGGCAGTGCAATTCTGCCTGGGGCAATGACACTTGAGAATCACTACAACAGGCTCCTCCCCCAGAAGATCAACAAGAAATCCAGCCAGGACCAAATACACCTATCCAGGAGTACAGGTTCAATACCATGGAGAGTAGCAGAATTCCAGAGGAGGAGAAAGCAAAGCATGGAACTCATGGCTTTCTCCCCATGATTCTTTAGTCTTGCTGTTAATTTAATTTTTTTTCTTTTTCAATTTTTTTTCTTCTGCTGCTAATTTTTTTTAACTTTTACCCTTTTCTTTTTTAATGTTTTTAACTAGTTTAATATATATATTTATTTCTTTTTTATATTTTTTCTTTATTCATTTTCTTTCTTTAATTGTTTCTGTTTTTTCCTGAACCTCTTTTTATCCCCTTTCTCCCCCCTATGATTTAGGATCTCTTCTGATTTGGTTAAAGTGTATTTTCCTGGGGTCTTTGCCACCCTTTTAGTATTTGACTTGCTCTTTCATATATTCTTATCTGGACAAAATGACAAGGAGGAAAAATTCACCACCAAAAAAAGAACAAGTCAGTTCTGAAGGCTAGGGACCTAATCAATACAGACATTGGTAATATGTCAGATCTAGAATTCAGAATGATTATTCTCAAGGTGCTAGCCAGGCTCAAAAAAAGCATGGCAGATATTAGAGAAACCCTCTCAGGAGATATAAAAGCCCTTTCTGGAAAAATAAAAGAACTAAAATATAACCAAGTTGAAATCAAAAAAGCTATTAATGAGGTACAAACCAAAATGGAGGCTCTCACTGCTAGGATAAATGAGGCAGAAAAAAGAATTAGTGATATAGAAGACCAAATGACAGAGAGTAAAGAAGCTAAGCAAAAGAGAGACAAACAGCTACAGGACCACGAGGGCAGAATTTGAGAGATAAGTGACACAAAAAGATGAAACAACATTAGAATAACTGGGATTCCAGAAGAAGAAGAAAGAGGGAGGGGAGCAGAAGGTATATTGGACAGAATTATTGGAGAGAATTTCCCTAATATGACAAAGGGAACAAGCATCAAAAATCTAAGAGGTGCAGAGAACCCCCCTCAAAATCAACAAGAATAGTCCCACACCCTGTCACCTAATAGTAAAATTGACAAGTCTTAGTGACAAAGAGAAAATCCTGAAACCAGCCCAGGAAAAGAGGTCTGTAACATACAATGGTAAAAAAATATATTAGATTAGCAGCAGACTTCTCCACAGAAACCTGGCAGGCCAGAAAGAGCTGGCATGATATATTCAGAACACTATATGAGAAAAATATGCAGCCAAGAATACTATATCCAGCTAGGCTATCATTGAAAATAGAAGGAGAGATAAAAAGCTTCCAGGACAAACAAAAACTGAAAGAATTGCAAACACCAAACCAGCCCGACAGGAAATATTGAAAGGGGTCCTCTAAGTAAAGAGAGAGCTTAAAAGTAGTAGATCAGAAAGAAACAGAGACAATATACAGTAACAGTCAAAACAGGCAACACAATGACACTAAATTCATATCTCTCAATAGTTACCCTGAATGTTAGTGGGCTAAATGCCCCAATCAAAAGACACAGGGTATCAGAATGGATAAAAAAACAAAACCCATCTATATGTTGCCTACAAGAAACTCATTTTAGACCCAAAGACACCTCCAGATTTAAAGTGAGGGGTGGAAAACAATTTACCATGGTAATGGACATCAGAAGAAAGCAGGGGTGGCAATCCTTATATCAGATCAATTAGATTTTAAGCCAAAGACTATACAAAGAGATGAGGAAGCAAACGATATCATACTCAAAGAATCAGTCAAACAAGAAGATCTAACAATATCCTTGATGAATACAGATGCGAAATTCTCACCAAAATACTAGCAAATAGGATTCAACAGTAAGTTAAAAGGATTATTCACCACGACCAAATGAGATTTATTCCAGGGCTGCAAGGTTGGTTTAACATCTGCAAATCAATCAATGTGATACAACACATCAATAAAAGAAAGAACAAGAACCATATGATACTCTCAGTAGATGCTGAAAAAGCATTTGACAAAGTACAGCATCCCTTCCTGATCAAAACTCTTCAAAGTGTAGGGATACAGGGAGGGCACATACCTCAATATTATCAAAACCATCTATGAAAAACCTACTGCAAATATTATTCTCAATGGAGAAAAACTGAAAGCTCTTCTGCTAAGGTCACGAACACGGCAGGGATGTCCATTATCATCACTGCTATTCAACATAGTACTAGAAGTCCTAGCCTCAGCAATCAGACAAAAAGGAAATTAAAGGTATCCAAATCGGCGAAGAAGAAGAAGTCAAACTATCACTCTTCCCAGATGATATGATACTATATGTGGAAAACCCAAAAGACTCCACTCCAAAATTGCTAGAACTTGTGCAGGAATTTAGTAAAGTGTCAGGATATAAAATCAATGCACAGAAACCAGTTGCATTTCTCTACACCAACAACAAGACAGAAGAAAGAGAAATTAAGGAATCAATCCCATTTTCAATTGCACCCAAAACTATAAGATATCTAGGAATAGATCTAACCAAAGAGGTTAAGAATCTATTCTCAGAAAACTATAAAGTACTCATGAAAGAAATTGAGGTAGACACAAAGAAATGGAAAAATGTTCCATGCTCCTGGATTGGAAGAATAAATATTGTGAAAAAGTCTATACCACCTAAAGCAATCTACACATTTAATGCAATTCCTATCAAAATACCATCCATTTTTTTTTCAAAGAAATGGAACAAATAATCCTAAAATTTATACCCAACCAGAAAAGACCTCGAAGAGCCAAAGGAATATTGAAAAAGAAAGCCAATGTTAGTGGCATCACAATTCCGGACTTCAAGCTCTATTACAAAGCTGTCATCATCAAGACAGCATGGTACTGGCACAAAAACAGACACATAGATCAATGGAACAAAATAGAGAGCCCAGAAATAGACCCTCAACTATCTAGTCAACTAATCTTCGACAAAGCAGGAAAGAATGTCCAATGGAAAAAAGACAGCCTCTTCAATAAATGGTGCTGGGAAAATTGGACAGCCACATGCAAAAAAATGAAATTGGACCATTTCCTTACACCACACACAAAAATAGACTCAAAATGGATGAAGGACCTCAATGTGAGAAAGGAATCTATCAAAATCCTTGAGGAGAACACAGGCAGCAACCTCTTCAACCTTAGCCGCAGCAACATCTTCCTAGGAACATCGCCAAAGGCAAGGGAAGCAAGGGCAAAAATGAACTATTGGGATTTCATCAAGATTAAAAGCTTTTGCACAGCAAAGGAAACAGTTAACATAACCAAAAGACAACTGACAGAATGGGAGAAGATATTTGCAAATGACATATCAGATAAAGGGTTATTGTCCAAAATTTATAAAGAACTTAACAAACTCAACACCCAAAGAACAAATAATCCAATCAAGAAATGGACAGAAGACATGAACAGACATTTCTGCAAAGAAGACATCCAGATGGCCAATAGACACGTGAAAATGTGCTCCACATCACTTGGCATCAGAGAAATACAAATCAAAACCACAATGAGATATCACCTCACACCAGTCAGAATGGCTAAAATCAACAGGTCAGGAAATGACAGATGCTGGCAAGGATGCGGAGAAAGGGGAACCCTCCTCCACTGTTGGTGGGAATGCAAGCTGGTGCAGCCACTCTGGAAAACAGCATGGAGGTTCCTCAAAATGTTGAAAATAGAACTGCCCTATGACCCAGCAATTGCACTACTGGGTATTTACCCTAAAGATACAAACGTGGTGATCCAAAGGGGCACGTGCACCTGAATGTTTATAGCGGCAATGTCCACAATAGCCAAACTATGGAAAGAACCTAGATGTCTATCAACAGATGAATGGAGCAAGAAGATGTGGTATATATACACAATGGAATACTATGCAGGCATCAAAAGAATTGAAATCTTGCCATTTGCGACAACATGGATGGAACTAGAGCGTATCATGCTTAGTGAAATAAGTCAAGCAGAGAAAGACAACTATCATATGATCTCCCTGATATGAGGAAGTGGTGATGCAACATGGGGGCTTAAGTGGGTAGAAGAAGAATCAATGAAACAAGATGGAATTGGGAGGGACACAAACCATAAGGGACTCTTAATCTCACAAAATAAACTGAGGGTTGCTGGGGGGAGGGAGGTTGGGAGAAGGGGGTGGGATTATGGACATTGGGGAGGGTATGTGTTTTGGTGAGTGCTGTGAGGTGTGTAAACCTGGTTATTCACAGACCTGTACCCCTGGGGATAAAAATATATGTCCATAAAAAATAAGTAAATAAATAAATAAATAAATAAATAAATACTGAAAAAAAAAATAAGTAAAATGCCCACCCTAGGTCCAGCATTGATAACAGGTTACAATAGACTTGTCTGCAATAGCTGTAAACAAGAGCAGAATACATGACACATGACCCAACTTGGCCCATTAACTCTCATTTCATTCACACTTTCCATTAGGAATAGAACGAGGTTCTGAATGCTTTTCCTCAGCTACCCTGAGCTTTCTCAAAGTTACTTTGCAAAATTATGCATTCCTGCTTTTCTCTTAAACTTACATTCTATTTTTTTTTAAAGATTTTATTTTTTTATTTGACAGAGATCACAAGTAGGCAGAGAAGCAGGCAGAGAGAGAGAGAGGAGGAAGCAGGCTCCCTGCTGAGCAGAGAGCCCGATGCAGGGCTGGATCCCAGGACCCTGGAATCATGACCTGAGCCAAGGCAGAGGCTTTAACCCACTGAGCCACCCAGGTGCCCCTTAAATTTACATTCTTTATTTTTTCATAGCTCCAAGTCCCTTTTTTATGTATAACAACCATTTCATATTTTTCTTTTTTTATTATTTATGTTAATCACCATGCATCATCAGTTTTTGATGTAGTTTTCCAAGGTTTATTGTTTACATGTAACACCCAGTGCTCCATGTAATACGTGTCCTCCTTAATACCCACTGCCAGGCTCACCCATCCCCCCAATCCCCTTCCCTCTAAAACCCTCAGTTTGTTTCCCAGAGTCCATAGTCTCCTGCATCATCTCCCACTCTGATTTCCCCCCATTCATTTTTCCTTTCCTTCCTCTAATGTCGTCCATGTTATTCCTTATGTTCTACAAGTAAGTGAAACCATATGATAATTGACTTTCTCTGCTTGACTTCTTTCACTCAGCATAATCTCCTCCAGTTCCATTCGTGTTGAGAGTATTCATCCTTTCTGATGGCTGAGTAATATTCCATTGTATATATGGACCATATCTTCTTTAACCATTCGTCTGTTGAAGGGCATCTTGGTTCTTTCCACAGTTTGGCTATGGTAGACATTGCTGCTATGAACATTGGGGTACAGATGGCCCTTCTTTTCACTACGTCTGTATCTATGGGGTAAATAATAAGTAATGCAATTGCAGGGTCAGAGGGTAGCTCCATTTCTAATTATTTGAAGAATCTCCACACTGTTTTCCAAAGTGGCTGCACCAACTTGCATTCCCACCAGCAGTTAAGAGGGTTCCCCCTTCCCCACATCCTCTCCAACACTTGTTGTTTCTCGTCTTGTTAATTTTGGTCATTGTAACTGGTATAAGGTAGTATCTCAATGTGGTTTTGACTGGAAATTTCCCTGATGGCTAATGATGATGAACATTTTTTTCATGTGTTTGTTAGCCATTTGTATGTCTTCATTGGAGAAGTGTCTGTTCATATCTTCTGCCCATTTTTTGATATGATTATCTCTTTTGTGTGTGTTGAGTTTGAGAAGTTCTTTATAGATCTTGGATATCAGCCCTTTGTCTGTAGAGTTATTTGCAAATACCTTCTCCCATTCCATGGGTTGCCCTTTTGTTTTGTGGACTGTTTCCTTTGCTGTGCAGAAGCTTTTGATCTTGATGAATCCCAAAATTTTATTTTCACTTTTGTTTCCCTTGCCTTTGGAGATGTGTCTTGAAAGAAGTTTCTGTGGACGATGTTGAGTAGATTACTGCTTATGTTCTCCTCTAGGATTTTGAAGGTTTCCTGTCTCACATTGAGGTCTTTCATCCATTTTGAGTTTATCTTTGTGTATGGTATGAGAGAATGGTCGAGTTTCATTCTTCTATATATAGCTGTCCAATTTTCCCAGCACCATTTATTAAAGAGACTGTCTTTTTTCCACAGGATATTTTTTCCTGCTTTGTTGAAGATTATTTGAGCATAGAGTTGAGAGTCCATATCAGGGATCTCTACTCTATTCCACTGGTCTATGTGCCTGTTTTTTGTGCCAGTACCATGCTGTCGTGGTGATCAAAGCTTAGTAATAAAGCTTGAAATCAGGCAACATGATGTCCCCAGCTTTGTTTTTCTTTTTCAACATTTCCTTGGCAACTCAGAGTCTTTTCTGGTTCCATACAATTTTAGGATTGTTTGTTCCAGCACTTTGAAAAATGCTGATATTATTTGAATCTTGATGGTGTTGAAAGCATAGATTGCTCAGGATAGAATAGATATTTTAACAATGCCTATTCTTTCAATCCAAGAGCATGGAATGTTTTTCCATCTTTTTGTGTCTTCTTCAATTTCTTTCATGAATGTTCTGTAGTTTTTCCAGTATAGACCCTTTACCTATTAGGTTAGGTTTATTCCAAGGCATCTTGTGGTTTTTGTTCCTATAGTAAATGGAGTCAGTTCTCCAATTTCCTTTTCTACAGTTTCATTGTTAATGTACAAGAAAACAACTGATTTCTGTGAATTGATGTATACTGTCACATTACTGAGTTACTGTATGAGTTCTAATAATTTTGAGGTGGAGTCTTTTGAATTTTCCACATAAAATATCATGTCATCTGCAAGGAGAGTATGACTTATTCATTGCTGATTTGAATACATTTTATTTTTGTTGTTGTTGTCTGATTGCTGCTGCTATGACTTCTAGTACTATGTTGAACAACAGTGGCGAAAGTGGGCATCCTTGTCATGTTTCTGATCAAAATGGGAAGGCTCTCAGCTTTCCTACATAGAGAATGATATATCCTGTGGTGTTTTAATAGTTGGATTTTATGAAGCTGGGGAATGTTCCCTCTATCCCTATGCTCTGAAGAATTTTAATCAGGAAAGGATGCTATATTTTGTCAAATGCTTTTTCTGCATCAATTAAGAGGACCATGTGGTTCTTCTCTCTTCTAAGTTTGTTCTGTCACATTGATTTGCGAATGTTGAACCACTCTTGCATCCTATGAATAAACCCCACCTGGTCATGGTCATGGTCATCTTTCAAAAAAGATCAAAACTCGACCTATTTAATGTACAGCTGGATCCTATTAGCTAGGATCTTGTTGAGAAATTTGGCATTCATCTTTATCAAGGATATTGGTCTGAAATTCTCCTTTTTGATGGGGTCTTTGCCTGGTTTGGAGATCAAGGTAATGCTGGCTTCATAGAAAGAGACTTGAAGTTTTCCTTCTGTTTCTATTTTTTCAAGCATATTCAGAAGAATAGGTATTATTTCTCTTTAAATGTTTGGTAGAATTCCTCAGGGAATCCATCAGGTCTGGACTCTTTTTTGTGGGGAGGTTTTAGATCACTGCTTCAATCTCATTACTAGATATTGGTCTATTCAAGTTGTAAATTTCTTCCTGTTTCTGTCTTGGAAGTTTGTAAGATTCAAGGAATGCATCCATTTCTTCTAGGTTACTTAAATTATTGGCATATAGCCGTTGATAATAATTTCTGATTATTGTTTCTATTTTCTTGGTGTTAACGTGATCTCTCAACTTTCATTCATAATTTTATTAATTTGGGTCCTTACTCTTTTCTTTTGGATTAGTCTGGTCAGTGGCTTATCGATCTTATTAATTCTTTCAAAGAACCAACTTCTAGTTTCATTGATTCATTCATTCAGTGTTCTACTGTATCTCTGGTTTCTAACGCATTGATTTCTGCTCTAATCTTCATTATTTCCATTCTCATTAATAGAGTAGCCTTAACTTGTTGTTGATTCACCAGTTCTTTAAGGTATAAAGAGAGTTTGTATATTTGGGATTATATATAATCCTAAATATATGTGTGTGTGTGTATATAAAATATACATTATATATATTTATATATAATATATTTATATAAATATATATAAATATAAATATTTATATAAATATTTATATAAATATAAATATATATATTTAATATATGTATATTTTGGGGGGGTTAAGACTTGGATGGCTATGTATTTCCCCCTTAGGACCACCTTTTCCGTATCTCATAGGTTTTGGACCAATGTGTCTTCATTATCATCAGTTTCTAAGAAATGTTTAAGTTCTTTGGTTTCCTTGTTGATCTAAACAGTCTTGAGCAGGATGATCTTTAGCTAGCAGATGTTTGAATTCCTTCCAAAATTTTTCTTGTGGTTGAGTTCCAGTTTCAAAGCACTGTGGTCTGAGAATATGCAGGGAATAATCTCAATCTTTTGATATTAGTTGAGACCTGATTTGTGGCCCAGTATTGGTCTATTCTGGAGAAAGTGTGCTTGAGAAGAATGAGTGTTCTCTTGGTTTGGGGTGGAATGCTTGGTATATATCTATGAGGTCCGTCTGGTCCCAATGTGTCATTCAATGCTCTTGTTTCTTTATTGATTTTCTGCTTAGATGATCTATTACTGAGAGCAGTGTGTTAGGATCCCTTACAATTAATATATTCATATCAATATGACTCTTAATTTTTATTAACAGTTGGCTTATGTAGTTGGCTGCCACATTGGGGGTACAAATACTTCCAATGTTAGATCTTCTGGTTGGAGAGACCCTTTAAGAATGATGCAATGTCCTTCAGTATCTATGACTACAGTCTTTAGCTTAAAATCTAATTTGTCCGATATGAAAATCCCCAATTTTCTTTTGACGCCCATTGGCATGAAAGATGGTTCTCCACCCCTTCACTTTCAGTCTAGATGTACCTTTAGGTTCAAAATGAGTCTCTTATAGACAACATATGGATGGGTCCTGTCTTTTCATCCAATCTGCAACCCTATGCCATTTTATGGGAGTGTTTAGGCTGTTCATGTTGAGAGTGATTATTGAAAGATATGTTTTTATTGTTATCATGTTGCCTGTGAGGTCCTTGTTTCTATATATTGTCTCTATATATTTCTGTTTTATACCACTCTTGGGGTCTTTCTTCTTTTATAACACCCCTCCTTAATATTTCTTGTAGGGACAGCTTGGTGGTCATTATCTTTGCTGGTCTTGGAAGCTCTTTATCTCTATATCCATTCTAAAAGATAGCCTTGCCAGATAAAGTATTCTTGGCTGCATGTTCTTCTCATTTAGTGCCCGATTAGTCTTGCCAGACCTTTCTGGCTTGCCAAGTTTCCATGGACAGTACTGATATTATTCTGAGTATCCTCCCTCTGTATGTATGGAATCTCTTCCCCCTAGCTGCCCTGAAGGTATTTCTCTAGTTTTATGATTTGCGAGCTTCAGAATCACATGCTGGTAGGTCTCTTTGCCTTCATTGATCTTGTGGGGGTGTCATCTCCACCTCTAAAACATGAATGCTTGTTCCAGTCCCAAGATTAGGGGAATTCTCAGCTAGATTTTGCTCAGCTATATCTTCCAGTTCTCTCTCTCCATCCCCTCAGGGATCCCAACAATTCTGACACTGGGATGTTTCATGACATCTTTTATTATTCTCATTCTGCTTTCATGGATTCTAAGCTATTTGTTCCAGGCCTCCTCCTGATCCTTCTTTTCTATCATTTTTTCTTCTAAATCACTAATTTGTTCTTCTGCCTCACTTACCCTAGCTATTAGATTATCTAGATTAGATTGGATCTCATTGTTAGCATTTTTAAGTTCTGCCAGATCAGCTCTCACTTTTGCCTTTAGAGAATCTATGTTGTTATTAATGGTTTTCTCCAACCTAGCCATTGTCTACATAACTGTTATCCTGAATTCTATTTCCAACATCTTGCATATGGCCATATCCATTAGTTCTATGGCTGAGGTCACAGTCTCTGAATTTTTCCTCTTTTGGGTATTTCTCTTCCTAGTCATACTGGTGGGATGTGGTTGAGTGGAAGTATAGCTAAAAATATCAACTATCTATCCAAGCAAGGTGCACCCTGGAAAGTTTTGGGGCAATCGGAAGTCACTGCCAAAAAGAAAGAAAAAAGAAAAAAAAACAGCCAAAATGAACCCCATGAATAAAATTTATAAACAAAGACAAAAACAAACAAATAAAAAGACTAACAAGAGAAAAATAAAAATTAAACACAAACTAAAAAGGAGGGCATGAAGGTAAGGTGATTATAATCCCTCAATGTGGACAAGGAAGGGTATTTCAGTTCTTTCTGGGTGTATCTTGTTAGCTTTGTTAGAGGACTCAGCTTTCCATAGATACAGGGAAATTAAAACTGGCATATCTATAGAGGTAGTATTGAATAGGGATAAAAATAACTACATTGAAACTTACATCTATATATAGATAGATGATAGATAGATATAAAGAAAAAGAAATATATATATATATATATATATATATATATATATATATATATATATATGAAAAGTTCAAGTTAAAAAGTTACTATGGAATATGTTGTATTAAACTTCTAGTTGAAATGGTAAGTAGGTAAAAAAAATAAATAAAAGAACAAGAATCATGAGAAAGAATTTTTAAAAAGAGGTAAGTTGTTTCTAAGAAATATGCAGTCTGTATGGTGCCTGGGTGGCTCAGTGGGTTAAAGCCTCTGCCTTCAGCTCAGGTCATGATCCCAGGTTCCTGAGATTGAGTCCAGCATTGGGCTCTCTGCTCAGCAGGAAGCCTGCTTCTCCATCTCTCTCTGTCCGCCTCTCTGCCTACTTGTGATCTCAGTCTGTCAAATAAATAAATAAAATCTTAAAAAAAAAAAAAAGAAAGAAAGAAAGAAAGCAAGCAAGCAAGCAAGAAAGAAAGGACGGAAGAAATATTCAGCAACACCAGGACCTTAATATATTGTTTTACCCTGGTGTTGGGTTTTATGGTATTATGAGGAACCTGTGGTTGTTCTCTTGTTCTTTCAGCTTGTCTTCTGGGAAAGGCCTGTTGCATTGTTTTTCATTCAATCTTTCTTGGGCAGAGTTGCCCCATTCCCTATCAAGCAGCTGGGCTCTGTGGAAACCAGTATTTTTGGCTTTTGTTCTCTGGAGGTTTTTGTTCTTTGGTGGCTTTTCATGCCTTTTCAGAAGGTCAGAGAAAAGTAAATTGTCTGCACCCTGAACTCTGTCTCAGAGAAAAGCCACAGACAGCTCCTGTCTGAATGGTCCAGAACACAGACTCCTCCTCTGCAAACTCCTATGAATATCACATCTTTCCACAAGCTGTGAGCATTCCCAGCCACCAACTTAGTGATTGCCATAGCCTCTGCTTGGTCTCTGTATCCCCATGCCACCAAAACTGCTAGTGACACCAGTCCAGGTAAACCTGATCCTGGCTGCTGCCATTCCTGGGACCACTGATTCAAGTCCATGTTGGGTTTTCTCAGCCACATCAAAGGCAGTGGCAGCAGCAGCGGTGCCAGTGGCTTTGATAACAGTGGCAGCCGCTAGCCCCAGGGACCACCAACTTGAGCCTCCACAGGGTATTCTTAGCCCAGGGACTATGGAGTAAGCGGAGGTGGCTGTGGTGGTCATGACAGCTGCCAGCCCCAGAGACTGCTCACTTGAGCCCATACTAGGCCCCCTCAGGTATGGGTGAGTGGCAGCTATAGCCAGTCCCAGGACCATGGGCTTAGGTCTGCTCCTGAGGCTACCCAGTCCCAGTAAGTGTCCCTTAATTCCCTTTGTTCTGTTTGAGTGCTGTTATCAGTCCCTTCCTGCCTCCCAGACACTGGTCTCTAAGCTATCGCTGGTCCCCAAACACAGAACACTTTTACACTGAGGTACTACATTTCAGTGGTTCACTTCTGGTGGTTCCCTCCTCCTTCTCTTTATCCTGTGATACCTGTCCACGCACTCCCAAGACCTCTGTACCACTCCACTGATGCTTCTCTGCCCCCATAGAGAGACAGAAGTGTATAATCTTACCTCTTAGGCTGATTTCATATGTGTCCAGAGTGTTCTGGTGGATATCAGGCTCAATTCAGGGGACTGGCTGAAGTAGGGTCTCCTACTCCACCACCATCTTGCCCCCCCACCAGACATATTTTTCCATCTGTAATCTCTCACCCAATCATTGTATATACAATTTCTACATATTCCTTCAAAAATAAGTTATTTTTCTATCACAAATATCAAGTCATAATATAAATTACAGAACATTAGAAGCAAAATTATCTGTCAATTTTTAATTTGCATTTAAATAGTTCCTATTCTGGTGTTTTATCTTTACATTCTTCTGCATTTATATTGCATATACAAATCTGTGTTACTATTTTTAAAATAGTTTTACTGGTTATAATGTTAACAATTGATCATCATAAACATTTTGGAGAATTTCAATACATTAATTTTTAGTGAAACACCCAAAATCCCCTTAACACAACTACTGTTTAATATTTTCCTAAATGTCCCTATAGGGTTTCCATACATATATTTATATTGTTGATATATTCCATATCTTTTTTTTAAAGCATAATTTATTTAAAAAGTTCATCCAAAGGTATGGATAAAACATGATTAAAGAGAATTACTAGAAGTGGCTCTAGGAGAGTGTTTCATTAGTGTTCTTTAGCTTAAAATACATATTAACATAGAATTTTAATGAAAGAGAAAATAATTTCTTAATTTTATCTTTTATAAGAATTTCAAACATTTAAACTAAGGATAGCAGCTAAAATTTTATGAAATATGTTGTGATCCTGCCATTGCAACTACTGTGTGTGTGTGTGTGTGTGTGTGTGTGTGTGTGTGTTAATTCAACAATATAAATCTATAATACTTTATCCTCTTTTTACAGATAAAGATAGTGAGGCGGGAAGAGATTATATAATACTCTTTTTAAAATTAATTATCATTTGAGTGCCAATTATGCCAGGCCTTGCATTAGTTTCAGAGAATGGAACAGTGAGAAGACCCACACAATCCTCTGACATTAATGACAGGCCAGGATTTGAAACCAGTAGGACTCCAGAGCACAGGCACTTACAATTACTCAATGCTACCATGTTTCTGCTTTCCAGTATTGTGAATTTATAAAGAGACAATTTTTAACGTCCTAAATGTACAAATATTTTAGCAATTTTTGCAAGTTAGTGAAACATAAAATATAACTATTTTATGACCATTAAATCTAGCAAAAGATTTCCTATGAAACGTGAAGGGAACGTTATAACACATGTTATACTAAGATGAAGTGAATAGTAGGATTACAGAAGAGCTTAGGGCAAGATATTAGACAACAAATCATATAATTAGTTTCCTAAATTTAAGTAAAAAGAAGGTCCACAAGACTTTTTATTCTACAACTTCCCCCATTTTAAAACTCTTACTTTCTAGTCAAAGTTAAGCTGGCTAGAGAGTACCTTTAGTAATTGTTCTTTTTTAGTGTAACTATGTGAGTGGTATATGTTCTGAACCATTATATATAATGGCTTTTAGCTCATGTATGAACAAAAAATTAACCATATAACAACAGATTTTTCCTCAAAACTCTGAAACTACTGCTTTCTTGAATTTAGTGCTTCATGATGGCATGCTGTCACCCAGACTGATTTTCAGAATATAGTCTCTTTTAATGATTTCAACACCTATATAAATCAGTTATTCTGATTTTTGCTAGAAATTTTTCCAATTGAAGTCTGTAGACTAGAAGGCACTGATTTCATTTAAGAGAAAGAATACCAAGATGAAGAGAGAAAGGATGACTAAATATTATATTCTAGATTCTGAATTGTCAAAATTATCTTTTATTTCATCCTCTAGGCAAGAAGTTAGATATATCTTGTTGAGGAGTTTTACTAATCCTAGAAGGAAAGCCTACTAATAATGAAGTGGAGCTCCTCATTTTAACGCCCATTTAGAATACCCAGTAGTGAAATTAGCAGTTTATCATTATTTTCCTTATGTTCAGAATTTCCAACCAGATTTAGTCTCCAAGAACAAATAACAAGGTGGTAGCTTTGAGCTTTGGCAGCCTGTAGGAAGATGTGAAATGTTAGGAATCCACTTTCCAAAACTTGAGTATAAAGGTGAAGAAAACAGCCAAAAAAAACACCACCATTCACAAGGGCTTTCTCTACAAATTGCCCAAATCAACTGATAAATGTTTACTTATGAAAAAAATGCTAGAATTTTGGGTGAGAAGAGTAGAAGACTGCCAGCTTTATCACCTACAGCTGCTACCATTTCTCCAAATCCAGCTCAAGGGAAAGTGTTACCAAGGCACAGCTTACCATGAAAACCAGCAACTTCCACACCACAAGTTGTGAACAGTGTTTTAGGAAGAGTGCAAAAATTCATACCTTGTGTCATTTTTAAACAAGTAGCAAACACAAAAGGAAATGAAGGTGAAGACACACTGCTTATCCCAGAAACTATCCTAACTAAGGTAAGAACATTTCTCTATTGTTAAGGCCCTATAGAATTCCAATCTTATATAAGGGGAATGGAGAAGTTATGAGGCTGGAAAAAAAGTATTTGTGAAATAGAGGGCAGAGAATGTTTTCAGTGGACTTTTTGGAGAAACAGATCATTCTAGGCCTGGGCAGGAAATGTAAAGATGTGCCTGAAACATCTTATAGTGACAGAAAGTAAAGAAGTGCTATTAAAATTAAAAAAAAAAAAAAAAAAGGAAAGGAAAGGAAGAAGAAAGAAAAGAAAAAGAAAAAATACACCCCCCAGCCACCACACATACACATACACACACACACACACACACACACACACACACACATCCTCTACAATGCCCATGGCACACATAAACCAATTGAGCTCCCACTAGTCAAAGCTGGAGCATTACGAGAAACAAAATAAAACAGTATTACATTATAACCCAAAGTATAAAATAAATTTCCATGCCTCCCTGACTCCCAACTACTAAAAGCAAATGAGTGAATAAAAAAATGGGATAGAAGTAATAAATATTTGCAGAATTCCAAATAAGTTATGTAGATACTCCTCCCTCAAAGATATAGAGTATAATTCTCAACCCCTTCAGTGTGGTTTGTGTATTGGGAATTTATCTCCAAAAGTACCTGTGGAAAAGGGGGAAAAGAGTAACTTCTCAGGGGAAGAAAGTGATCCAAAAAATTAGCTGGGTGAGTAAGGTTAACATCAACCATGAAAGTCACGTTGATAGTCTATAACCTTGATATGATAAAATGAAAATGGCATTTCATGTGCTCTTCTTCTCAAAAACACATAAATATAATCCAATGATGAGGGGAAATAACAGGCAAATCCTAACAGGGGGACACTTAAAAAAAAAAAATACCTGATCAAGATTCCTCAAAACAATCATGGCCAGGGTCACAAGGAATCTAAGAAGACATTAGCACTAAATGTAATGGAATGTTCTGAGTGGGATCCTGGAAAAGTAAAAGATCATTAGGTAAAAATAAAGAAAATGTCAACAAAATATAGTGTTAATACTAATTAATGTATCAATTTTGGTTCTAAAGTAAGATTTAATAATAGGATAACTATAACAATCTTTTAGCTAATTTAAAACCATACTAAAATTAAAAGTCCATGAAAAAAAGAATGAGGAATGTTGAAAGGGTAGAGGAACCAAACTGAGGGATTTCCCAATGTTCAGACTGGAAAAATTTGTGCAAGGAGATGGAAAAAATCTCAAATATTCAAAAAATCCGTATGTATACTAATATGAATGAATAACTGAATAAGAAATACATGAGAAGATATAGCTCTCCCATACAGAAGAATTCAAATTCACAAAAGTAGAATGAATAAAGGAAATAGAAAATTTTCATTAAAACAACACTGAATAATTGTTCACTGTCTCTGTTCATTGTCAAAATCCAGTAATGCATGCTACAATTAGTGAGCAAAAGTTTGAGAAGAAATAGGATATTTGCAGGATGTATTAGTATCTCCGTAAGATATTTATTGATTACCAAAGGAAAATGGTCACTTTACAGAGGGGAAACCTAGCAGACAACACCTTCTACAAGGGACTAAGGTTAATATCATCATTAATAAGATATATCAACCTTACTTACTCTCAGACATGATGAATTTATAGAATTTTCACTTCTGTGGTATTTTTGTCAAAAATAACCTTAACCAAATCTTGAAACAGGGGCGCCTGGTTGGCTCAGTGGGTTAAAGCCTCTGCCTTCGACTCAGGTCATGATCCCAGGGTCCTGGGATCGAGCCCCACATCAGGCTCTCTGCTCCGCGGGGAGCCTGCTTCTTCCTCTCTCTGCCTGCCTCTCTGCTTACTTGTGATCTCTCTCTGTCAAATAAATAAATAAAATCTTAAAAAAAAAAATCTTGGAACAAATAGGACAAATTCAACTGAAAGATCACTGTCGAAACAAATGACCAGTACTATTCAAGTTTCAAGACAAAGAAAGACTGAGGAATGTGACTCTCCCCCTTGTAGAACCATACCAGTTTCTGGGCTGGATTCCCAATCTATTAGGGCCTTAGTTTACACATCCCACTATACTTTAACTATTGGTGTGGATTCAGAATATTTGCCATTGGATGAATGCAAATGTTACATCCTTGAAGACAGTGCACTCCAATATGGCATGATTCCAGTGCTTACTTTTTAACTGAGTTTTTAATAATGTATTCTAATGATCTATTTGGCTGCATCAAAGTGATGTAGAAAACTTGGTGGATTTCATAAAATTGTCTTGAACAAATCCTTTGTGAAACCAATTGATAAGTCAGACATTCTGTAAGATTACTTTGAGAGCAATGAGGCAGTAAGATTAGAGGGAGAAAGGGCAAATCCACATCCAATTTGAGTTATCAATCTAGTAAAGGCTAATTACAGATGTCTTCAGAGTGGAAAGTTCTGATGTAATCATCTTAATACTAAGTGGCCAACAGGTCTTCTTAAGGAATTGTACCATATCAAGGTCTCATCTCTGGTCTCTGTTCTTGACAGATTGGATGAACAGCAGCATGAGAAACCTTATCAATCTTGGTGAGAAAGAAACACTGTTGAAGCCCATCTTCCATCACTTGACTCTATTCATGAGTCAAAATGCAAGTACTGAGATGTAGATATTCTGAAAATCAAGCTTGTGGCATACATTTTTACATTTTTTAATAAAGTTGTTATGAAAACATTGATATTAATTATATTAATATAAAATGCCTTTTTGAATGAAAAATTATTTTTGTTGTTTAATATCAGGAATAGTTCCTGATGTTCAGAAATCCATTGTAATCCATTATACTGCATTGATATTTTGTGTAATCCTTTATACTGCATTGATATATTCCAAGCATTCAGAGCTGAATTTGGTATTCAAGTACAGTAACAAATTTTTATTTAGTTTTTCTATACCTTCCTCTAATTTATTACATGTTTATTGACATACTTACCAATCTTTTGTTTTTTTAATTGCAAGTATAGAAAGTGTGTTGTAGAATAAGTAGCAATGGAGTTAGATGAAATACTGAAAATTGAGAAAAGCTTTACCATGCAATTATTGGTCATAAAGCTCTGATCTCTATGAAATACACACATACACACACACAAACATACACACGATGCTTTCGGAGAATGAAATAAATTAATAAGTAAAATAATTAATCTTTTGTTTATATAAACTATAAGAGAGTTTGTCATAAATGAAGTAGAAGTTCAAAATACCCTGTGCACTTGAGTGTTCATGATTATATGCAAATATATGAGAGATATTATATAATTGACCAAACCTGAAAGCAGTCTACTTTATAAAGTGTCAATCAAATAATTTTATGTTAACTATATTTTTCAAAACCTAATTATTAAACATATAATTTTAATGTCAGATAAAAGCAAAGCATTTAAATTAGAACAAAAAGCTCATTATTTAATCAACCTCACTTTCTAATAAATGTGATATTTTGCATACACTATGTCAATTTTTGTCTTCAAATATTGGCTATTCTAATTTGCATTTTTAACTTATACTTTTTTCAAATAGTACTATTATAATCATATTGAAAAAACAATTGATAATCACTAAATTAATAAATAGAACAATAAGAAAAAACACAAAATTTTGAATATGATAGCAAATGTGATTTTACCATTCTTATAATTGGTTAATATATAATTTAAAAGTATATAAAATCACACTTCTTCAATTTCAGTCAAAATAATCTAGCTGAGAATTACAAAATGTAATACAGATCATCATTTTTCTGATATATCCAATGAACTGAAATAAAAATTAAATGCAATCATTATAAATTTAAAAAAATACTAGTAACATCTTTTCCAAATTGTTTCTAGACTGAAACTTCCAGATTCCTGAAAACACTGAATTATGCTTCTCTTAAAAAATGTAATGCCCACATTTCAGCAAACTACATCCTTTTGGCCTTCAACAGAAAATGACTAAACAACATAAGTTTAAAACTGAATAACTTGTTAATACGAGTATTTCTTTAGGTGGGGTGCATAAGAGTCTGTAAAGGCTGATCCAAAGGATATTAAAGATCTGTGATTTAAAAAAAAAAAAAAAAAGTTGAACTATGCTTGAATTATTTTATAAGGAATTAACAAATACAAACAATAGAAAGAAAAAAACATTCAACATAGCACCAATATAAACTAGTTTCATTCTGTTCTATGGAAATTAGAAGCAAAGTATTGGGTTTTGATATTTTAAATAGAAGTGTGGTAATAAGTAAGTCTGGAAACTATGAGAATCATTGTCCACAACCCATTCAGTCTTAGCTTCTGAACATGATCATATCACATGTTCACAAAAAAAAAAAAAACCTTCAGTTTTAAAGATGCAATAATTAATGAACTGAACTACCAAGTTGAAAATTAAATTACTTTCTCAGTAGAAGTATATTTTAACAAATAGGATCTTAGAACTATCAGAGCAATAAATTGCCTTAGATAATTTTAATCAAATTTAATAACATTTAAATAAAAATCAAATCACTCTGATTATGTCAAAGGATGCATGGCAAATGCATGCTTGCATAATTTTAACATCTGGAAAGCTTTATGTATTGCAAAAATGTCTGAAATATAAAAGCCTACACTCAACCATTTGAGAATATTTTATTTAGCCTGTTCACTTTTTAATTGCTATATCTCAGGTTCCAAAATTCCCAATTTCCAAAGAAAAGCAAATAGATTAAAGTATTAATGACTAATACGTCAATATGTATCATTTATGTCAAATAAATCAACAGGATTACAAATAATTTAATGCTTCAATGCATGCAGTTATATAAATATTTATTCATGTTCTATCATAAACAATGTTTTCACAGATGATCAAAAATTATCTAAAGTGAAAATTTTCTCTCTTAATTGTAAGTTTAACTTTGTATCCTTTTTTAATTTATACATGATAGATAATACATATAATCAATACATATAATATTTGTGTATATAATATATATAATTTTTTCTGATGTGATATTTAAAAGATATTGTGATTTATTAATCTAGACCTAATTGAACTAAAAAAACTCAATCATTGGATGATAATAATAACTGAACATCAAATCAAACTTTATATTTGACCAAAATGCATACTTAGTATTTGATTAACAGCTCAGTACATACCCTATAAATTATAATCAATCAATATTTATTACTAAATTGGTTATAAAGTATGCTTCTTTGTTGAATTTTAAAGAGAGGAGTTAACACAAAAACACACTCCCATTTCTAAAAATTGTTTTCACGTTTTTCTCTTCAGGACACCAAAATTTAAGTTTCATGAAAGCAGAAACTTGTCTATTTTGTTCTTTGATATATTCTAATCACCAAGAGGAGTGCCCAGAAGAATTAAATTAAATTTTCACAGAGAGGCATTAGTGGCAGGCTATCTCTTTCCCAATACTGGGATTTCATATAAGGTCATGACCTGAGTTCTGACCATATTTCTTTACTCCATGCCAATAACTGATCATTGAACTACAAAATATTTTAAGAAACAAAATTTTTAAAAAACAAAATTTCAAAACATAAAAAGTATATGTTTACACAAACCTTTAAAAGGAATGTGGCTAATGAAAAGTTGTAGAGTAGTATGTCTGAATTTTAAATAACCCAAAATCTTGATTAAAAAAATATGAAGGTGGGACACCTGGGGTTAAGTATCTGACTCGTAATTTTGGCTCAGGTCATGATCTCAGCCTTGTGGGATCAAGGACTGCATCACATTCCATTCTCAGCATGGAGTTAGCTTGATAACTCTCCCTCTGCTCATGCTTTCTCCCTCTCTCTCAAATAAATAGATAAAATCTGAAATAAAATGTAAAGGTATTTAAATAAATCAATAGAGTAGCCAGGTTGCTTTATGAAATTATAGACTTTGAAAAAACAGAGGGTGATGAGGTAGCTAGAAACAAAAGTAAATATAAAATACTAAAATAAACCCAAAATAGCTTCATGCCACCTCCCTAGTTTTATCTCTATGTTCTTCCATTCACTGTCCCTGCATCTTTCACCCCCATTGCCTAAAGTAAATAAATGCATAAAAATAAAAAATTAAAATAAACCCATATTAATCTTGTCAGAATTATTAAGCATAAAGTATGAATTATGAAAAACTAAACACATCTTTTTTTCAGTTCTGCTTGATACATGAAAGAAATGCATAACTCTAGTACACTAGACAGCCAATATGTTAACAGATAAAGAAAATAAAAAAATTTTACATTTCTTATAAACTTCTATACTTTCTGAAGAAGAAGTTAATCTTCAATCTGAAAAAACAAAACAATCTATACAAACAGGTTTGGAATTAAAATCTATGGGTGAGGAGGATCTGATTAGAGTTCACCACATCCCTTTAACGTAATTTAGGTTTCCTGGTTAAGGTGAGTTAAATCACAAGAACAAAAGTTTGCAAAAATGATCTTGGATCAAGACATGACAATGTATTTGAGCACTTGTATGACAGGACAGAGTTGACAGAAGATTCAATAAAGCCAAATATTATGAACTTCCAAAGGAAAAATTTATAAAATCCAGACATAATTGCTAAGATTTATATCAGTCTATATATTCATATTCTACTATAATATTATTTAGATAATTTGTGGGGTTACTTAGCAAAGTATAACTAGATTCTAAATACCATTCATTAAGACTACAATAAAAATCACTTTTCTCTTTTCCATACTTTTGATGTAAAAATAGAGAATTGATATAAACATACTCTGCTACATTTATTGCATTTTTTGCATGAATGTGTAGCTATTGTTCCTGTTGGAAGTTGTTGTAGTTAATTATAGATTTATCCAAAGGACATTTTCTAACAATGAGGAATAAAACTTGATAGAAGGTAAGAGGTCTGTCTCTGGCCCTGTCTTAATCTATATTTCAATTAATTGCTTAGATAAAAATATAAGATGCAGGCAAATCACAATATTAAATGATATGCATTTAGTTGAAAGCATATACTGTGAGGGTAACTGGCAAATTATAGAAGATCCAAAGGTAATGACTAAGAAAATAAAGGCAAGTAATCAATGTAATGATTAAAAAGAAAAATAAATATAAAACAACTTAAAATATCTAGTCCAGAAAAGAAGAAATGGGGGTTATACAAAATCAGGACATCTGATGCAGTTTGAGGCCAAAATAGGGGTATTCTAGACTAAGATTTTTAAAATCAGGAATATTTCCTTATCTCTTAATATATGCCAATCTAGAAGTTCATATGTGTAAATAAGTAACAGAAAAAGGCAGAATGAGGTATGTGTCAAAAAAGAAGAAAATTGGCAAAAGACTAGTGTAAAGAACATGGATTTGTGAGAGTGTTGCTGGATGATATACAAATTATGAAATAATGGAAATTTAGTCATATGGTCGTGGGCATTGGGTAGAAGAATTTCCCAGATGGAAGAATAAGCATAGAGAAGGCAGTCATGGGAAAGTTAGAGCTCACTTTGACATAATGAACATTCAAATTGATTAGGGCTTTCCCCATAAAGGGTAATAATCACAAAAATTGTTTTGTTTTATGGGAGGGTGATGTAATTAAATCTACACTTCAGAAAACATAATCTGGCAGTGATAATTGAGGCAAGATAAAAGATCATTATAATGAGATTTGAAGCAAGGAAAGAGGTGAGAGTAGAAAAGATGAGCCAAAGATATTGTAGCACAGAGTTGACAGAACTTTACAATTAACTCATTGTCAAAGGAAGAGAACCCAATAATATTCAGTCATATTTCAAAAGGGCAGGGGAAAGTTCAGTGATGCTGACTGGAAGAATTTTGTCATAACAGAAATAAGGTCCAGGGAACACGAAGCAGGTGCAAGAGGAAAGAAGACAATTTGCACATCTCAAATTTGGGGCACTTCTTATACATGAGGTATTTCTATCTGCTTTGAGGAACATTTCAATTTGGACTGCCTTGTTATCCATTTACTTTATTTTGGGTAGCTATAGTTCACATTACACAATATAAATTATCTTGAAGCCATATGTGCACATTTTTTAAATTGCATGTTGACTTACACTCTAAATACACTTCAGAGAAATTCTTCTGATCTTTTAAAAAATAGTGTAAAACATACATGCATGCATGAAAAAGGCATAAACTCATCCATATACAACTTAATGAATTTATAATAAATGAACTTATCTGTGTAGACAGAACCTAAATCCAGGTAGGAAACATTTTTATTACCATAGAGGCCTCCACTGAACCCCTTTTAAATATACAGCTCTCCTTCAAGTGTAGCCACTACTTGAATTTCTAAATCTGCTTTATATTTTATGTAAATGAACCAATACAAGATTTCCTCTTTTATGTCTTTTTCGTTTTGCTCAGAAATGTATTTATAAGGCAGTCATATTACTGTACACAGTTGGAGAGCTTTCATTCTTATTGTTAAATATGTGTGAATATATCATAATGTATTTATCCAATCTACACTTGATGACATCTGATGAGTATTGGTAAATTTCAAGATTTTGTGTATTACTAATTATGGTGCTGTAAATGTTCTTATATGTGATGCCTGATAAATATATTTTGAATTACATTTGGGATTATGCCTTATAACTACAACAGGAATCACTGGGTTAAAGTTATGTATATGTTCAGTTTTAGTAAATAGTGCTAGATTTCCAAAGTATCTGTACCACATGCATTTCCACAAGTGCTATTGAAGACTTCTAGTTGTTTGACATTCTCACCAATACTTGAAATAGCTATAGGTTCTCATTTCAATTTTTCCAATGTGTGTGGTAGCTTTTTATGTATCTCTAAAGACAAATGAATTTAAACATCTTTTACACGTTTTTTGGTCAGATACATATTCTCTTTGATAAAGTGTCTGCTTAAATAATTTATTTTTCCACAGATTTTCCTTCTCTATGAGTAGTAGTTGTTCTCTATATATTCTGAATGTGAGTCTTTTATCTGATATATGTATAGCAAATATCTTCCCCTATTCTGTTTTTTTCATTTCACCTTTTCTTTATGACCTTTGAGAGAAATTCCTTTTTTTAAAAGATTTTATTTATTTCTTTGAAAGAGAGAGCATGAACATGGGCAGTGGCAGGGAGAGAGAGAATCTGTTTCTGCTGAGCAGGGAGCTCAGTGTGGGGCTTGATCCTAGGACGTGGGATCATGACCTGAGCCAAAGGCAAATGCTTAATGGACTGAGCTACCGGGAGCCCACCATTGACAGAAATCATTAACAATAACACGATTGTTATAACATTTTTCTTCCTTTAAAATTTGCATTTTTAAATTATATTTAAAAAGTCTTGACATATTCCAGGTCATCAAGTTGTTATCCCATATCATCTTCTATCTTTATTGTGTACCTTTTACATTTAGACCAGGAATGTACTGGCAATTTATTTTCTGAATGTTGGGAGAATGCAGTCAATACTGGTTTTAAAATATGAATTTCTAAGAGACTAAGTCATTTATAGAAAGACTGTGTAAAAAAAAAAAGTAAGACTGTCTTTTCTCACTATTCTACAGTGTCACTCTTGTCAACCATTTAGTGTCTTCATATGTGTAGGACTCTGTTTCAAACCCATTCTGTTCCATTGATCTATTTTTCATCTGTGTAACAAGAATGTGCTGTTTTAATTAGTATTCCTTTATATAGGTTTTGAAATGCCACTATAAGATCTCAAATTTTGTTCTTTAGGCTGCCTTGATGTTTCTTAGACATTTATTTCTTAATATAAATGTCAGAATCAGCTTGTCAGTTTATTTTTTTCTATCTTTATTGAGGACTAATTGACCAATATAATTATAAATTGTATCTATTCAAAGTGTGCATTGTGATGATTTGATATCCATGTACATTATGGAATGATTACCAAGATCAAGATAACTGATAGAAACATCAGTTCATTTTGTTAAATCTTTTTGTTTATTTGTTGTTAGAATGCTTAAGATCTATTCTCAGCAATTTTCAAGTGTACAATACTATATTATTAACTCTAGTCACCATTGTTGTTTATTAGATTCTCAGAACTTAGCATTTCTTATAACTGAAAGTTTGCATTCTTTAATCTAGATTTACTCATTTCCCTTTCACCCCAGCTCCTGATAACCACCATTCTATTCTCTGTTTCAATGAAGTTGTGTGTGTGGCTATATATATAATTTCATATATATATACATATAGTATATGTACATATATGCATATATATATATGCATGTATATATATATACTATATATATATACATATAGTATATGTACATATATGCATATGTACATATACTATATGTATATATAGATATAGTTTTTTAATCCATTCATCCATTAAGGACATTTAGGTTGTTTGTATATCTTGGCTATTGTGAATAATGCTGCAATGAACATGGAAATGCAAACATCTCTTTGATATTCTGTCTTTATGTTGTTGTTTTTTTATTTATGGATATGTACTCAGAAGTGGGATTGCTAAATTATATGATAGTTCAATTTTTTTAAGTTTTGAGAAACTTCCATACTATTTTCTTAATGGATATACCTATTTACTTCCCTAAGAACAGTGCACAAGTGTTCTCTTTTTCCCATGTCCTCACCAACATTTGTTACCTCTTGTCTTGAGTATAACCTTTCTGATAGGTATGAGGTAATACCTTGCTGTGATTTTGATTTGCATTTCCCTGATAATTAGTGCTGTTGAGCAGCTTTGGTGTACTTATTGGCCATTTACATGTCTTCTTTTGAAAAATGTTGATTATGCCTTTTGCTCATTTTAAATGGATTATCTGATTTTTGCTATTGACTTATATGAGTACTTTATATATTTTGGATTTAACCCTTATCAGATGTTCTCTTTTTGTGTTTGAGAATTTGATCATATTTTGTCTTGGTGAAGACCTCTTTGGTTTGAACTGAGCATTTTCATTCCATATCTTTATGACCATATCCAGATAACCAAATCTTTCCCCAAATTTGGTATGTTTTAAGTAATTATTTATTTAAATGAGTTCTCTGTTCCTTTCCCTCTCTCTTCTCCTTCTGGCACTCTCATAATATGAATATTGATTCATCTCATGATATTCCATAATTCTCATAAGCTTTTTTCTCATACATTCTTTTCATTCTTATTTGTTTTCTTTTCTCTGTTAGGATGGGATTATAAAATCTGTCAAGCTCACAGATTCTGTCTTCCATTTGATTTTTGAAGCTCTCTATTTCAGTTTTTATTTTATTCATCTGTTCTTCAGTTCAAGAATATGTGTTTGGGTGAGGCTGGTGGTGAGTATTATGGAGGGCACATATTGCATGGAGCACTGGTTGTGGTGCATAAGCAATGAATTTTGGAACACTGAAAAGAATTAAAATAAATAATAATAAAATAGTAAAAAAAAAGAATATGTGTTTTTTTTTTTAAGATTTGTTTCTTTGTTGAACTTCTCATTTTTTTCATACGTTGTTTTCTTGATTTCACTGGTATCTCTCTGTGTTCTCTTGAATCTTACTGACCTTTCTTAGGGGGTTGTGGGGGGAAAGGAGGGGGAAATGAAACAAGATGGGACTGGGGAAGGAGACAAACAATAAAAGACTCTCAATCTCAGGAAACAAAAGGAGGGTTGTTTGTGGGGGCAGGGAAAGGGATAGGGTGGCTGGGTTATGGACATTGGGGAGGGTATGTGCTATATATATTGAGTGCTGTAAATTGTGTAAGACTGATGATTCACAGACCTGTACCCTTGAAGCAAATAATACATTACATGTTAATTTAAAAAAAAAAAAGGTAGATTGAAAGTAAAAGGATAAAAAATGATACACTACTTAAACATTAAAAATAATAATAATAATTAAATGAATTTTTTTTTTCCTGGTCATTTTCAGATCTTCATTTCTCTGGGGTCAGATAATGGAAAGTTACTGCATTCCTTTGATGGTGTCAAGTTCCTTTGCTTTCTCGTGTTTCAAGTGACTTTGCACTGCTTGTGTTTTCGAGGGAGAAGTTCCGTCTTCTAGGCTTATCTGACTGACTTTGGTGCAGAAAAACTTTCACCAAGATATGACTGTAAGGGCATTGGCTTGTTTGGGGGCAATGTCTCTGGCTCCTGGAATAACACGTTGGCATAATCTTTGTGTAGCTCTGTCATCTGAGGTAAGTAATGGGTAAGACTGCTGGGTGGGAGAAGGATCTTCTATAGACAAGATTATGGAGATCCTGTATGTGTTAGTGATGGCTAGTTCTCTTGGGGCCCTTGGACATGAAGACTGCTGCAATCCTCTTGTTTTCCTCCCCAACCCCATCTCTGGGAGGATGTTCTAGCCAAGTGGATCTTTCTTGTCACTGGCCCCAGCAGGGTGGGACTCAGTGGTAGTGGAGATTGATTTCTAGGATTAGAGACACACAGAACTACCACAGCTTTTGGGTTCCAGGTCATGGGGCATTTACTGTGGTACGGCACCAGAACGCATGGTGTGAGCATATATAGCTTTCCCGTGGAACTAGGATCTTGTTCTCTGGTGCTCACAGAAATGATTAACGCCCTGGGTGCAGGACAAGAAGGCAACAATGGCACAGGCCTTAGGATGACAGCCTGGAACAGTGGCTTGAGCCTAAGAGAGGATGGGACAGCAGCACACTCTGGGTAGTGGCTTAAAGTTCCAGCTCTGTTCTTATGGAGTACTAACAGACCAGCAGCAGCTTACCCAGTAATGGCAATTTGCAGCCTCCACTAAGAATCCTGGAGCAAATCACAGACAGTAACAAAGTCCCAGGGATGATGGATCAAAGCCAGGACTTGGACCTGGGATTGGGATGTCTAACAGCAGCAGCAGCAGCAACATCATTGTGGTTATGGTGGGTCAAAACCCCAACTTGGGACTCTGAAATAGAGTGCTGAACAGTGGCACCTCAGTGCTGGTAATGAAAGTTCACAATGAAGACTTGGGACCTAAGGGTGGAGTGCAGAGCAGCATTAGCTTTGGTATCTCGGATGACAAGGTGTTGTGGCTATTGGTAAGCCAATCCCAGCAAGCGGGGCACAACAGCAACTAGAGAACCAGGGCCCAGGTCTCACAGTAGTGACATCTCCAGCCCCAGGGAGGAAACCCAGTAGCAGAGACTCAAGACAGCTCTGTCAGCTGTGTTCATCATCAGCGAAGACGTGGAGGTCCTCAGGCTAAAGCTAAGATATTGGGCGCCTGGGTGGCTCAGTGGGTTAAGCCTCCGCCTTCAGCTCAGGTCATGGTCTCAGGGTCTTGGGATCCAGGCCCGCATGGGACTTTCTGCTGAGCCGGGAGCCTGCTTCCTTGCCTCTATCTGCCTGCCTCTCTACCTGCCTCTCTGCCTACTTGTGATCTCTTTCTCTGTCAAATAAATAAATAAAATCTTTAAAAAAAAAAAAAAAAGCTAAAATATCCATGGAGTGAAGCTTGCTGGGATATTCCTGCTCTCCATTTCTGAGTAAGGTGAAATCCCTCCTAATTGTACTTCTTGGCACCATGCTCCTCTGGCCTGGGATATAGGGTGACACAGGTAAAATGCTTCTTATGGGGTTTTTGTTTGTTTGATTGTTTGTTGTTGTTGTTTTGCTTTTTTACATTAACATCATCAGTTTTTTAGATCCTCAGGATTTCTGCTGCTGCTTCATTATAGCTCAGGGCCTTCCATTGAACTATTTTTACTGGTTTATTATTATTCATTTGTTATTGTTTTTATGTGGGAGATTATCATTGGTTCCTTCTAGCCTTCCATCGTGCATCTTGCTGAAGTAACCTTAGCTTACAGTTCACACACACATGCACACAGACTAGGATTTTGATTGTGATTACATTGAATCCATGGATAAATTGGAGAGAATTGTTGTTTTTACAATACTGAGTCTTATTATCCATAAACATATAATTACACTTTTAAAGATATTCTTTAATTTTTTCAAATAAAGTATAAAATTTTATCTTTGTAAATGTCCTACATATGTTTTGTTAGATGTATTTGTAAACATTTCTCTGATGCTTTGTTAGAAAGAACTTTTTAGTAATTGAAAAAAATATATCATAGTCCAATTATTTTATAGTTTTAGATATTTGATATATTGTGTTTACTGTAAGAGGTGTTCTGTGAACTGTTACTGTTGGTTTGTCTTTAGTTCCCATGTGTTATTTCTATAAGGTCTTCTTTTGTGGATGTCTTTCATTCCTTGAAATATTTTTTAGGATGACAAAAGGTTATGAACTCTACTATTCTCATTATACAGTTAGGTTGCAAAGTTCTCTAAACCCCCTGCTGTTCAACAATTCCTTAGGTCAGCAGTTTCTGTCACAGTTGTCACCTGCAGGAATGACAATGATAAAGTAAACCACCTGTATACATTGTGGCAAGGTCACAATAACCTTTGTGTTTTCTTCTCCCAGCTATAACAGCTATTTACTTAGGTAACAATGACTAATAATAAGAATATATACTAGCAGATTTCTTTTCAAACATTAATGCCAGGAAGTAAACATCCTATAATAATATATAAATAAATAATGATGAATGCTTTGAGAAAAGCAAAGAGTTTCATTGATATGAATGTTATATATGTAGTACATATTTCTCCTTGAGTCATCCATCATAATAACAAAGGTATAAATATAAAGTAAGATAATGTAGGAGAGTAGAAGTAGGAAAATCAATTTAAGACTCTAAAACATAACCTCTCCCTGCCTTCCATTTTGGACACAAGTCTTAATGGAACACTGTGGTGATAAGGCAAGCACATTTAATTTTTTCAGTCAGGCAGTCAGGAGAACAGGGCTTTTGTTTTTGTCTTTGTTTTAAATATTGAGGGTCCATCGTAAAGAAAACAACTGTTTACGAGATAACTGGTTCATAAATATCTCTCAAAAAGCACGTGAAGAAGAACAGCGATAAAGTATAGCTGGAAGGGTATGAATCTCACTTCTGTAATAAGGATTGGTTTAAACTGGGAATGATTATGACCGTTTGGGTTTAGATAAGATGAAAAGCTGGTTTTATTTTTTATGAAGTACATACTCTGTGTGAGAAAAAAGGGTGGAGGAAAGAAGGGGAAGAAAGGGAAAGGAAAAAAAGGAAAGGAAAAGAAGAGAACATAAGTTTCTTGTTCTCTATGAGGTCTCATGAAGTGGACATCTAACATTTTGATTTATAAATCGTAAGATGATACTGAAAACAAATAGAATATTATCATTCTAAAATAAGTTATTGGTTTATAACAGTGAGTATATAATGGGGGGTCTGATATGCAAATTTCAGAGGCAAGAGGTGAAAGGCTCCAGTTAATTGGCATAAGAGAAGTCAGGGATCTTTTCTATGTCATTGAGGATTCATTTCTGATACTCTGGAGCCAAGGTTTTGAATATTGACTTTGTAAAGTTTTTGGTAATCTTACAAAACACACAGACAGTGAGTAGTTATCTGAGGCATGCTCCTCTTTTGCACAACTGTTAAGTTGAGATGATCCAGAGGTGCATAAAGTAATTATGTTCCTACCTCCATAGTTTCCTGAATGTTCAGGGTCATCAAGAATTCCACTCACGATAATCTATCTTTGCCATATTTCTTGTTAGTGTAATTGTAAAGCTAGGTTTTGGAAGATAATATAGATTTGTTTTTAAAGACATGGTAAAATTCTGGGACATCTGGCTGGCTCAGACAGCAGAGCACGCTAGTATACTTGATCTCAGGGCTGTGAGTTCAAGCTCCATGTTGGGCATAGAGCCTACTAAACAAACAAGCAAGCAAACATGATAGTCTAGAACACTATGTAAACAAAAACATTCAGTATTTTGCATTTTAAAGACTTTTTTCTAAGTTATATTTCTTCTTTGAAATGAAGCAATAAAGGACAGTTAAGGTTCCATTAGTTGGTTTGTTTGTTTGTTTCCTCTTGTTCTGCCCTACATATCAATGCTTATAAATTTATTTTATAAATTTAACTTGTGAAATTGTTTTATGACACTTCATTGAAATCTCTGTCTACTTTATTTGGGTGACTTCATTTTCTAACTATTTCAGAATAATACTGGTAAAATTCAACATCTGAATGATTTTCATATCTTAATTGAATTTAAGAGAAAATGTTACTTCAATCACAGTTTCAGAAAGCAAAATTCAAGACTTGCTAAGTAATGGTTCTAAAATTCTTTGCCATTGATTAATTCTTTATAACCACAGGGAAGAGTTTTTTTTTTTTTTTAATTTCCTAATTTTTATTTTTAAGAAAAACATCATTTGAGTTATGTAAGTGTTTGTGTGTGTGTGTGTGTGTGTGTGTGTGTGTATGAAAAGAGAACAGGAATTCAAAGAGAATAAAGTAGGAACCAGCAGGAGGCTCTAGATAGTGAATTTTCACCACAGAGCTAAAGACAGCTTCTGAAAGAGCTTAAAAAAAGAAAAAGATAAATCAAGAATTTACCCTTAACCTTGTGGTATTCTGCTTGATAAATATTTATTTTCACCAGCAAGAACACTGAAAAATTGAAAATGAATTTAAGCCTATAATAAAATGTTCAGTGCCCTAGGTAACCTAAAGTAAAATGATTTCTAATTTGGGGATTGGCATCAATCTACTTGCTTTTAATTTTTTTTTAAATTTTATGATCTAGTAAATAAATTCTAGCTGCTAATTGTGAGATACCTGATAAGGAAAATTACCACACTGATTGCCTTACCTTTTCTTAAATTAATATGTAAAGTACTTTGTTAAGCTATGGTTCTCAAGTGTTGACATAAATGAGTTTGCTTTTGGGAAAAAAAAAAAATCAACCTAAGTATGCAGTCAGAGATTCTCATAAATGCTTTAAAACTGTCTTTGAGACTATTATTTTTTTCTGTTTTAAAAATATTTAAAGTGTCTCAATAGAAGTTTATTTTAACATTTTCTTTAGTTGAGTATTAATACTGTAATAATTTATGTCAGTGTACAGTCCAGGATATTCTCGAGAATTTTGTTGCTTATTTAACACAGTAAAACAGGTAGGGCATCTACTCATGTATTTGTTGTCATACAATGACAGGAGGAATCTATTCTCATAGAACTATTGCTTTCCTATTTCTCTGTAGATAGTGAACTATTTCTAATGGATCAAATAGATTTGAATAAATTTGTTAATGCTATACTAATTTTTAACTATTGCTTTTTTTTTCTCTCCATATAAACTTTTCCGTAACCAGGTTATTAGAGAAATAGAGTAATATTAAGCAGGAGTTCTAAGTCTCTGTCTCATATCTTTTATGAAAACATAAGGTACATGTAACAGAAAATGCAATTTTCCTTTGGATAAGATGGGTAAAATAGAGAATTAATTCTAAGCATGTGTTTCAGTCCTTGATGTAACATTAACCTCTGAGCCACCAGTACTCTAAGACTGACATAAATCATCCTCAATATCCAAATATTTACGAATAAAATCATATAATATGTCTTTTCATGTCAGTATTACTCTCCAATATACTCTTCAATGATGAGTCTTTCATTTTTCTCTGTGCAGGTTTGTAATATATGAATGCTGCCCACAAAAAGACCTCAACAAATAATGTACCTTGACATTATAAATGTTTTCCATGTTCTGCTATTTTCCTTACCTGTTGCGTCTACCATTTCTCCCAAATTTATAGTTATTTCTATTAAGTTCAAACTTTCATCATGGGTAGGGAATCATTTAGAAATAAATTTCATAAGAAAATTAAACACCCTGTGCATTTTATTTATTTTATTATTTTTAAAGATTTTATTTATTTATTTGACAGACTGAGATCACAAGTAGGCAGAGGGCCAGGCAGAGAGATATGGGGAAGCAGGGTCCCTTCTTGAGCAGAGAGTCCCATGCAGGGCTCGACCCCAGGACCCTAGGATCATGACCTGAGCCAAAGGCAGAGGCTTTAACCCACTGAGCCACACAGGCACCCCCCACCCTGTGCATTTTAAACAAAATATTTACATCATATAAAGAAGTTGGATAGATGATGTAGGTGACATAGTGAGACAGCAAAAGTTTTGCTGCCTGTGGTGCGACAAATGGGACACTGACAATCTCAGCAATGAGCATTCACTGGGTGGCAGTGACCTGTGTCAACGCTCCCCTTTCTTCCATTCAATAAAAACATGTTTGATTGAAGGATTTTTCTCAGGTAGGCCTTAACAGTTACCTCACTAATGATCCCAATTTCAACCAGTGACCCAGAAATGAAACACTACATTTCACAAAACTCCTGGAGTGTGCTATAAACAAGACTTACAAAATGTCATGTCCTTGAAAACATGAAATCCAACATGCTGGTATGTGTCTTTTACTCAAAATTGAGTTCAGAAATAAAGTGTTTCATGGGCCACAGAAGGAGGCTAGGTCTAAATATAAAAAGAAACACAAATCTTTTTTTCTAGAAGTTAAACAGCAGAAAATCTGAAATGCGAAGTTATAGTGGTACAAGGCCAACCACACAATTCCTTTTGTAATCCAGAGGTACCCTCTCAATATTATTTGTAGCTCTGAGGAGACCACACAAGAGGTTTTATGATTTTTGTAAGATGTTGATTTCAGATGTCCTAGAGAATCCAGGTTTGTCCACATAAAAAACTATTAAATCTATTTTGGCCCTAATTGATTGCCTGATTTTTTTAAAACCCAGATGATAAGTATGCTGACCCACTTCTGAAAAAAATACTTCGCATAACAATTTATATTTTGAAATGTTCTATGTTCTTTGATTCTCACCGCCAGGTAGAAGCACTCATTTAAATCCAACAAATATTCAATTTAAGTATAGTATTAAGACACATGAAAATGAATTGTTAACAACCTATATAGACATTTTCTTGAGTAGTTAAACATCTCACATTTTAAAATCATAATGCTGTGCTTGCTTACCCAAGCAATAACAGCAATATAGAAGAATTAATTTTGCAATTATTGATTTGCTGATCACTTTGCATCAGTGATTGCTAAGTGACTGTAGCTAAAGTCTTCTCCAAAGCACTCTTCAACTTTTCACTCCTACCAGCATAATATGTGAGTTTAACTGTCTTCTCACCAGCATTTATTATGGCCAGATAAAAAAATTTTTGTTGACATTTTATATAGTGTATGAAAACTTTATTGGGTTTCAATTTGTATTTCCCTGATGAATAATTCTGTTGAATCTCTTTACATGTGCTCATTTGTTATGTGCACATCTTTGTCAACGCATTTTTTCCAAATCTTTTGTCTATTTTTAGTTGTTTATTATTGCTATTATTCAGTATTGATTTTTTTATGGATTTGAGAAATGTCTTTTATTATATATGTGATCTGCAAATCTTTTCTTGCAGCCAGTGTTATGCCTCCTCCTTCTCTTAACAATATCTTTTGAAGTCCAGATTGTCACTTTTTCTATTATGGATTATGTTTTTGATATTTTATATCAGCAGTACTTGCCTAAGCCAAAGTCACAAAGGTTCATACCTACATTCTAGTCCAGAAGTTTTATAACTTTTGGTTTAACATTTAGGTCTATGGTGCAATTTGATTTAAAGTTTGTACATGGTATGGCTCATATTGAAGTTTATTTTTTACATATGGATATCCAGTTGGTACAGCACTATCTGCTGAAAAAAATTTCCCTTTAAGCATTGAATTGCCTTTGCACCTTTGCTGGCAAACATATGTGGTTCTATTTCCAGATTTTCTATTTAGTTTCATTGATCTACCTATCTATGCTTTAGCTTATACCAAGAGTCAGCAAACTATTTTTGTAAAGGACAAAATAGTAAACATTTTAGACCTTGATGGCATCATATCTTTCTTTTTTTTCTTTAATTTTAGTAAGTTCAACTTAAAATTTACATAACAACGTGGGGCGAATGTCTACCATATTAGACAGGTAGGTCTAGAAAGAGGTAAAAGTCTTAATTTATATTAGTCTTAGATAACTCAAGGATGCATACTATAATCACTATATAAGGCATTAAAAGAAAGAAACACATTTAATTGTTAAGCTTAGTAGGTATAAAGATAGAATAATAAGAATACTCAGTCTAAAGGAAATAATTAAGGCAAAGGAAAAGTAATAGAAATCAAATACTTAAGGACTAATATATCAGAAATCACATTGAATATATGAAGTAAATGTTACAATTATGTGACAAAAGTTATCTGATGAGATTAGAAAAATGGGTGACACAGGAGTGGCTGTGTGGCTCAGTCAGTTAACTGTCTGACTCTTGATTTTAGCTCAGGTTGTGATCTCAGGGTCATAAAATTGAGCTCATGTCAGTTTCCATGCTCAGTGGGGAGTCTTTTTTGAGAGTCTCTTTTTCCATCTCCCTCTGCCCATCCCCCTGTGTTCTCTCTCTAAAATAAATAAATAAAATATATTTAAAAAATAAAAATAGGTCACACAAATAAAATATAAGGAAATGGAATAATTAAAATGAACTTGAAGAAAATATGAAATATATGACAAGCTATTGTGGAAACACCAACCTAAACAAAGTTGATTGGATTATACAATTAGAAAAAGTAAATATTAATGTAAGAACTGTTACTACAGATAAAGAGAACCTTTACAGTGTTAAGGGTTTCAATCTACCAAGACAGTTTAACAATTTTATTTTCATAAACCCTAAAATATGAAAAAATAAAAATTGACAAAACTAAAATAAATGTAAAATTTGACAATCTTAGTCCAAGATTTTTTTTTAAGATTTTTTTTTTTTAAATTTAACAGACAGAGATCACAAGTAGGCAGAGAAGCAGGCAGAGAGAGAGGAGGAAGCAGGCTCCCAGCTGAGCAGAGAGCCCGATGCGGGCCTCGATCCCAGGTCCCTGGGATCATGACCTGAGCCAAAGGCAGAGGCTTTAACCCACTGAGCCACCCAGGTGCTTTTAGTCCAAGATTTTAACAAACATCTCTTAATAACAGATAATACAAGTAAACTAATAAGAATATAAAAAATGAATAACATAAACTTTCCCTAAATAACATATGCATAAGTCTGTACAAAAGAACTACAAAAAAACCATACTTTTCCAATATACATTTTTTATTACCATTTGTTTGTTTGTTAAGCAAATGAAACAAAAACCAAAAGATTTAAGTTATATATGTTATCTTACAACAATGGTTTTATGTTAGAAATTTTAAAAAATAAAGTAATTCTGAGGTTTAGAAATATGGAAATTAATTCTTTTTTAAGTTTGTTTGTTTTTTACTTTTTGTTTTTTTTTTTAAGATTTTGTTTATGGAGTGCCTGGGCGGCTCAGGTGGTTAAGATTGTTTAGCTCAAGTCATGATCCCAGAATCTGGGGATTGAGTCCTGTATTGGGTTCCTGCTCAGTGGGGAGCCTGATTCTCCCTTTGCCTCTACCTCTCTCTCTCCGTGTCTCCCAGAAATATATAACCAAAATCTTTAAAAAAAAAAAAAAGATTGTCTTTATTTATTTGACAGAGAGAGAGAGAGAGTATAAACAGGGACAGCAGCAGGGAGAAGGAGAAGCAGGCTTCTGCTAAGCAGGGAGCCCAATGTGGAATTTGATTCCAGGACCCTAGGATCATGATCTGAGCCCAGTGCAGATGCTTAACCAACTGAGCCACCCAGAAACCCTTGGAAATTAATTCTTAATAATCAAAAGCTCAAAAATATCACAAGGTAAATGATTATGCACACATTTGAGCAGATAATGCTGAATATTAAATATAATATTGTTATATACAATATATATTAAGTTTAGAATGTAGTTTAATCATAACTAGAAAGAAGTCTGCTTTTTTAAATCCATTGTACATATTTGAAAGAATAAGACAGCAAAACTTTTCAAAACACTTTTCACAAGAAGTTATTTTATTTTATTTTATTTTATTTTTAAAGATTTTATTTATTTGAAAGAGAGAGATGACAAACAGGCAGAGAGGCAGGCAGAGAGAGCAGGAAGCAGGCTCCCCGTTGAGCAGAGAGCCCCACACGGGGCTTAATCCCAGGACCCTGAGATCATGACTTGAGCCAAAGGCAGTGGCTTAACCCACTGAGCCACCCAGGCGCCCCACAAGAAGTTATTTTAAAAATTATGTGGAAGTTGGGGCACCGGGTGGCTGGCAAACATCCAACTCTTAATTTTGGCTCAGGCCATGATCTTAGTATTGTGGGATCAAGGCCCATGTCAAGCTTCAGGCTCAGCAGGGAGCCTACTCTATATTCTCTCCCTCCCTCTCCCTCTCCTTCTGCCCCTCCCCTGCTTTTATGCATTTGCACTCTCTATTGCTCTAACATAAATAAATAAATCTTAAAAAAAAAAAAAGTGGAAGTCAAGAAGGGAGAAGTCAAAGAAGAAAAAATGAAAATATTAAAAGTGATATATATGTATATATAAATACACACACTTACACACATATATAAAAAAGTAAATGTTAGTTCTTTGAAAAGACTGACCAATGTGAGATTGACAGAGGAAAGAACAGATAAGAGAAAGCACAAATAATAATGATGTAATTAGCAAAAAAGTAGACTAACTATGAATCTTATAAACAGCTTTATGCCAATAAATTTCATGATTCGGATAAAATAATCAAAATCTTAGAAAAATAAAACTCTTTTAAATTAAGAGGAAATAGAAAATGTGAATAGCTTATACTTATTAAAGGAAATGTATCTGTAATTTAAAAATACAAACCTATCTTAAAAATAAATTCCATAACCTGTTGTCTTAAGTCATGAATTCTAGCTAAGAGTTAAGGAAGAAATAATGCACATTTTTTATAAACTCTTCCAGGAACTAACAAAAAAGGGAAGACTAACTCACCTTTTTTTTCTTTTAAATAATAAACTTGAGATCAAAACCTGAGAAGGACATTAACAGACCAGATTAGAAAAACATAGTTTTTGTCATAAACATAGAAGCAAAAATTTTCAAATTAAAATATTAACAAACCAAATATAATGAAGTAAAAAATGGCTAACAGTTTACAATTAAATTAGATTTTTTTTTAAAGATTTTATTTATTTATTTGACAGAGAGAGAGATCACAAGTAGGCAGAGAGGCAGAGAGAGAGAGGAGGAAGCAGGCTCCCTGCTGAGCAGAGAGCCTGATGTGGGACTTGATCCCAGGACCCTGAGATCATGACCTGAGCTGAAGGCAGCGGCTTAACCCACTGAGCCATCCAGGCGCCCATACAATTAAATTAGATTTAATCCAGAAATGCAAAGTTGACTTTAAATTTAAAAAATCAGTTACTATATTCAGCTGACTAAAACAAACAACAAAATGCCCACATAATCATCATTATCGATGCATCGAGTCTCAAAATAAATGGATAAAAATTCATGTAAGTAAAGAAAACTTTTTAAAATTTATTTTATTTTTTTTATTTAAATTCAATTAGCCAAGGTATACTACATCATTGGATTTTGATATAATGTTCAATGATTCATCAGTTCAGTATAATACCCAGGGCTCATCATATCACATGCCCTCCTTAATGCCCATCATCCAGTATCCCATTACCCCACCCACTTCCCTTTCACAACCATCAGTTTGTTTCCCGGAGTCAAGAACCTCATATGGTTTGTCTCCTTTTCTGATTTCTTTCCATTAAGTTACCCCCACCTCCACCCCTATTGTCCTCTGCTCTATTCCTTATGTTCCACATATGAGTGAAACCATATGATAAATGTGTTTCTGACTGATTTACTTCATTTATAATATATAATATTATAAGTATAATATATATACCCTCCAGTTTCTGGCACATGAAGCAAATTCTCTTAATTTGTAAATAATACTGGCAAAATATTTGCAGCAAATCATAATGAATAGGGAAGTTTCAAACATAGTATTTGAAGGGATAAAAGACCTAAATGTGAGACAGGAAACCATCAAAATCCTAGAAAAGAACACAGACAATAACTTCTTTTACACTGACCATAGCAACTCCTTGCTAGATATGTATCTTGAGGCAAGAGAAATAGAAGCAAACATAAACTAGCAGTTCTTCATCAAAATAAAGAGCTTATGCACAGTGAAGGAAATAGTTAACAAAACTGAAAAGCAGCCTCATGATTAGAAGAAGATATATGCAAATGACTTATCTGATAGAGGATTAATAGCCACAATACATAAAGAACTTATCAAAATCAACACCCAAAAAACAAATAATTCAATTTAAAAATAGGCAGAAAACATGAATAGACATTTTTTTCCAAAGAAGACATAAAGATGGCTAACAGACATGAAAAGATGTTCAACATCACTCATCACCAGGGAAATAAAAATCAAAACTACAATGAGCTATCACTTCACACTAGTCAGAATGGGTAAAATTAACAACACAGAAAACAGCAGGTATTGGTGAGGACATGGAGAAAGAGGAAAGCTCTTACCCTGTTGGTAGGAATGAAAGCTGGTGCAGCCACTCTGGGAAACAGATTGGGGGTTCCTTAAAAAGTGAAAAATAGAAACACTCTATGATCCAGCAATTGCACTATTGGGTAATTACCCAAAGGATAAAAAATACGGATTCAAAGAGACGCATACCATATGATTTCACTCATATATGAAATTTAGGAAATAAAACAGATAAACGTAGGTGCAAAAAAGAGAGAAAAACCAAGAAACAGACTCAACTGTGTAGAACAAACTGATGTTTGCCAGAGGGTCAGTGGGTGGGGGGATGGGTTAAATGGGTGATGAGACTAAGCAGTGCAATGTGATGAGCACAACGGAATTGTATACAAGTATTGAATCACTAAATTCTACACCTAAAACTCATATTACACTATATGTTAACTGGAGTTTAAATAAAAACTTGAAAAAAAACTAACAGAGATGAAACTAACTGTCTTATTCCTCATATTAATGACAAAGTATAATTTTTAGATAAAGAATGTTTTTGTGTCATGTATGTAGCTTTGTCATGCAAAGGAACTATCCTCCTGTGCTACTTAATACATATTTTTAAAAATTAGGAAGTTATATTTAATTTCATGAAGATTTTTTATATGTACGGATCTGATCACATGGCTTTTCTTCTTTGACCTATATATAATGACCAAAATTTATGTATTTGTTAACTTTGAATCATTGTTACTTTACTGGAATAAACTATTATACTACCAAAAAAGGTATTATCTGAGGTTAGAAAACAGCAAAGATGCCGATGAATTGGGTAATAAAATGAAAGGGGGTGCCTGGGTGATTCAGTGGGTTAAAGCCTCTGCCTTTGGCTCAGGTCATGATCTCATGGTCCTGGGATCGAGCCCCGCACTGAGCCCCACATCGGGCTTTCTGTTCAGCAGGGAGCCTGCTTCCTCCTTTCTCTCTGCCTGCTTCTCTGCCTACTTGTGATCTCTGTCTGTGAAATAAGTAAATAAAATCTTAAAAAAAAATTAAAAAAAGAAACAAAAGTTTAAGCATTGGAAAAGAACTCCTACTAGAAAAAAGAAATAGAAAATGAAGTAAATAAATGCTCAAAACTGCAACAGTCATATTATAAAAGGTAACATGCAAATCGTCAATACAAATGTGAAAAGATAATTCTCTTTGATTTAACATCAACAAAATGTAGATTAAAAGTACATGCAAATTAAAAGGAAGGTCAATGAGATCGGACTTATACATTCATCAAACTGATTAAATTTAAAAGAATGACAATAACAAGTATTGCTGTAGATATGGAAAATGGGTCTCTTAAATAGAGCTGCTGAATAGTTTAAACTGCTACACCCTCACTGGAAAAAATACTGGAATTACCCAATAGTGCTGAATATAATGGTGCAGAAATCCTACCCATAGCTATGTATTTAACAGAAATGCATATATATGTATATATGAATATATAAATATTACATATGTGTAATTTGGAGCAGCCAAAACCTGAGAAAAAAACTACATGTCTATCAACGTGAGAGTAGAAAAATAAATTATGACTTATTTACATAACAGAATGCCCAAGCAATGAAAATGGATAATCTTACCTTAAAGCCACCAACATTGATAACTCTCACAAACATATGTAAAGCCAGACCTGAACATACAATATATATAAATATATATAAACATATATCCTTGCATTTATATAGGATTTTCAAAAAGGCAAAACTGAACTATAGTGTTAAAAATTTTTAAATTTAATGAAGAGATAGACAGTAGCGGTTGGGTGAGGAGGGCAGGAAGGAGTCTTCTTGTATACTAGAAATGTTTATGTATACTAGAAATGTTAGTGATTACATGGACATTCTCTTTGAAATCATTCATTGTGCTGCGTATTCACATTTGCCTACATTTTTTTTCCTATATGTGTATTATTTCAGTATTTTTTAAAACCAGAAAAGACACAAAAATAGGCGCATTCTATACTTTTTTAGATACTATGGTTTTTTATTTTTTTATTATTTTTAAAAGCTTTTTATTTATTTATTTGACAGACAGAGATCCCAAGTAGGCAGAGAGCCAGGCAGAGAGAGATGGGGAAGCAGGCTCCCTTCTAGAGCAGACAGCCTGATGTCCCAGGACCCTGAGATCATGACCTGAGCCGAAGGCAGAGGCTTTAACCCACTGAGCCACTCAGGTGCCCCAATATATGTTTTTTAAATTTTAAATCTCCTTTCTATTAGGGTTCTCCAGAGGAACAGAGCCAAGAAGATGTGTATGTATAGAGAAAGAATTGTTTTATGGAATCAGTTCATGCAATTTTGGAGGCTGGCAAGTCCAAAATCTGCAGGGTAGACTGGCAGGCTGGAGACAGGCTGAGACCCACGCAAGAACTGATGCTGTGGTTCAAGCCTGCAGGCTGTCTGTGGGCAGAATTCTGTCCTGTTCAGAGAGATCAGTTTTTTGCTTTATTCAGGCCTTCAGGTAATTAGACGAGGCCGCCTGCCTATGGAAAACAATCTGATTCACTCAAAATCCACAGATCTAAATGTTAACCTCCCGAAAACATCCTTACAGAAACAACCATAATAAAGTTTGGCCACATTATCTGACTCTATAGCCCAGCCAGATTGACATATAAAACTAATCATCACACTCCTTTTCTGAAGCATATTCATGTAAAATTCTTCAATTATTAAAGAAATGCAATTCTTCAACTATGTAAAAGTTTTACCATATGCAAATTGGAAAGTGAAATGCAAAGGGCTGAAAGCTATTGCTTTCATTCTTTAAACCTCAGTCCTTTGACCCCTAACTCTTTCTTTCCTATTCCTTGCACAGCATTTATGGAGACCAGTGGTATTTAGGCAATGCTAACAGAGAGCAGTTGAGTTAAGTGGAGTGTAACCTGGGGAAGTACACTTAAAAGCCATGCCACCGGTTTTGATGTTGAATAAGAGAAATTTTCATTTATAGCCAGGAAAACTTGTTCAGTCCAATGTAGTGTGTGTAATGGTTGGATGTCTCTATATCTTTGAATGCTAAATTATGTAATCCAAATTCCTGCCTGCAAAGAGTTTCGTGTTTATTTAGCAGTGATGTCTAAGCGTAATATAAAAGGGTTCTTTTAAAAATTCTGTTAGCAAAATGGGTAGACTTAATAGTTCTTCTGTACGTTAATTAGAATTCTAAGGATTTACCTTTTGGTTTAGTTAAATACATCTGTCAGATGGAGCCTTAAATTATATAGTAAGCTGTGAAGGCTATTCCTTTGTAATGGCATTGTTTCAAGATTTATTTGCTGATTAATACAGATCTCTAAATGGCTCCTTAATTGTTTATCTGTAAAGCTTGATTCAATTGAGAGAACTGTGGGTCAGTTGTTCTCATCAGTTAGGTAGTTACTTTCTCCCAAAATTGGAACTTGTCTGTGCTAGTGTTTATTTTTAGTATCGTTGTATCTTTGACATATTTTGAATTTGAATTGTATGCTTTGAGTCTGAATTAATGAAATTGATGTATCACAGATGGGAGTATATTAGTGTTAATCAAAGGGGGAGATGAACCATGAGAGACTGTGGACTCTGAGAAACAAACTGAGAGTTTTGGAGGGGAGGGTTGTGGGGTTAGGAGAGCCTGGTGGTGGGTATTGAGGAGGGCACATATTGCATGGAGCATTGGGTGTGGTGCATAAACAATGAATCTTGGAACACTGAAAAAATAAAATATAGAATATAATAAAATATTAAAATAAAATAAATGAAATAAAATAAAATAAATACCAAGCTATGACTTATTCCTTAGAGATTTGCAGGTACTTTTTATAATTTCTTTTTTTTCCACAACTCAAGTGGATTTATTTTATTTTCTATTGGAAAACTAAGAACATGAACAATTAATGACCAATTAACACAAATCGTAAAATTCTCTCTACCTGTTAGAAAGCACTCACAGTTACCTCCTATTCTATGATGTTCAAGCTTCTTTTGTACTCTTCTCCAAACCCTTATACACTTCGACCACCAAAAATATACCATAGAAGAAAATTATTCTATTTGTTCGTATGTAAGGAGATACCTATTCTTTTTTTCATCTGCTTTTATCTCCTTGCTCTTTTCTACATTTTACTTTACTCAAGGTAAAAATGGTTCATAGTCTCAGCTCGGCCAGGGACAGAAAGGAGAAAATAAGTTTAAATGATTTATAAATCAAGTTAAACAAATGAGACTCCTATTCAGCATTTGAATTAGTAAAATAAAATTGCATAAAGACAAAGAAGTAATACATTCCTGACTGATAGACATCTTTACAGAAATCTAGAGAAGTATTTTTCATTTTTTAAAATTTTTTAAAAAACATTTTTTTTATTTGTTTATATGACAGAGATCACAAGTAGGCAGAGAGGCAGGCAGAGAGAGAGAGGAGGATGCAGACTCCCCACAGAGCCCCGGGACTCTGGGATCATGACCTGAGCCAAAGGCAGAGGCTTTAACCCACTGAGCCACCCAGGTGCCCCTAGATTTTTCAAAATGTAGTCTGTAACCTCCATGTGGTGATCCCTGGGTATCTTACTTAAATATAAATTTCTGAACCCCACCATAGATATGTGAACCTGAGATTGACAAATCCAGATGGTATAGGAAAAGAGTGGTAAAGCCTAGGAGTCCATATATTAATTTGTAATTTTTCTTCACACATAACTTTTTAAAAATCACTGCTCTAGAAGTTTTGACAAATGGGTAGGGGTTTTTTTTGTTTGTTTGCTTGCTTTTTAAGTAAAAGAGGAATGGTATTATCTGTAAAGCAAGGTTTTTCCTACTACATCCAACCTCAATGTGTTTTCAAATGAAAAATTATGAGAAATATCATACAAAAGCTAGCTAAGAAAACCTTTATTGGTCAGTTAAATCTAGAATTCTAGGTCTAGAGAAAGCTCCCAACCCCAGCACTATTTCTGCTGTATAATTCTTTGTTACTGGGGGCTGGTCTAGGTATTCTAGATTTAACAGCATCTCTGGACTCTACCCATTAGATGCCAGGAACCCTTCCACCCCATTTGTTGTAACCAAAATGTCTTCAGATACTGCTAAATGTCCCCTATCTGTAAAATTGCCCCACTCCAGTTGAGGAACTAGTCCAGGGAAATGTATATGGGAAACAGATTGCTTGTTGTGTATTCACTTACAAGTACTTTATTTTTTGAAGATTTTATTTACTTATTTGCCAGAGCAAGAAAGGGAGAGAGAGAAAGAGAGAGCGAGCACAAGTAGGGGGAGCAGCAAAGGGAGAAGGAGAAGCAGGCTTCCTACTGAGCAGGGAGCCCAAAGTGGAGCTCCATCCCAGGACTCGGAGATCATGACCTGAGTCAAAGGCAGATGCTTGATCAACTGAGCCACCCAAGTGCCCCACTTGCAAGTATTTTATATTTTGATGGCAGTGAAATCTGGATAGTTTGAGGAATGTTTACCATTGATATAGTTTATATTTTCAGCCTTTATTACAATTAGCCTACAAAAGTTGGTCAACTTCTGATGAATCGTCTTTTACAAAAAAGACTCATTCTTTGCTGCTTCCATTTTATTGATCATCCTTTTAATTTACTCAAGCCATATGCCTGTCCTTCAGTATCATTTTTTAACAGTAAATTGAGAGATAACATTTTTTCATGGGTGGAAGTGGATGTCAGTGCACTGAGAGTCAAAAGTTACTTCAGAGCAAGATATTTTTATTAAATATGAATGCTCTTTGGCTTTCTTTAAAAAAAAAAGCATGATACTATGTAACTTTCATTAGCTACAGTGCTCATAAATTATTGATTGACTATAAACACTGGTAAGCATAGTCTAGTAATTTTGCATAAAAATCCACTAGTCTTCCATTAACTTAATTTCTTAATTTCTCATTGGTATAGTATTCAGTTAAATGCCACATTGGGATGTTCTCCAATGTCTCCGATCTGCATGATCAAAGGTTCCCAAGGTCATGCCATTCTCAGTCCCAATGTAAGCTTTGCTGTTCTTGTGATCTACCCAAACAGCTCCCCATTGACATCACTGGAAATCACACTGAGGACTGTGAGGAACATATGGCCTTTCTATTGTGTCCTTAGGGTCATAATGAAAAACAAGTCTGGAACACATCAAAATTATGCCATGCTGTCAGGAAAAGTCTAATCAGTGTAAGCTCAGCAGCTTTATTCTCTAGAAACAGTGTTCTGTCTGTAGAGAGCCTCCTACATGGGCATAAAAATGGGAAACGGCAGCAGTATATGCATTCCATTAGCTGGAGTCCCAGACTGTTTAGTGGTTTTCTTAAAACCAATTTCTAATCAATCCCCATTAGCGCTTTATTCTATTTCCAGTAAAATAAATTTGAATTTGAAATTAAAGTAGTTTTATGTCCAAAAAAATAGCATGTTGTTTGTATCTTAAGAATGATAGTTTTTTGGGGTTTTGTTTTTTGTTTTCAATTAAAAAATGTATCCAGTATTTGTAGCTTTTGCTGCTTTGTATAAGGTTTCAGAAATCACAAGAGGGCACTCTTTTACTAAATACATCAAGAGAAAGGGCAATGATTTAAGAGTTTGACTTTTTTAAAAAGGTAGTTTTTAATGATATAGGAATTCTACCCATACACATCAAATACTATTTTTTAATAATAAATTTAGAGTATTATAAAAATGTGACCCTATCCACTAGAAGTACTTTTTTTGTGAAGGATATTAATGTACTTATCTTGATGAGCACTGAGTAATGTACAGAATTGAATCACTATCTAGTGTATCTAGATAGTAAATCACTATCTAATGTACACATTGAATCACTATCTAGTACACCAGAACTTAATATAATTGTAAATTAACTATATTGGAATTAAAATGTAAAAAAAGTACTTTTTTGCATCAAAATGTTAGCAAATTAAATTTTTTAAATTGTAATACAACAAAGAGACTCTTGAAAATGGGTAAGTATTTTGACTAAAACATAAGTTTTAGAAATTTTCTTTCCTTTTTTTTTAGGAATGATTTTTTTTGAAATAACATTTTTTTCCTGATTATACTATGAAGAATATTGATGAGGCTGCCATTTGTAAAAGTTCCTTTTACTGACTAATAAACATTTTATCTTTCTCTGAATTTTATATTTGAGGTGGGTTAGGAGAAATCCATAATACATCCTGCATTAAAATGAAATTATATTAATCTCCCTATATGAGGATAATTCTATTTTGAGTGATTTGGGGATGATAATATTTGAAAATGAATACAGGTGGATTATTTATCATTATGATCAAAATTGAACCTGGGAATATTAGATGGTATAAATGGAAATAAACTAAGTGGGCCACATCAAATACAAAAAGCAGCATTACACTAAGTAGTAATGTAATCTATTACTTTGACCAATAGAAGTAAAAATAGAAAAAAAAACTTCAAAATAACTCTAACAATTATAATTTTATTACTTTCCATGTGAAGAGGATAAGGGCCGTCCAAGATGAACAATAAATGTAATATCCATTGATATAGTATTATATTGCAATATAAGATGATTTACTTAGACTTTAAATGTTTCAAATAAAAGATTCTGATTTAAGTTAAGCTAATAAATGAAAAATATTATGGATCATAAGTATAATTACATTTTTTTCAAAGAAAATACCAATAAAACATAGAGAAGAGCCTAGAGTAGTTAAAATTTGTCAGGCTTAACAAAAGGAACCTAACAATTGGAAAAGTTAGCTATATTTTTGGCTCTGTTATTTTATTAGTTGTGCAGCTGTGGGTGGATCAGTTAACCTCTGGGATTCTCCATTATTCTATTGCAAAATTCAAAAATTAGATTAATTTGTAAGCTCCTTCTATCTCAAATATCTATGATTTTAGTAACTACCTTTGATCATATTTTTATCTAATATAATAAGCACTCAGTTGCATTTTGTTCAGGTAATTAAGGATCAAAACAATTGATAAATGTAGCAAAGTACTTAGTCATTGAGTTCTCAAATATCAGGTTACATGGTGACACATATTCTAAGATTTCAATGACTATGTCAAAATATAAATACAAATTATTATAGTAGTTTATATTACAGCGTATTCAAGAGATTGGCAAGATCTAGACTAGCTTAACCCAACAAAGTTACAAGAATTTCAAAAGTAACTATTAAACCAACCTTAGGGATATGACAATTCTTATCATAACCAGCCATTATGAAGATCTTTTATGGTTTCTTCCCATTATATGGAGATTTGTCTTTTAGAATTTATGCCAGATATCTTCATACCTTGGTTGCAGTTATAGATGTGAATTTGTATTATATAGATTTTTTAAAATGTTACCATTACCTCTTACACCAAGTACTCATTTTGACAATGGATTTAATCATCAAATTTTAACAATATTTGATGAATTTCCTTTACCAGAGGCGAAGTCATTTGTCAAAGGCCCACCACTCATTTTAGGGACAGACTTGGAATTGGAACTCAGGTTTTTTCAAACCCCAGCGATTTTTTAACAAAATGTCATAGCTATCAAATGTATGTTTCTGTGCAGGTGATCCCAAGTCTCAGGCTTTAGAAAGACACTAAATTTTAAATCTTAAATTTTAAGACAGTTGATACTTGAGATAGTTATGCTTATCCTGATTTGCTTCTAATAAAATAAATTTCACTTTAATTGAATGGATTTCTTTGAGAAAACTTCACCCTCTGAAGAGAAAATCCAAGTTCCCTGTCAACACATTTTACTAATATTCTATAGAATATATCTATATCATATTCAAAACGATTCTCTGTTTTGTAGAAAGATGATAATAACACTTACAAATGGAAGGTAAAATCAAAATTGAGATGATTGGAGAAGTGTTTACAAGCTCAAGGCATTAGAAAGCAATAAACCATTGTTCTTCATGATACAATCTATTGATTCATATCTGAAATTCTGAATAATGCACATATCCCAGGAATGATAAACTACATTAAGAAAATGTGATTTATGTAACTGTACAGTCTTTGTATATTTTATTAAGATTTAAGCCTGAATCATCTTCTTCCTTTCCTTTTTCTTTCCTTCTCTTTTTCTTCTTCCTTCTGCCTTTCTTCAGCTACTCCTTTATCTATCTTCTCTTACAAGCCATCCTTCTTATCATCCTTCCCAATCCATTTTCTTAAAAAAAAAAGTATTTTTTTTAAGATTTTATTTTATATATTTGACAGAGAGAGAGAGAGGTCACAAGTAGGCAGAGAGGCAGGTAGAAAGAGGGGGGAAGCAGGCTCCCTGCTGAGCAGAGAGCCTGATGTGGGGACTCTGAGATCACGACCTGAGCTGAAGGCGGAGACTTAACCCACTGAGCCATCCAGGTGCCCCCCACAAAAAAGTATTTTTTAAAGAATACAATTGTCTAATAAACTTTTTCACATTGTCACACATCTGCAATACTTAGGAAAGTATTTTTTAGACATGCTAATGGGAAAATGCATGTATTTCTGTTTCCTATGTTTCCTTCCCCACCTAAAAATTCATTGAGAAATTAGTGATGGGTTAAATTAAACTAGATTTTGATGAATGAAACAACTGGCTGAGTTCTTTCTCTTCCAATACAACTTCTGTGGAGGTGGATGACTTACCATATTTCTTGAAAGCATGTTTTTTTGTTTCCTTTTAGTAAACAACAATACTCATTAGAAGAAATCCTAAAACAGAAAATCAGAAAGAAAAAAAATGGTCACATTCCTATTATCATTTTACTTGGTTGTAAAATGTTTATCTTTGTTGTGTTATTAGCTTTTTCTTCATATTAATTTTGACAAACTTGGAATCACACAGTTTATCTAGTTTCCTTGTCACTGCTACTGTTTTTGTATGATTTAAAATTTTTTTGCAAATATAATCTCACATTCTTTTATAATCTTTGGAAATGCTTTCAATCGTTACGTAATACCCCATTGGTTATTATTTGGTTCTATTATACTAATTTTCAATTAGATATTATCATTGTATAATGACAAGTATACATTTTATCTGAAGCACAAGTACTGCTTATGCTATTCACTAGGTTTTTCCACCCAGTTGTAGCTATAGTTGATACTACATATTAACAATAATAAATGATATAATAATAATATTATATAGAATAATAACAAGTGATAATAAATACTTTCAAGCATAATATTTTGTCACTGTTGCTGTTTTACTTCTTTTGGATACACTCCCACAAATGAAATCATTGTCACAAAGACAGTAAAAATTTTAAGATTTTTGATGATAAGCGCCAATACTTTTCTAAAGATTGTAACACTTTATTTTCCCATCACTTACATATGAAACAGTCCATTTGACAGCATCTTCTTTCAGGTTGTCAATAATTTCCAATGCTGTGTTAATCCACTATAAGGAAGATGAATTCCAGAACTTGCCCCAATGTTCTATTTGATGGTATTTTCCATAGAAAGCCAACTAGCACAAAAAGAAGCATCCTTTATTTTAAAAAGTTGACTGTTAAAGAGATCTCTGTTCCAATTCATTAAGAAGTTACTGCTATTAACAAAAGAGTAAGGAAATCCTACCCCTATTTTTACAGCTATGTTCTGACAATCCTTATTGCTTAGATGCCCATTTGAGGAATTTTTTTTCACTCCATTAATATATCGCATTTATAATGTCATCAAGAATATTTTTCTCAGTGCTACTACATCTATTGATACAAACTAGAAAGAGCACTACCTAAGGATAGCATGGTGAACTGTCTGTAGTAAAGGACTTTGATTTTGCTCTATTCCTTCTATGGGTACTTTGCTCTTTCCTACTGTCCACTGTGGGCTGACCCATGTTAACTGAAGTTCTAAGATGACCTATATCATAAACTGAATCTGTGTAAAATGCTATCCAAAAATGATTTGAGGATTTCCACCCTTTCATATAGTAACATCATCATATTTTTACTTACCTAAGATTTACATATTTAGTTCTGCAATTTGGAGTCAAACACTGGGCACCAAGGATACACAATTAGCAAAGGATCTCCCTGCCCTTATGCAGTTTAGATTCCAGGGGAGGATGACACAGACAAATAATTAATAAGAAAAATCATGGCTTCATGTATAATGATCACTTGGAATACAAGAGAAGAAACAAGCGTAGTCATCAAAAGGAACTTGGGAGATTTCAGAGGCATTTGAAAGTTGATTGGAGGTTTTGAAGGGAACTGTCAAGAAAAAGGAAATGGCATATGTTCACGTAAGGGAAATTTTACACATGCACTGTGAAAATCCAAAGGGGAGAGATGTGTAAAAGAAGACGTAGCAAACTGTAAACTGCCACAGAGGTGTCAGAGATGAAGATTCAACGTTGTTTGTGACCCTAGGGAGAGACGGCAGTGTGATATGGGCAGAAGCCAGATTGGGTTGAGTAGAGCAGTGAATGGTGTGTGGAAACCAGAGAGAATGAAATAACATGAAAAACACAGATTAACACATAGATGGTAAACAAGATTAAGAGAGGTTGGTTTTGTCTTTATTTTCATTACTAACTCACATTTATTGGTCACTTATTATGAATCTTAAATAGTAAAAATAAATTAGAAAACAGGAAAGAATATTTGTCATCAAGTTACTAACTTCCCATTGAAGGGTTTGGGGTACAATATTAACATTTACAAAATGAGATGTCTCAGGTACAGATAGATTCAATACGGAAACAAAACAAGGTAATAGGATTGTCACTGGGAATAGCTGTTTGGGTACAGGAGTCATAGAAGTGATATTTCTATTGAGAATTAAATGTTTGGAGGCAGCCATGAAAAGATTTGGTGGACAAGGATTCTGAGAGACACAAATAAGTGTAAGCGCCTGGAACTGTTGTGAGCATCACATGTTGGAGGGGCAGAGATTAAGACACAGTACAGTGAATGATGGGAAGAGAGAAGAGAACAGAGAAAAAAAGGTGGATTAGAAGCCATGTACCAGAAGGACATAAGGAGGGGAGCTGGTTGTGTCAATTAGTATTCTGGTTTCAGTAGCAACCGATTAAAGAGTCTTAAGTTAGGAAGTGACATAATACATACTCTAGGAAAATTGCTCTGCCTGCTCCGTTGACTTTCAGAGAGGCGAGAGAAGAGCATGACAGTGAGTGGAACCAACGGGAGTTAAGTCTGCTGCTAATTGAAGCTGCTGCATTGGGAGAGAGTTGCAGTCTTTTGACAGTTGCAATATTTTTTGAGTATATCACCTGCTGTAAATTTGTGCAGACTACTTGAGCTTTATAAGCTTATTAGCCTCCATTTCCTTAACTTGGTAATGGGCTAATAGAAGTAATGTTCCTTCTTCTCACTGGTTTGTTGTTTGGATTAAATAGGGACGTCTATGGGAAAGCCCTGAATAAGCTATAAAGCATTTGTCTAGTGTGTTTATCGTCTGTTCTGTTAAATTGTCATTTGTCAAGAACATCTGCTTCCTCAGAATTGATTCTGACATTGAAAAGACTAAAAAGAAATATAGCATACAACAGTCTGCTTTGTGAAACCCACCAAAAGCACATACTTTTCTGCAAAATATTACTTCCTGGTACTGTTTTTGATTTTTAGTGGCTTATCCAAATTCCCACAGCTATTTGGTAGTGAACCTGCCACTAGGTAATTTACCATGTTCAAATGTATACTCTTTCCTTCAATATACAGAGCTCAAGTATCAACATCCCAGTCAGAAGAGTTTAATAATAAGAGGTTATGGGGCATATTTAACATAATCAAGTCAAGAAATACAGCAAGATATTTGCTTAGCTATCAATCAATCATCTGTCTAGGAGATAGATCATCTATCTTACCATTCTGATTAGGTCCAAAAGGACCCAGAATGGTTAAATCACAAGGTACAGATTTATTATTACGGCAAATTTTAAAAGTTTTTGATGTTCTCACCATTACTGTCTCTATGGCTATTTGAAAAAATTTCACTTTCAAATTAATTAATATTCAAAGCCACAAAATCACTAATGATATGTTTGACTTCTGATATGTTCTAAAGCATAATTTAACATAAAAAAGATACTGCAATTATTTTAACCTGATATTTTCCATTAGTTTGCCCATTATGTGTAAATCTGAATGTCGCATCTTGGAATTCAGCTGACTTCTTGACTTGTAAGTTTCTAATCAACTCTAAATTTATCATATTGCTCCACTACATTTATGGTCACAATTTTTCTTTATTTTTTTTAAAGAGTTTATTTATTTATTTATTTGAGAGAGAGATAGTGAGAGAGAGCATGAGCGAGGAGAAGGTCAGAGGGAGAAGCAGACTCCCCATGGAGCTGGGAGCCTAATGCGGGACTCAATCCAGGGATTCCGGGATCATGACCTGAGCCGAAGGCAGTTGTCCAACCAACTGAGCCACCCAGGCGTTCCAACAATTTTTCTTTATTGAAAACTTCTTAGACTCAAATAGTTTCGAATTTTTGAGGCTGTGCAACAAATGGTCAACAAATCTATAAGATTACATACTACATGGAATGAATCTGTTGTTTTGGAATGAATCAAGTTTGCAATTTATTTAAAAGTTGGATCCTATCTATATGCCAAGAATTATTCTTAACACTTGATACATCTCAGTGGGAAGGGGCGAGTCCTGACAGACTTAGAACTAAGTTTCTAGTTGTGGGAGACAAACAATAAACAATAAATGTAATGTTGAATAAACTGTATATTATGTTAGAAGAAAAATAAATACTACAGCAAAAGTAGAACAGGGTAAGAATTTGTACATCTATTTCAATCATCTTTTTTTCTCTGCTAATCCACTTTTACTGAATTGGCAGCCTCAACATCAAACCCTGCATTTACAGTTCCATTTTGGTATTCAGCCCAGACTGGCAGGAATTTCTCAATTCCATTTCCTAATTCCTGTGGGGGGAGAATTTGACTGCTGCAACTTGAGTCAGGGTTCCAGTCAACTATGGACCAGAGCCAAAATCTGTCCTATAAATCTACGGTTAGAGTTTCATCCTTGTGATGGAGAAGTTCTTATAGAAGAGGGATGTGGCCTAGACACATAAAATACATTGCCTATTTATCCCCTAGTTCATAATCATGAAATGGCTTCCAGGGACCACATTCTCAGAGAATTCACTCAGTATTACAAGTTAGAGGCAACTTGGCCAGTTTGATAGGACAATTATATTCACACATTTCTCTCTTTCAGGAATGAATGTCTTCTTCAGATTTCTCAACACTCAACAGTCAGGACTAGGTCACTGGGTTTGAAAAGTTAGTATCTGGCATTTTGATGCATTTATTTGGGGGACAAGCCATCACCGATAAGGAAAAAATGACAGAAGATTTAGGCAACCCATGATATCAATTAGTCTCATATTATCAGGTATTTTGATACTTTACTAATATTTTTATTTTAGATATATATATATATTTTTACTCATTAACCCTTATAAGGGTCAAAAAGAAGTGGGATTTCTATGACATTTAATTTTTTTAATTTTTTATTTTTTTATTAACATATTATTAGCCCCAGGGATACAGGTCTGTCAATCGTCAGGTTTACACACTTCACAGCAATTACCATAGCACATACCTTCAGCAATGTCCATAACCCCATCTCCCTCTCCCTACCCCCTCCAACCCACCCCACCCTCACTCCCAGCATCCCTCAGTTTTTTTTGTGAAATTAAGAGTCTCTTGTGTTTTGTGAGATTAAGAGTCTCTTATCCTATCTTGTTTCATTTATTCTTTTCCTACCACCCAAACCCCTCATATTGCCTTTCAACTTCCTCAAATCAGGGAGATCATATGATAATTGTCTTTCTCTGATTGACTTATTTCACTAAGCATGATACCCTCTAATCTATGATATTTTATAAGGAAAACTGGATTAGTTAAAATTTCCAAGAAACATCAGGAAGCTTGCTGCTTAAATATCGCAAATACCCTGAAAAATATATATATCTCACTGAACATATGTAATATATGAAAAGCCCAAGATCTCAAATTCATAATTTAATAAATGATTTCCAACTATTTTAATGAGTGACTCAATTGAAATATCTAAATTAATGTGTACATCAATATAACTTTTTTTTAAATTTTAATTTCAATATATTCAATAGTATATTAGTTTCAGGTATACAATATAGTGATTCAACAATTCTATACATTACTCCATGCTCATCAAAATTAGTGTACTCTTAATCCTCTTCATCTCATACACTTACCCTTTGGCAACCATCAGTTTGTTTTCTCTAGTTAAAAGTCTGGGTGGTGGTGGTTGTTTTTAATTTCTCTCTTGACCCCTTTGCTTATTAAATGTTTTGTGTCTTAAATTCCACATATGAGTGAGATCATGTGGGATTTGTCTTTCTCTGACTTATTTTGTTCTTAGAAATAGGCAAGATTTTATTATTTTTAATGGGTTAGTAATATTCTAATATATGTAACCTCACGTCTTTTTTAAAACCATTCAGATATCAATGGACACATGGACTGTTTCCAGAATTTGACTATTGTAATTAATACTGAAATAAACATATATAAAACCATATATTCTTTTGTGGGTTTTTTTCAAGCATTTATTTAAATTCCAGTTAGTTGACATAGAGTGTAATATTAGTTTCAGGAGTAGAATTTAGTGACTCATCTGTTGCATATAACACCCAGTGTTTATATCACAAATGACTTCCTTAATACCCATCACCCACTTAGCCCATCCCTCCACCTACTTCCCCTTAAGCAACCCTCAATTTGTTTTCTGTAGTTAAGAGTCTGTTTTATGGTTTGCTTCTTTCTTTTTTTTCCCCCATGTTCATTTATTTTGTTTCTTAAATACTGTGTATGAGTGAAATCATATGGTATTTGTCATTTGTCTGACTTATTTCACTTAGTATAATGTATTCTAGCTCCATCCACTTCTTTGCAAATGGCAAGATATCTTTCTTTTCGGTTGCTGAATAATAGTCCTCTGTGTGTGTGTTTATATGTATCATGATTTCTTTATCTAGTCATCAGTTGATGGACAATTTGAGCTCTTTTCATAACTTGGTTATTGTTGATACTGCTGCTATAAACATCAGGGTGCATGTATCCCTTTGAATCAGTATTTTTTGTTTTCTTTGGGTAAATACCTAGTAGTGCAATTGCTAGATCATTGGGTGTCCTGGTTTTAACTTTTTGAGGAAGCTCCATATAGTTTTCCAGAGTGGTTGCACCAGTTTCCATTCCGACCAAGAGTGAACCAACTTTCTTTTACTCCACATCTTCAACAACATTTTTTGGTTTTTTGTGTTTTTTATTTAATCCATTCTGAGGGGTGTGAGGTGATATCTCATCATGGTTTTGATTTGCATTTCCCAGATAATGAGTAATGTTGAGAACCTTGTGATGCATTTGTTGACCATCTGTATGTCTCCTTGGAGAAATGTCTGTTTATGTCTTCTGCCCATTTTTAAGTTGATTATTTGTTTTTGTGTGTGTGTGTTGAGATATATAAGTTCTAATAATAGTTCACTTTAAGTGACCCAACGTCTACCTTGATCTAAATCTAAGGCAAACATTTAGAGTCCTTTAAGAAAATTAGAAATTTTTGAGGAATGAGCTTTTCTTGTACTGACTATAGAGCAAAATCTCAAGTCATTCATGTAAACATAAATGTTTTGTTCTCCATTCTTTGTGAATCACAGGGACATACTTCCCATAATAAAGACTAAAGAAGATAGTAAGCATGTTACTCTTTCTTTCATTTAATAAACAATTTTGACTAACAGATACTATTCTGAAGCTTAGGGTGCAATGTTAAGTTATTCATGTATTCTGGTTCAGGGATTACAATCTTCTGAGAAATATATTGGCATAAAAAATAATTAAAGTAAACAATAAGAGCTCAAATAGAAACATAAACACAAGACACAATATATTCTGTAAGCACAGAGGAGGAGTATTTAGATTTGCATAGAGGAATAGAGGAAGTTTCCAGAGAAAAAGGTCATCTAAGCTGATCAATGAAAATTGTTTTCCTAGACGGTATAAATGGGATGGTCTTCAATAAAGTACAGAAGAAACTGCCTGTTCAGAAGTACTCTAAACTGAGTATAAGATTGCCAATGAGGAGGCAGATAGAGATAAGACTAGCAGTGCAGACACATGACAGTATATCCTGGGAGCATGTGAGAAGACTGCTGTGCTACTGAGTAGTGCAGTTTATTTTGTAAGCCAGGGGAAAGCTGCAAAGTCACCAGAAGTGTTGAAAGAGGGATGATATGAACTAATTTAATTTCTAAGTTCTCCTCCTGACATCCACAATGAGATACCATTAAACACCCACCAGATGTCAAAAACTAAAAGGACTAATGACATGAAAAGGTGTCAAAGATATGGAGCAACTGATGGATTCAAACAATTCTGGTGAAAGTATAAAACGTACAGTCACTTTGGAAAAGAGTTTAGCAGCTTTTGACAGTGTTAAAAATATATAACATGACCCAGGAATTTACCCCAAGAAAAATGTCAATGTATGTTTGAAAAAAAAAAAAATTCACCCAAGAATTTTCACAGTAACTTCCTTCATAATAGCTAAGAAACAGAATTAATCCAAATGTCTATCAAGAGCAAAGCAGATAAATTGTGATGTATTGATAAAATGGAATACGACTCATCAATAAAAGGTAATAACCTACTTTTAAATATAATAATATGAATGAATCTCAAAAATATTACGCTGAGCAAAAAAACCACAGAAGAATATCTGCTGGTCTAAATCTATTTATATGAAGTTAAGAAAAAATTCAAACTAGTCTAATATTATATAAACCACAATAGTGATTTCTAGAAGGGATAGGATTGACTAGACTTGGGCTTGAGGAAATTTTCTAGAGAGATTAAAATTTTCCAAATCTTGATTAATATCATGATCACACAGAATATGTATTTTTTAAGATTTTATTTATTTATTTGAGAGGGAGCACAGAGGTAGAGTGAGAGAGAGAAGCAGACTCCCCACCAAGTAGACAGCCCTATGTAGGGCTCGATCTTAAGACCTGATATCATGACCTGAGCTGAAATCAGAACTTTAACCAACTGAGTCACCCAGGAACCCCAGAATATGTACTTTTAAAAACTCATTGAATATTTGACACTATCTGAATATCCTTAAATGTTGTTAATTGAGTAAATATTACTCAATTTCCAAAAAGGACAGCTTTGACAGCAACTTAAAGGTGAACTACTAAGGAAAGAGGTTGATAGCAAAAACACCTCTGAGGAGAATGATGTCTTATTATAGGTAAAGGTAAGGATTTAATGAAAACAGTGCCAGTGATGACACATAAGAGAGCAGATTTCATGAGGAAGAGGAAATTCAGCAGAAGAGATGACTATATTCATAATATGATGATGGTGACAGTGGTGGGTAGAGAAAGAGAAGAAAATAAAGAATGGATATATGTTGATGTCATGGTTAAAAATGTACATATTGAAGGACAAAAGATCTAGTATACCTAACACAGTATTGAAGGATAAAGTCAGTCTAGATTTCAAGACTTCCTTGTTACAGTAAAGCTTCAGTAATTTAGACAGTGTGATATTGGTGGAAAAGAATAAAAAACAAATAGATAAATGGAATAGAGTAGAAAACCCAAGCGGTGGCCAAGTGGTCTTTGACAAAAGACCAAAGACAATTGAAAGCAGAAAGGATAGTTGTTGCTGTTGTTGTTGTTTTTCTCAACTAATGGTGCTGGAACAACGAAGAAAACTATGTGAAAAAAAAATCATACAGAGACGTCAGAACTTTCACAAAAGTCAGTCAAAATGAATTATAAGGGCTACATATAAAATCCAAAACTACAAAATTTCTAGATGATATCATAGGAGAAAACATACATATTCTTGGATTTTACAGTGACAGACACAATAACAAAACACCGTTCTTGAAAATGAAGGAAACTGGGAAATGTTGGTCAGGGGATATATGAAAACCAATGATTCCAATTTTATATGGATTGTATATTTATATATGTGGTACATATTTAATATTCAGGTTGAGAAAACAATGGCTATGTCTAAGATTCAATAAACAATGGCTATTCATATGTGTAGAGGAATAAAAAGAATAGAGCCTATGTCAGAAATCTAAGAAGCATCAGGTAAAGAAGCCAGAAAAAAAAGAGGGTGAAGGAGTCATTTAGAGAGAGAAGAAACAGAACAGATTGGTTTTATAAGAGTCAAGGTTGAGTATGTTCTGTTGTGTCAAATGCTGCAGAAAGATACAGTAGTTTATGAATATGAGGAAATAATGGGAAATCTAGGTTACTAATTTTAGTGAAGTGGTAGGATCTAGGCAGGTTTGCAATGAGTTGAATAAAGAAAAGGATTTGAGAAATAAAGTTAAAAGTTCAGAGCAATAACTGACAAGTCTGATGAGGAGGAAGAGGGAAGTCCAGCCATCACTGTCATAACTCATTAAGAACATTTCAAGGCAGCTTTCTTTACTGTATAGTTCTTAAAGGGAGGGATTCATGTCTTTGATGAAGTGTTCTTGTTGCTGTTGTTGGCATAGCATAAAGCTAGTTAATAGTATTGCAGTGAGTTTTTGAAATATGTATATAACATGTGAAAAACTTACATAATATTCAGTGTAAAAAGGTGACTCCTCCATCATGCATTCAGCAACAATTGATTTAATATTTTAAATGATATTATATTTTCTACTTGGGATATTTAAACAGAATCCTCTGGAAAATTAACCATAGTTTTACAAAATTTCTTATTTGACTTCTTACCTATGCCTTACTTTTTAAAATTTAAGATAAAATGTCATTCTGAGACCTATAGCTGGTATTTTAAAACAATGTATGAGCTGTCACAAAGGCATTTATTTAAAAAAAAAAATTATTTATTTGACAGAAAGAAGCAGGCTTCCCAGGGAGCAGGGAGCTGGATGCAAGGCTCAACCCCAGGGCCCTGGGATTGTGAATTGAGCCAAAGGCAGAAGCTTAACAAGTGAGCCACCCAGACATCCCAAGGCATTTCTTTTATTAAAAGTTGATTTCCTGGGATGCCTGGGTGGCTCAGTTGGTTAAGCAGTTGCCTTTGGCTCGGTCATGATCCCAGCGTCCCACATTGGGCGCCTTGCTTGGCAGGGAGCTTGCTTCTCCCTCTGCCTCTGCCTGCCATTCTGTCTGCCTGTGCTCGCTCTCTCTCCCTCTCTCTCTGACAAATAAATAAAATCTTTAAAAAATAAATAAATAAAAGTTGATTTCCTAAAATAATCAATGACCAGGTAGACCACAACAATTATGATCAACATTTAGATAATTTGAATGGTCTATCACACTTTGCTTTTGCTTAGCATATCTGTTAACTTTAAAAAATATTTATCAAAGAGGTGCCTGGGTGGCTCAGTGGGTTAAAGCCTCTGCCTTCTGCTCAGGGTCCTGGGATCGAGACCTACATCGGGCTTTATGCTCAGCAGAAAGCCTGCTTCCTCCTCTCTGTATGCTTGCTTGTGATCTCTGTCAAATATATAAATAAAATCTTTAAAAAACATATTTATAGGAATAATTATATTATTACGGAGGTGATTTGATGAATAACAATTATTTTTTTAGAAACACTTAAAGCAAGTGAAATTTTAGGTTATTTATTTTCTGAAGTGATTTGGGTTGTAATAAGGTAGTTTTTAGAATTGGGTCTATATTCCCAAACAACTTCATTTTTTTTTTTTAAGCAATAATTTCTTTTAATTTAAGTAGGCATTTTATTCACTTTTTTTTTACTTAAAATTTTCAAATGTTGAAACACATTGTGTAAGGTATTAAAACAAATTAAGTTCTCAAACATTCATACTCTTCTGTTGTGACTATACATAAATGGTGCAATAGGTCAGAAATATTGCCCCTCCCCAAAAAGCAGTCCATTTGTATTGCTCTTTTGAGCATAAAGATTAAACTCCATCATATCTTCAGCAAATAAACTCTCAACAAGGTCATGGCATTGTTTACATTTTCTATTTGGAACAATTCAATCAATCCTGTAAGACAGCTTAAGAAATCACCAAGAATTCTATAATAAAAAGATCTCTATCAATGAAGTGCTTATCAGGTTATGGTCAATACAATTAAATTAAGACCCTTAGTTGGCATAAGAATAGTCAGATTGCCACAAGATAATTACTAATAATTGCAGAAAATTCCAAAGTTTTTCAATTTTATCTAGAATAAATGGCCATGAGATAAAACGAACTAAGTTATGTTAATATAGAAAAGATTGGCAAGAATGTAAATATATAATAAAGGGTAATTAGTTAACTATACTATAACCATACAATGTAATACTATCTAGTCATTCAAAATTATATGTGAAAGACTATCTAATAATATAAAAGAGGTTAATAATATTTAGGTAAGGAGGAAAATTCAATTTCAGTTCTTTTTCGGGAGAAAGACTAATTCCTGTTCCAATAACAAGTGATGTCCCTCATGTAACTTCATGAGAACTGATTGAAGGCTCACAATGAGAAGAAGCCAATTCTACAACATTTCTGTCTGCACTTAGATTTAAGATCAATTCACATGAAGAAGAGGATTTCCACCACTAGGATTAGCATTCTGTCTGTTTCATATACCTCTTTCAATTTGTACAATAATAGAGGAGGAAAGAATTGTGAGAAATATGTCCTCAAAAGCGAGATTTTATATATATATATATAATATATACTATATAAAATATAGATATTTATATATAAATTTATTTTATAATTTATATTATAAATTAAATTTATAATTTTATATAAAATATATATAATATAAAATATATAAAAATATATATAAAATAAGTAAGATATATATATTTTTTCAAATTAAAATCATAGAATGTTATATTTGGAAAAAGCCTTAGAAAATACCCAGGTTTGGGGGCACCTGAGTGGCTCGATGGGTTAAGGCCTCAGCCTTCAGCTCAGTTCGTGATCCCAGGGTTCTGGAATTGAGCCCCGCATAGGGTTCTCTGCTCAGCAGGGAGCCTGTTTCCCTCTCCCTCTTTCTGCCTGCCTCTCTGCCTACTTGTGATCTCTCTCTCTGTCAAATGAATAATAAAATATTTAAAAAAGAAAATACCTAGGTTTTTTTTTGGTTATTTTATTGATTAAGGACACCAAAGGATGGATCAGTGACTTATCCTAAGCTGCACCATTGATGGCACATTTGGGGCTAGAAGTCAAGGCATAAGAGTAATTCAAAAATTGTCATAGCTTTTAAATACCATGAACTTGAAGTTCAAGTTCTATCGGTGTTTGTTCGTTTTTGGTATTTAAGACCTATGATAAATTTTTAATTATATTATGTCTTGAATTCTGTTTTACACCTCTTAATTTAATTTATGCTTTTCTATTAGATTGTAAAGCATTTTTTTTTTTTGGATTGTAAAGCATTTTATTCATAATTTTTTCTGATTTGTAATTTTTTGTATAATAAATTGAATTAGCACTATGTGGTATATGTCAATTTTATTTTCTGTCAGTTTACTATTTTATTTCGCCTGTTTTGCATAACAATTATTTCCATTTTTATGTAATCAGATTTATCATTTTGGGGGTTTTTGCTTTGTTTAAGATTTTATTCATTTATTTGAGAGAAAGAGAGAGCCTGTGAATAAGTGAAAGCATGAGCAAGGGAGGGGAGGAGAGGCAAAGTGAGAGGGACAAGCAGACTGCCTGGGGAGCAGGAAGCTAGCCCCCTGCCAGTGCTTGATCTTAGGATCCCAGGATTTTGATCTGAACTGAAGGCAGACACTTAAATGACTGAGCCACCCAGGCACCCCTTAGTTTTTGTTTTTAGGGCTTTTGGTTAGCTTAATAACATATTCCCCCATTCAAAGATTATGAAGTTGATACTTTTTTAAGTAAAGATTCTCTTTCCATGATTTAAAATGCTTAACACATCTAAAATACTTTCTGATTTGATGAGGGAGGTTTTCGATCTTAAAACCAGAGTTCTTTTGGTTTTCACAAGATTTCTTTCTCTAACTCTCAATTTAAATAGCTTCAAAATCATCTGTTTCTAGAAAAAAACCTTAGTAAAATTTCATCTATGTAAGGAGCTGAGCCTAGTAATTTTTCTCAATTGCATTTATGATTGTCAGCACTTTTAGTGTAGTTTGTTTTATCTTTTCTATGGTCAGCAAGGATGAATTATATTTTTATTGAAAATCCTCAGGTTCTTCCAAAATTTTAAATTGATTTACCCACAATCGTGTAAGACATGTTTTTATTATTAACATGTTTCCTCCAGAATATGTAGTTATTTCTCCAATCAGGAGCCAAATTTGGGGGATCATTTTTTTTTTATTAGGTGACTCATTAGTTTTTCACTTTACCCAACCATTTATCAAAGCTATTTATCAATTTCCTCATTTAATAAGTTAGTATTTTTAAAGGTTTTTTTTCTTGATTTTTCAATAGGTTTCCATGGACCTTTTGTTCTATTTTGTTTGTTCATAAATTTTCCTGCTTACTTTGTTATAAGTCTATTTTTCAAAGGCATACACTAAAGTTTATGGGTATCTTCTTTTGACAAACTTTTCTTTTTTTTTCTAATCTAACCATTTTACAGGTAATTTTCCAGCTTTCTGACTGCAGTCAGAAATCAGTTTGACTGAGATTCTGATGATGTGGAGCCTCACAGATTTGAAAAGCCTAGATACTTCCAGTCCACAAAAGGAACTAATTACAAATTGCAATGCAACAGCTGTCTTAGCAGAAATGAAGACTATAACTTCATGTCTTTTTCAGATTCTTTCTGAAGACATTTCTCTGACAACAATAAAATCCAGCACTCCTTGAAAGTTGTTATGACAAATGGTCTTAAAGTGATGACCAATATTTAAAAGACAAAGACAAATAAGAAGAGCAAATAATGATAATAAAGTTTATATTTAAAATATATATCAAGGAGTGCCTGGGTGGCTCAATCAGTTGAATGCCTGACTCTTGGTTTGGCTCAGGTCATGATCTTGGGCTTCTAGGATGGAACCCCATGTTGGGCTTCATGCTGAGTGGGGAGTTCACTTAAGGATTCTCTTCCCTTTCCCCTCCCCTTACTTGTGTGGACTCTCTCAAATAAAATAAAATAAATAAATCCTTAAAGAGATAGATAGATGATAGATGATAGATATATAAGATCTTTGGGCTTTATTTACTTGTATGTGCATCTAAGGAAAAGAAATAGCTAAGAAATATACTACTTTAAGAAAGCTCCTTCTCTAGCAAGTAGCCTATGATGATCATTCCCTTAAACATTCTACTGGGCTCCAAATATTTTCAGTTTAAATTATTGCCTTACTGGTGGCTGTGGAAGGTAAGAGACAAGAAATAACCTGGCAGAGGGAAGAACCTTGGGGGAAAACAAACAAGATTTTTCCCCACATAAGAGACGAGTATAGTCATATTGACTAATCAAATCAGTTCCTCCTTAAGGGAAGAATTCTAGTGTTAGCAATTCCTGATGCACTAAGTCTTTTGATTAATAACTGTTGTGTTTGTTTCCTTTTTACAAATGGGACTTTTTATTTAATTATTCTGTTGCTCATCCACCATTGTACATTGGAAGTATTGAGCGCAGATAGCATGTCTATTAGCTAATTGCTAGGTTATGAGTAGCTGTATATGAGCTTGATGGAGAAAATGGCTTATTGCCCAGAAAAATTTAGGAAGTTGTTTTAGAGAGAGAGAATAGACTCTTCTTTTTTCCTTCCTTAATTCTACTTTGAATATGATGTCTGGAACTTTAATAGTCATCTTAGCATGAGAGTCACTCTCCTCAAATTTTTCAGAGAGCTTGAGGATGTTCAAATATCTAATTAATATGGAGTTGTTTGGAAAGACATGCCTATGTTTGGGATTTTATGATGTACTACTATACTAGTTAGATAAAGACACTGTTAGTTCAGGGTTCTAACATACATTTAGTCAAGCTTGGTTCTAACTGATGTATAATTTTTTTCACCTGCTTAAAATTGTATGATTCAGCTTTTTCATATCCTTGTATTTGCCTCTTTGGGTTAAGAAATATGAGTTAATATTTCAGCATTATTAAATTTATATTAACCTCATATATATAGTCTTTATTGTTTATAAATTTGATATGATATTATTTGATATAATTATATGCATATTTGTTACAGTAATTCTGATAGCGTCAGATATTCCCATCATCATTCTCAATCTTCTTAGCTTTACATACTTTTTAAAACATACTCCACTGACTTTGACTTTATTTGATATTACTATACCAACCTCTGCTTTCTTTCCCTTATATCTACCGGATCTTCACATTTTAATGTCAACCATTTTAAACTACTTTCTGTTTGATAATCTCCTGTATGTTGTTGATAGCTTGGTTTTATTTATTTTTAAAAAATATTTTATTTATTTATTTGACAGAGAGACAGACAGTGAGAGAGGAAACACAAGCAGGGGGAGTGGGAGAGGGAGAAGCAGACTCCCTGCTGAGCAGGAAGCCTGATGCAGGGGGCCTTGATCCCAGGACCCTGGGATCATGACCTGAGCCAAAGGCAGACGCTTAATGACTGAGCCACCCAGGCTCCCTGGTTTTATTTCTTGATCAACTATGATCATCTTAAAAAAAAAAAAAAAAAAAAAAAAAGTTGAGCATATCCCAATTAACCGATAGTTGACCTCAATCCTTTTATTTAATTTTAACTTTTTTTTTTATTTTCAAAACTTCGTTGACTTTTTCATTTTGTTTTTCTTTTAAATTATAGAATCTTTGTTTTTTCCTCTACTTCATAATTTGTGAAGAGTGACTTTTTTTTTAAGTTCTCTTATTTCTACTTTAACAGTGAATATTATAGATAAGCCTTAATTTTTTTAATTTGCAGTGAATGGGTTCAGTTGCCATCTGAGTCCAGGTAGGGCAGTCACTTCCCAGAAGGACTAGATCTGGGCTGAGCTGTACTCTGCTCTAACCAGTGCTATTACTCAGGTGACCAGGAAGGTTCAGCTAACAGAATGTGGCTCTTCTAGCCTAGATCCCATAGGGACAATCTCCAGGAACCAGATTTGGGTGGGATCTTGGATGAGGATATGGAGTGGGATGGGCATAACTTACTAACTTTTAAATGTTTAGACATATAATATGTGGGCCACCATTTGTACTCTTTCCCCTAGACTGCACAAATACTACGGACAGGACCATATTTAAAAAGCTACCACATGGAGCTTTAGGAATATAGGGAATATAATTATCATTAAACAATTAGAGTAACATTAAATATATTTTAAAATGTCATTCATCCATAAATATTGACTTAAGTATATGCGCTTGTTAAAACTGTAGTCTGTAATATTGTGGCTATGAAAGACAAATTCTCTCCCTCCATCAAAAGCACAAAACTAAATTCCTACCATATTCAAACCCTTCCAATGTGAATCTACCAATTATTTAAGTCATACTCAACTTCCACATAGAAAGATGTTAAATACTCCATACTTTTATTTACTCATTATGATTTTTTATATGCACTGGTCTGGCTTTGGAAATAACTATGTGTTTAGAATTCTAAATTCACTGTCTATTGCTCTTATATCCCTTTAGCCCCTTGAAGCAAATACATTCTTCCTTTGTTTTGTTTAAATTTAATGAACTATTTTTTCTTTTTTTTAAATATTTTATTTATTTATTTGACAGAGAGAGATCACAAGTAGGCAGAGAGGCAGGCAGAGAGAGAGGAGGAAGCAGGCCCCCTGCTGAGCAGAGACCCCGATGTGGGACTCGATCCCAGGACCCTGAGATCATGACCTGAGCCAAAGGCAGTGGCCCAACCCACTGAGCCACCCAGGCGCCCTATTTTTCTTGATTATAATTCATGAATTCAAAGAACTGTTTTGAGTTAATTTCCATCTAAGCCAAGATATAAAAGTCTGATGATGCTAGTATCATAAAAAGCGAGTTATTTGTGATAATGATACAAATATCAAAAAGCTCACTAGCAGCAGTAGCAGTGAATCATACCTACCTGAAATCTCACAGCAGAAGTTATCTACTTTCTTATCGTACACTTGTGATGTTATGTAATTTTAACTGGTTCTCTTAATTTTTTATTTTTTCTTTTTAAAGATTTTATTTATTTATTTGACAGAGAGAGAGAGCACAAGCAGGGGGAGTGCAAGGCAGCAGGACAAGGAGAAGCAGTCTCTCCACTGAACAAGGAGTCCAACATGGGGCTCAATCCCAGGACCGTGAGATTATGACCTGAGCCAAAGTCAGATGCTCAACTGACTGAGCCACCCAGGCATCCCTTAATAAATTCTTAATATTAAAATTCTCAATGTGGTTTCCTTTTGTTCTGCATTAAGTTTAAGTTAGAGAGATTTTTAAAATCTATTTTGAAGGCAAGGATCCTCTCTCATAGTAAAGGATTTTTCATTAAATGTACCAGAAAGTATCATTTTACTACTAAATATCTAATAAAAATACACTTTCCTATTGTAAGGTGAGAAAGCCAGGCTTAATTCAGGGTTGATATTATATACTAAACACTTGGCTCTAACAGACAACCTTCTAAACTTTCCACACTGTGTTCCATGTGAGTTTGTCCTTATTTTTAAATCTAAACTGAGATCTCAGTTTTAATGTTGACAATGTGAAACATCGAATAGTTTTATAATTATTTCTGGGGACTAAAAAAGAATTTTCTCTTCATAAACTAATAAATAAGTTTTGAAGTAATTTAAAAAAGGGAAACAAGATTCAAACTCAAAGTTCTCCAAATCTTTCACTTTATTAAAAATAATTTTAGATTGATTTAAGACTTCCAGAAACATGGCAAAATAAATACAAATGTTAACTTTCACCTTTTCTTTTCTTTTTTCTTTTCTTTCTTTTCAGTGTTCCAGAATTCATTGTTTATGCACCACACCCAGTGCTCCATGAAATACTTGCCCTTCATAATACCCACCACCAGGCTCACCCAACAGTCCATCCCTCTCCCCTCCAAAACCCTCTGTTTGTTTCTCAGAGTCCACAGTCTCTCATGGTTTTTCTCCCACTCTGATTTCCCCCAACTCACTTCTCTTCTCCATATACCAATGTCCTCCATGTTATTCCTTATGCTCCACAAGTAAGTGAAACCATATGATAATTGACACTCTGCTAGATTTATATCACTCAGCAAATTCTCTTCCAGTACATCCATATTGATACAAAAGTTGGGTATTCATCCTTTCTGATGGAAGCATAATATTCCATTGTATATATGGATCATATCTTCTTTATCTATTTGTCTGTTGAAGGGCATCTTGTTTCCTTTCACAGTTTGGCAACTGTGACAATTGTTGTTATGAACACTGGGGTACAGGTGGCCCTTCATTCCACTACATCTGTATCTTTGGGGTAAATACCCAATAGAACTTTCACCTTTTCTTGAAACCACCATAAAAATGAAGGAATTTTTAAAGATGCATAAACCAACAAGGGAGAAACAAAAAGATAACATCAGCCACAAAACAATGATGAAAGTTAGAAGGTCAAGGGAAAGTGATAAGACCCAAGAACACAGAATCCTTTGAAGATATATAAGAAAGCAAAACATAAAGTATAATAATACTGCATATTTCCCAGGAAACTCCAAAATTAGTGGTACCTAGCTACCTCTTCACATAGAGGTAAAAAAATAGAAGTTAAAAGAGGACTGATGAAATTTCATTTAGGAAGTATTCAGACCTGTTGTTCCTTTCCCTACTCAAATTTCCCTTCTCTCATCCTTGAAAGAAAGGGTGGTTTATTTTTTAGAAATGGTAAAACACAGGGGCACCTGGGTGGCTCATGGGTTAAAGCCTCTACCTTCGGCTCGGGTCATGATCCAGGGTCCTGGGATCAAGCCCCACGTCTGGCTCTCTGCTCAGCAGGGAGCCTGCTTCCCTTCCTCTCTCTCTGCCTGCCCTGTGATCTCTGTCTGTCAAATAAATAAATAAAATCTTTTAAAAAAAAAGAAATGGTAAAACACAAGTTCTCTGATATGACCTCATCAAGCACAGATGTAAAGAGGGTTGTACCCACAGAGAGATTGGGGTGCCTGGGTGGTTAAGTGGGTTAAAGTCTCTGCCTTCAGCTCGGGTCATGATCCCAGGGTCCTGGGATCAAGCCCCACATGGGGCTCTCTGCTCAGCAGGGAGCCTGCTCTACCTCTCCCCACCTCTCTGCCTACTTGTGATCTCTGTCTGTCAAATAAATAAATAAAATCTTTAAAAAAAGAAAACAGAGAGATTAAGCAAACATAAGGATACTGAACTAAGGTCCTCCACTCCACCCTGGTCCATTTCAGATTACTTTGTTCCCTGTAAGTGAGGCTTTTACCTTTCATGCATGCTAAAAGAGGTTCCCCATAAGAATCTAAAAAAGCAACAGGGGAAAGTACCAGAAATAAGAAAGAAGAGAGAAGAATGTTGATATAATACTTGAAAATTACCTTCTCATAAAGGATATTATTTTCTCTGAGAGTAGAGAAAAATACAAAAGATCAATAAAAATTAACCAAAGACTTGAAGACTTAAAAAAAAAAAAAAGTCTAGGAAGTTAAAAATACCAATTGAAGGAGTTCTACAGAAAACGAAGCAAGAAAAACAGAAAGAAAAATCACTAATGAAACAAGCCAAGAAAACTTTATAAAAACAGGAAAGAATGAAGGAGGGCCCAGTGTAATGGATCAAATAGATCTACCTCAAAGAATTTCCCCATGAGATTTTAGACTACAAAGATATATTTCTGAAGAAAAATAAAATCACATGCAAAGTAATCAGGAATCATCTTGAATGCATATTTAGACAATAGCACTATACAATAAAAGCCAATGGGGAAATACTTTAAAAATTCTGAATCATAAATATCTAAAACTTTAAATCTATATCAAGAGAATCCATTGATCACAGTTGACGGTAGACTCAACATTTGAAGTCTCAGATTGTTTATTTCCCTTGTACATTCATTAGGGAATCTATTAGATAGTGTGTTCCACCAAACATGAGCAAACACCAAGAAAGAGGAAGACATGGGGTGTAGGAAAGGGAAGATTAATTACAGGAGAGAGGCATTAGGGCTCTGCAGAATGGTAATGAAAGTTGACCTCAGGATGACATCTGTATACCTATAGAGAAGGCCAACAATCCAGAAAGAAGTAGTCATATAACTTCAAATTAGATTTCTTCAGAAAGATAAAACTGGTGAAACTCTTTTCTCTGGACATCTTGAGAGAAGATTTAAACAATTGGTGAAAAATTTTAAAGTGTTAAATTTGAAAAAAAAAGTTAAATAAGAAAATTATTAACTCCAAGAAAACAATGTAAAAAAGAAGAAAAAAGGAAAGAAAGAAAGAGAAGGAGAAAAAAGAAATTACAATTTATTACATGGTTCAACTGCTCAACAGTAAAAATAATCCACTTCATCAGATGATGGGAAAAGTTGTATGTTTTTTGTAAGGTTTATTTACTTATTTTAGAGAAAACACAATTAGAGAGGGGCAGGCAGGGTTGGGGAGAGAATCTCAAGACTCCCCACAGAGTGTGCAGCCCAATGTGAGGATCAATCACAAGGCCCTGTGATCATGATCTGAGCTGAAATCAAGAGTAGGACAGTCAACCAGCTGAGCCACCTAGGCACCCCTGTGTATTTATATAACAAAAATTACAATACACCTATACTGGAATAATGGGAAGGAGGATTTAAAAAATGTGTGTGTGTGTATGTGTGTATGTCTATGTGTGTTGAGGATGTGGTAGAGAAGAGCAAGAAGCAAGGAAAACCAATAAGTAATACCTAACAGTGGAGAAATAAACAGTAGTAACAAATATAATGTAGAGATGTGGAAGTAAAAGCAAAATTAAAAAGCTAAAAGGGATAAAAATGAAAAATAGATGAGGACAAGGAAGAAAAGGGCCTGGTTTTCATAAAAAGCCATGTAAAATGATTTATCTTTTTAAACTAGAGCATGCATCACTTTGATTAAGGTTTTAAAAAAAAAAAAGCCAGCTTAGTGTTTTTAAAATTGCATGTCAAACCCATTAGTGAGTAATGAAATTTATATAGTCATCTCTGCTTTAACAAAATGAAATACAATGGAAGGAATAATATAAAAAATACCAAGGTAATATGAATTGTGTTATCAATGCAGTAAAGTGTGTTGTTTTGTGAAACGTGAGTAGGTATGTATATATAAGTATGTATATTGTGTGCATACTGTGTCATAATATAAAACACATTTCTTAGTTATTATTTGAAAATACATTGCTTAATCTAATTCTCTAGTTATAAAAAAGGAAGGAGACCCAAGAAATTGTTGACTTTCACACACAATAGAAGACACACCTGAAAACAGAACTCCTCTTAAAAGAAGGTTATTTACTATATGACTTCTTTTTAATGTAATGGAGTGTCCATAGACTATAAAATTCAAAGACCCTAAATTAATATTTCAGGCTTACCATTTCACTGATTTACAAAATTGTTGACCTGTACAGTTTTCTCTCATCTCTTTTCTATTCTTTTTTGTGCAAATCACTTATAACATGTTTATTCCTTTATTATTATCTTTGAGACTTCCTAAGGAGCCAGAGATAAGTGCATAAACTTAATCTATCATGATTAAACAGAATTCTGTCTAAGCTTTTTCTGTTATGTTATTATCAGAAAGGATATACCACCTGAGGGAGTCTGTTCCTAATCAATTTTACCATTTGAGATAATAGTTATTCTCTGAACTTCAACTTCTCATACATTAAACAATGAGACTGGACTTGTATCTTTCTTTTTCAAGAATCCACATTTCAAAAGTGTTAAGTATTTCCTATATTTTATAACACATCCCTCTTCAACCCCAAGTTTTACATTTTTAGCGTCAATGTCTTATAATTTATACAATTCATAATTAATCTCTCACAATTTCATGAGGAATTCTTTCCATTTTTCAGAAAACACACTATGTCAAAGATATGACTTACCACTTCACAAGTTTTCCCTACAAATATCTTTTATACCAAATATTTTTCTAGCTATGCCCTGGCCTCATGCAATAACTAAAAAACTGTCAAATCGTCACTTTAATTATAATCTCTAAGGTAGTATCTTGGATCCTCATGCTAAATGTGGAGGATATTTGTCATATTTTATGATAGTTTTTTAACAACTTTCTGTTTGAGGAGCTTTTCTAGGAGTCTTGCCTATCTATGACAGAAGCTGGAAACTTGCTTGTATAGCCTCCTTGAATCTTGGTTCTTCCAGTCAAACACGAAATATTTATTACTTCTCACACTTTTTGTAAATCAAGAACTCAAGAGCGGCTGACTAGCCAGTTCGGGCTCAGAGAACCTTACGAAGTTGCAGTCAAAATCTTGGACAGAACTACAATCATTCCAAAGCTTAACTGGGGCTAGAGTATCTGCTTTCAATATGGCTCACTCCTATGCCTGGCAAATTAGTCATAGCTAATTGCAAGGAGCCTCAGTTCTTCTCTATGAAAACCTCTTCAGTATTCTTACCACTTGGTGGCTAGCTTCTCATAAAGTAGATAATAAGACAGAAAGAGACAGGCAGAGTGAGCCAGGGAGCCAGAAGGAAATTATTCTTTTCATTATCTAGCCTCAAAAGTCACATAGTACCAATCCCTCCACGGTCTATTTGTAAGACGTGAGTCACTAAGACCAAAACATTTGCAGACATATTTTAAAACCACCATTCTCATCTTTTTGTTCTGCTATCTTCCACAACTGACTTGCATTTTGAAGATCAAGATGGCTCATAGATCTCTAGTCATCCAGGCCTTTATTTTAACAGCAGGAAAAAGAATACTTGGCAGAATTTTACCTTTTAAGGAAATTTCCGGAAGTCTCAGGAAATGCTTCTATTTAGGCTTTGATGGCTAGAACTCTGTTGCTCCCTCAGCTGCAAAGGAGGCTGAAAAACACAATCTTTTATTAATTGTGACAATATGCCTTGCTAACCTTTAAGGTTTTGTTACAAAGAGGGGCAATGAAAATGAATGTTAGTGTAGGCAACCAATATTCTCTATTCAGAAAGCCAATAAATTAATTATTAAAAAACAATTAAGAGGGGTGCCTGGGTGGCTCAGTGGGTTAAAGCCTCTGCCTTCAGCTCAGGTTATGATCCCAGGGTCCTGGAATCGAACCCCCCATCAGACTCTCTGCTCAGCAGGGAGACTGCTTCCCCCGCCCCTCTCTGCCTGCCTCTCTGCCTACTTGTGATCTCTCTGTCAAATAAATAAATAAATAAAATCTAAAAAAAAAAAAAAAAAGAGAGAGAGAGACTTCTAGTTCTGAAGAGGGGGAAGTTCCATTCCTCCCAATGCCTCTTTCTTACAACTGAAAAAACCATGAACATATCTCCAAAAATAGGCTTAAGAAGACTCTGAGAGGTGGAAATTAGAAGGTGGATTGCCTATGGACACAAGACTCGGGAACGAACATAAAGACGAGTCCTCTGGGTTCCTTCCTTATTGCTGCTCATATATCCCAGTCAAGGCACTATAGAAGGCTTTAACTAGGAACAGACAAAAACTCACCCAAATATCTTATTTTCTCAAGCCAAAGGACTTGAAAAGGGTGGCCTAATAATTTAATGTATTGTTGGCAATAACTGCTCTATTCCAGCCAAACATGTTTCAATATATAAATGGCAGCCCTTCAGTTTCACTGTGGTGCTGGGCTTTAACCACCACAGACATTGAAAGGTTGGGCAAGGAAGTGTGAGTGTGAGCCAATCAGCACCTCCTTGGTGTCAGTGGGTTCCAGGGTAGCTGAACTTCCATCTTAACAGGAACAGAGAAATATCAATTAGCCTTCTACTCATTTCTATACAGATGTCATAAGGGTCCAGCATGGAACTCAGCTACTTCTCTTATTTCCATCCCCAACATCCCAAACTCAGAGGCAGTGAGAAATTTCATTTTTGCTTGGAAGATATTAGCAGAAGCTGAGTTTCCAACCCAACCACCTGTAGAGGCAGTGTGAGTATGGGTTAGTGCCCCATTTTTCAAGTAGTTGTTTTGGCAGTGTCCAAATGAGAAGTTGAATGTACACACCTACCTAACACTGTGGCTATCACTTAACAGAGAATAGTTTACTTAAAATTTAAATTGTAATCCATCATAATATAATATCCAAAATGAGAAAGACATTTAACAGATATCAATCACAAGATAAATCAGTTGCTTGAAATATCTGACAAGGATTATGACAGCCTAAAAGTGCTTTGACAAACAGTTACAAATCCTTTTGAAACAAATGAGAAAATAGAAGATCAAGGAAATAGAAATTATAAGAAGAACTACATAGAAATATGAGAATTATATAACTGAAAACTATAATAACTGAAATTAAAAACTCACTAGATGGGCTCAATAGTAGAGTGAAGATGACAGAAAATAGAATCAATGAACTTGAGAATTGGTGAAAACATAATTTGAATTTACTTAATCTGAATATCAGAAATTGACAAAAAAAATTAGACTCTCAGTGACCTGCGAAACAATAACAGAAGAACTAACTTTCATTTATTTGCATTAAAGAAAAAGAGAAGGAGACACTGACAACATAGGTACTTGAAGAAATAATGGATGAATATTTCCCAAATATGGTGAAAGACACATGCCTACAGATTTAAGAGACTGAGTTACCATTAAATATAATATATCTAAAGAAATTAAATCCATGAACACAAGAAAGAGAGAAAGAAAGAAAGAAAGAAAGAAAGAAAGAAAGAAAGAAAGAAAGAAAGAAAAGAAGGAAAGTTTAAAACTGGCTTGAGAGACAATACTACTTATACAGAACAATTCACATGACAGTGGACTTCTGAACCATGGAGGACAGAGGATAATGACAATTTTTAAGTGCTGAAGGAAGAGAACTGTCAATCGTGAATTCTACAGCTGGTGAAATAATACTTCAGGAATGAATATGAAATAAAGACATTCCCAGATGAAAGAAAACTAAAAGGAAATTTCACTAGCATCTTTGAATTATGGCTAAAGAAACTTTTCTAAAGAGAAATAAAATGATAATAAGTCTTGTGACTTCAGAAAGAAATAAGAACATTGGAAATTGGGCTAAAAGTAGTAAACTCAAGAGATTTATTTTTTCCTCACACATTTCCTAAATCATATTTGATGGTTGTAGCAAAATTATAATATCACCTAAGTTGTTTCCTATGTATGTGGATGAAATCCTTAAGACAATTATATTTGAAAAGTAGAGAGCATAATTGGACCTAAATGGAAATAAGGTTTCTATACATTGTTGAGATAAAATAGATAAGAGATAAGACTTGCATATTAGTAGACTATCATAAGTTAAATATGTATGTTGTAATATTTAGAGAAACCAAGATAGACTAAACCTTTGGTCATAAAATAAGCCTCAACAAGTTTAAAAGACCTAAAATCATAGAGAGTATCTTCTCTGATAATATGGAATAAAACCAGAAATTATTAGCAGAAAAAGAATAGGAAGATCTCCAAATGTTTGGAAATTGAGCAATATACTTGTAAACAATAGCTGAGTCAAAGAGGAAGTTTAAAAGGAAATAAACTATGCATAGAACTGAATGGAAATGATCACAACATATTAAAATATGTGAGATGCAGCTAAAGTAGTGCAGAGAGGAAAATTAATAGCATTAAATACTTAGGAAGGAAGAATGATCTTAAATTAATAATCAAATCTCTTTTCTTAAGATATTAGAAAAAGAAATTAGCAAAGTAAACTCAAATAAGTAGAAGGAAGGAAATAGTGAAGAAGAGAAATCAATAAAATTGAAAACAAAAATAGAGAAAATAAATGAAACAAAAAGTAATTTCTTCAAAAATCATTAAAAATTATAAATCTCTAACAAGATTGACAAAATTGGAAGAGGAAACAAATCATAGTATCAGGGCTCTAACTACATGTCCTGCATCCACTAAAAGGGTAATAGGAGAACAACAAAAAAATACTTTATACTCATATATTTGACAATTTAAAAGATATTTATCAATTCCTTAAAAACCACCAACTACCAAAACAACCATAATGAAATATACCAACTGAATAGTTAGTCCTATGCTATTAAAGAAATTAAATTTGTAATTTAAAAAGCTCCCAAAGGATGGGACGCCTGGGTGGCTCAGTTAGTTAAGCAGCTGCCTTCGGCTCAGGTCATGATCCCAGCGTCCTGGGATCGAGTCCCACATCGGGCTCCTTGCTCAGCAGGGAGCCTGCTTCTCCCTCTGCCTCTGTCTGCCATTCTGTCTGCCTGTGCTCGCTCTCTCCCTCTCTCTCTGATAAATAAATAAAATCTTTAAAAAAAAAAATCTCCCAAAGAAAAAAAAATTGTTAATAAAAATATCTCAACTCTTTTTTTTTCTTTAATAAAATTTTTTATTTTTTATAAACATATATTTTTATCCCCAGGGGTACAGGTCTGTGAATCACCAGGTTTACACACTTCACAGCACTCACCAAAGCACATACCCTCCCCAATGTCCATAATCCCACCCCCTTCTCCCAAACCCCCTCCCCCCAGCAACCCTCAGTTTGTTTTGTGAGATTAAGAGTCACTTATGGTTTGTCTCCCTCCCAATCCCATCTTGTTTCATTTATTCTTCTCGTACCCACTTAACACCCCATGTTGCATCACCACCTCCTCATATCAGGGAGATCATATGATAGTTGTCTTTCTCTGCTTGACTTATTTCGCTAAGCATGATACGCTCTAGTTCCATCCATGTTCTTGCAAATGGCAAGATTTCATTTCTTTTGATGGCTGCATAGTATTCCATTGTGTATATATACCACATCTTCTTGATCCATTCATCTGTTGATGGACATCTAGGTTCTTTCTATAGTTTGGCTATTGTGGACATTGCTGCTATAAACATTCGGGTGCACGTGCCCCTTTGGATCACTACGTTTGTATCTTTAGGGTAAATACCCAATAGTGCAATTGCTGGGTCATAGGGCAGTTCTATTTTCAACATTTTGAGGAACCTCCATGCTGTTTTCCAGAGTGGCTGCACCAGCTTGCATTCCCACCAACAGTGTAGGAGGGTTCCCCTTTCTCTGCATCCTCGCCAGCATCCCTCATTTCCTGACTTGTTGATTTTAGCCATTCTGACTGGTGTAAGGTGATATCTCATTGTGGTTTTGATTTGTATTTCCCTGATGCCAAGTGATATGGAGCACTCTTAATTCAAAGTACAACCTGAATCAAATTGAGCTGTATTGTTGACTGCAATCCAGAGCTTCATTATTAGTACAGCAAATCTTTTTAATTAATGTTGCTTATTTCAAAAAAAAAAGAGAGAAAAAAATTTCTTACAAAAGAAAAAAAGGAGAGGTGCATTATTGATGTGTTATGTTTTATTTCTTCATGTACTAAAAAATAAGAAAGGTGTTTTCTTGATTCACAGGAGAAATATCTGTGTATCCGTGAGCACTGGAAAGCACTGTATGCAGCTAAGGGAAGAATTTTATATTATTAAAATTATCTTGAAATACACTTTCAACATGTATTTTTAAAGAATATATTTTGCTTTGATATTTTTCTAGATATCATTGTCTACTCTATTTGTGTCTAATACTAGTGATTCTTTGATGTGGAATAAAATATCTAATAACATGATCAGCACTTTCACAGTTCTCTAATTTTACCTGTGTTCTTTTCTCTAAAATGCATGATATTCATATCACACTTCTCCTGACTAATAAGTCATTCCTCAAGATTAATAAGTCTTATCCCTTAAATTGCCTATTTCTTTGCTCCCACAGTATACCCTGCAAATCTTTGATGTCAATATGTTACATTTGCTGCCCATTTATAAAATAATGCTCTGACCTTCCTTCCTTCAGGGAACTAGTCACTCCCCACCTCACAAATCAAAGATTTGATAGGGACTGCTGTGTATCACTACTCCTATTATTCTTGGGACCTTAGATCCTTCTTGGCATGGGCATTTTTTCAGGATTGAGTATGCAACCAAGTCAAAATTAATGTGATTCAAAGAAGCAAATGTTGAAGCTTCTAAGGGGATGGGGGGAACTCTCCTTTGCTTGTGTAGGAGCTATAGGAAGAGAATTTTTCCCTTTCCCTAGATCTCTAGTATAAGAATGTGAGATTTCCTTTTTTTTTTTTTTTTTTTTAAGATTTATATACTTATTTGAGAGAGAGTGTAGTGAGGAGGGGAGTGACAGAGGAAGAAGGAGGGAGAAATTTTAGCAGACTCTATGCTCAGCACAGAGCCACACAGGGAGCTCAATCTCACTACCCTGAGATCACTATCCTGAGATCACAACCCTGAGATTATGACCCTGAGATCATGAACTGAGCCAAAAGCAGGAGTCTGATGCCTAACCAACTGTGCTACCTAGGCACCCCTAGTATGTGAAGTTTCTAAATGCCTGAGCATTCTTTAACACCATGAACAAACATGAATTTGATGAGGTGGAGTTTCATGTTATTAAGCTGGCTCATGATGAAGAAATGTGGTCTTCAATAGTTTTGTTTGAACTATTTGTCTGAGATCAAGCCTATCTCTAAACTTTTTGTTTATATATCACAGTTCAAATTTTAGTGTTCTGGTTTGGGTTTAGGAAAGGACCCGACTGACATATCCCTATCCTAACATTCAATCTAGTTAAATTATTAATTATTTTTGTGTTTTCTCTCCAGGAACAATCTGAGTTCTTGTGAAATGGGTTCATGCAGCTGCATATATATATATATATAATATATATATTATATATATATATATTATACATATATATATATTATATATATATTTATTTTATCATTAGAGAAGTTTTATTTTTCACATATTTTATTCTCATCACCCATGTAATAAGACCAAAGATGTATCAAGCACAGATTCAGAATCTGAGCTCTTTCAAGAAAAAAAGAAAGGAATTATTATCAATTTAATAAATGATATTCCAAGATAAATAACCATGGTCTTTCATTGCTTTCCTTGCCATTCTTGGCAGGAAGATGTGGCTTTTTTTTTTTTTTTTAAAGCAGCTCTCAACTAACATTTTTATAATTTATTTAAAAAAATATATATATATTTAATTTTTTTAAATTTTAATTCCAATTAGTCACCATTCATATTATATTAGGTTCAGGTGTATTGTAGAGTAATTCAACTTCCATTCGACTTTCACTTCCATACATCACTCTGTGATCATCATCTATTGAAACCATCCCACTGCCCACCTTCCCTCTGATGCCCATCAGTTTGTTCTCTATAATTAAGAGTCTGTTTCTTGATTTGTTTCTCTCTTATTTTTTCTCTTTTGCTTATTTGGTTTGTTTCTTAAATTCCATGTATGTGTGAAATCATATTGTATTTTTCCTCCTCTGACTGACTTATTTTACTAAACATTATGCTCTCTAACTCCATCTGTATCATTACAAATGACAAGATTACATTCTTTTTTATGGCTGAATAGTATCTATATCTATATATTTATGTCTATCTATCTATACACACCCACACACACCCACACACACCCACACACATCTTCATCTGCTCATCAGCCAATGGACAGTTAGGCTGCTTCCATATCTTGGCTATTGTAAATAATCCTGCTTTAAACATAGGGGTGCATGTATCCCTTGAATTAGTGTTCTTAAATTCTTTGGCTTAAGTACCCAGTACTGTGATTGCTGGATCATAAAGTAGTTCCATTTTTAATATTTTGATGAAACTCTATGCTGTTTTCCACACTGGGTGCACCAATTTGCATTCCCACCTATAGTACACGCATGAGTGTTCTTTTTTCTCCACAACCTTGCCACACCTGTTGTTTTTTGTGTTCTTGATTTTAGCCATTCTGATGGGTGTGAGGTGATACCTCATTGTAGTTTCAATTTGCATTTTTCTGGTGATAACTGACGAGCATCTTTTCATGTTTTCATCGGCTATCTGAATGTCTTCTGTGGAGAAATGGCTGTTCATGTGTTCTGCCCATTTTGTTAATCGGATTATTAATTTTGGGAGTATTGATGTTTATAAGCGCCTTATATGTTTGGATACTAACTGTCATTGGAAATGTCATTAGCATCCACCTCCAAGTGTATCGCTTAACATTTAGAGAGCAATCAATAAATATTTTTAAGGTAAATAGCTAGAGAATAACTTTTTAACTTTAAGAGAGGAAGAACTTGTATTACTTATAAATTGTTTCATGTTGTTGTTTAAATTTTCACTAAATAGTGAGTCTGGGTGGCTCAGTGGGTTAAGGCCTCTGCCTTCAGCTCACATCATAATCCCAGGGTCCTGGGATCGAGTCCCGAATCAGGCTCTCTGCTTATGAGAGAGAGCCTCCTCCTGCTTCCTCCTCTCTCTCTCTCTCTGCCTGTCTCTCTATCTACTTGTGATCTCTGTCAAATAAATAAAATATTAATAAAAATAAAATAAATTTTCACTAAATATGTTCTTTAGTTTCAGCAATCCTGTAGAGTATGGGATGCTTGACACATACATAGGAACAGTAATCATAACATTCTCTTTTTTAATACAGCTGCTTCTCATAGTGTGAAATTCCCATTTATCCAAGAGGACAGAACTAAGTACAAAGGATTTGCAATATCACTTGGGATACTTTTTATCCTCTGAAAATAGGTAACCAATACTAATATAATAAAGAATGATATGTAAAGCCTGTTTTGCACTAGTCAGCTAAAAATAACTAAACAAACAAAAATTCACAAAGATAAGCATAAAAGATTCTTTGTATATCATGATTTAGAAACTGTAACTATAGCTGATACTCTACCAGGCTAAAAAACATTCTGATTCAACATACATTCTTATATAAAGGCTGCTATATTAATAAGTCTGCAGGTCAAACCAATTTGTAAAAAACATGCATGTATTTGTCTCAAGAGCAGAGGTATTCTTAAAAGTCTTTTTAACTTAAAGATTTTAAAATTTCATAACTATAAGAATATGTGTATTTCTGAACATGTATGTAGAGTTTACTGTTTAAATATTCTTGTACATTTTATTTTAACCATTTTGTGTCAGTATCTTATATATATAATTAATATAATTTATAATATAATCATTTATATTTTTCCTTAAAATAGTCAAGAAATATCTTTCAATATAAAGTAAAAACAAATTTTAATTGCCTTATTGGACACTTTCCAGTACCATCAACTTAGTAATCAATTAATTTAATCAGATTCAACCTCTGATTTAAATGTTGAAAAATGCCTTCTTAAGAATTACAGTAATTGAACTGATTGATGTGCTTCCTATATTCATTACAGCTTTTAAGTCTGTTTATCTACCAAATGTTTTAGATTAAGATAAATCATAAGTGGGCCTGTTTATCAAATCAGATATCTGGTATCTTCTGTTAGCTTAAGTGAGGTTGGTCTCTGAAAACAAACAAAAAACAAAGACTATATAGTATTCTAACAATTCCATTCTAGTTTTAAAAAAATTGTTTACTTTTGATGCCCCTAATGCAAATCTTAGTAATTACTGCTATTTTCTTTTTCTTTATTTTTTTCTGTTTTCTTTAATTTTTTTTTATTTTTTTATAAACATATATTTTTATCCCCAGGGGTATCAGGCACAGTGATGTATAAGATATCTAAGGTTTCGTTAAATGAAATTCCAAAATGAGGACACAGAATGCTCTTTCCTGATATGTTTTTATGATGATTTTGGCAGGTCTTTAATTTCCTTCTGAAATTTTAATACCCAGAGTTTTGCTTCTTCTTTTTTTTTTTTTTTGTCTTTCATATGCTGTATTCAGGCTCATAGCTCATGAGCTCAAGTTCTTGGATTTGACACAAGGCACCACTCTTAGATGGCTGACTTTTATAGATCAAGTATTGTTTCTCTTATCTTATAATGAAATATTTTGACATAGCCAAATTGTGCTTTTAGGATAACTGATCTATCATTTAACACAACTTCTGGTGACTATGTAAACTCTACACAGCCCCTTACTGCCCATCTCTCCTTATCTTCACCAGCTGGCTATAAAGGAAAGGCAAAGCTTTGTTTCACTGACATAAGAAGGAGGCAGCCTGGTTTATTTTCTTCTCAGCCAACCAGGTAGATTGCCTGCTGGGTTCCAGGCTTGCTTTTGTTGAGACTGGAGGTCTGAGTGGACAAGATCATTCGAGTCAGGGACTAAGCGACTCAGCATTAAAGTAGAGTGACTTCTGTCTTAGCTTAGCAAGCTCTCTGATTTAACCATCCCTTCATTCTCTGACTACCAAGACATGAGTCTTACTGAAATAAAGTTAAATGAATGCACAACAAGTGGGAGAGGAAGGATATGGGGGCAGTGGAATGGAAGAACATAAGCAAAAGATCCAAACGGAGAAGTTTCTATATATAGAGAGAAAACTTAAAAGCATCATCTTTCTGGATGACTTCATAGGCCCTCAAAAAATCCTTCCTTTGTGTTTACTAACTATGGTATCCTGAGCAAACTGTGAGGAATAAAGGGTAGCACAGATGTAAAGTACCTAGCACATGGAAGATGCAATGATTTGAACTATTCTGTACAGCCTCAGGATAGTTAGAAGTAATACTTTTATAGCAGCTATGAAAGAAAGATAACTTACTAAAGGCAACTAAAGGGAGAGTGTGTGTTTGTGTGTGTATGTGTGTGTGAATTTAAAGATATGGAGTTCCATTAAGGTCTTCATAGATCCCAATCTCAAAGATGGTTATAAATGGATCCCTTGTCACTATACACCTAGTATTTATTGTTCTAGACTATAGCAGATCTAAAAATGAGGGTAAGTAAACCTAGAGAAGAAACAGACTTAATATAAAAATTATTTCTAGTATAACATTTTGCACATATTTGATAATAGATGTTAGTTAATTGATTAACTTAATGTTTAGCAGAAGAGTTAAAAGGTGAAGGAAACAAATATAGAGGTAAGGTTCAAGCTTGGACTGGGCTCAATATTGGCTTTTTATAATGTATATGAAAAATTATTTGACATGAAGTGACAGAAGTGACAGAAAAGGGACTGGGAATCTGAATATCTGTGTCTTGCTGTGAGTTTCAATTTTGTAAAGCATGATCAGAAACACAAAAGCAAACTCTATCTACTTACTTCTGGTGTCAGTGTCTTATTCTGCCCACCATAGACACCCCACACCATTTTTTTTTTTTTTAGCTTTTCCATTTCCCATGAAAGTTCTCAAAAGAACCGGGTAGCAGTCAGTGAATTACTCCCCTCTGTGCCAACCTACATTGACTTGTAAGGTTCCTAACTATCCCTTCCATATATTACCTCCCACTTCATACTCTTCCCGTATTATTCCCTGCTGTGTTTTGCTCTCCACAAGTTTTCAATTAATCTCCATTGAGGTGTTAACTGATAACCAAGGTGTTAACTGAAGTGTGAATTCTCTCAGGATTATTTAAATTTTGAAAGCAGGCTCTTTGAAGACCCAAACATTCAGTAATATGGAGAAACTGAAAGGAGACTTCCCTGTGATTAATACCTCAAACCCTCACACTTAGTAGACTTTTATTCCCACTACTAACTTGCCCAGAAACAAAGGCATGGTAGAGGTTTAAGGAGCTCTGCCAGTAATAGTAGATGAACTGAACCATACCTGACCAGCACAAATGCACTCATTCTATTTCTTTTGATTTATAGCATTTCAAACTTGCAGTTTGTTGGTAAATCCTGCTCTACCCTCAGATGTGGAGTTTGATACACTATTAGAGGCTTTTCTCCCAAAATAAGAACAAGCAGTGAAAGCTAGATGCGAAGAGATTCTATGAACATGTCAGTGTCAGCAGTGAAATAGATGCATTTGGGGGGTAAATATGTATTTACGTTAAAATCTATAGCAGATGATAACATTGGGAGGTGGAGGAGTATTAGAGCCTCATCCCTCATCAATTTTTTTTTTTATTTAAAGGTTTTTATTTATTTATTTGACAGACAGAGATCACAAGCAGGCAGAGCAGCAGGCAGAGATAGAGGGTGGAAGCAGGCTCCTTGCTGAGCAGTGAGCCCTATGTGGGCTCAATCCCAGGACTCTGGGATCATGACCTGTGCAGAAGGCAGAGGCTTAACCCACTGAGCCACCCAGGCACCGCCCCCCCCCCCACCAAATATTTTATAGCAAATAAAATATATCATTTTAAAACATTTTTTAAAAAATTTTTAAAAATTAATTTACAAAGACTAGAAGGTAATTTTCAATTTAACAATTGTAACTTCTGCGCATCATAGTTTCCTCTAAGGGATAATTTTTGTGCTTTTTCCATTAGATTTAAATTTAAAAAGGAATAAAGTTTTTAAACATGTTAGAAGATTCTCATTGAATTGAGAGTAAAATACTTTAACTTTTATGGTAGAGAAGTGAATATAGGGATATAGGGGGTTGATGGATGGGGACAGAAAGAGGGTTTAGTGGAGGGTGGACCTACCAATGGTTGTCTAAAGGATGTCCTAAGCAAGAGAGTGCTTCAGAATATTCTGAAATATATGACATAGCCAGCTGTGACAAAACTGAAATAAACATAATTGGAGAATTAGTACACATCAGTGTTTCTAAAGTTATCTAATGTGAGTTTACATCAATCACGGTGTCTATGGATTGCACTTGTAGATTCTCGTTTTCTCCCCCATCATCAGAGTGGAAAGAGTGGCATTTGAGGAAAATATCTTTTTTCCCTTTCATTTATGTATTATATATTCATTTTAAGTCCTATATTTACAAAAGATAGAAATCAATATTAATCATGCTTTTTCATTCCTATTTTAATACAGTTTGAAAAGTATTACACAAATGTTATATGAGATCGAAATAGAAAATAGAAGCGGAAGGTACTGCTCCTATTTAACTATCTCCTCAAGTTTTGGAAAACTACATAAAATTTTCAAAGGTCATAGCTTTGGGAAATACAGTTTTAGCTGAAATAACCTCTAATAAATTCAGAGTAGTCTTATTGTGGTCTTTTAGCCTCCATAGATCTCCTGATTTACATATAATATTCACTTCACCTAAATCCTTCCAGTCTTTGGGAGAGATTCTCTTCATCAGACTCTGTTTACCGGGGGTAATTATTGATTTCCTTCCACCTTATTCTGAATATGTGGAGAAACAATGAAAAGCCAAGTATTTTGTCATAAATGGAGGTATGGAGAGCAAAATTAGTGTTCTGTCTCGAAAATGTTCTTCTCCCCCTTTTTCAGTAGGGAGACATAGATTAGGGTTTTAAAGTTTTTGATTATGGTCTTAGAGCATAAAATACAGTTGTCAAGGAGTTTTTAAGGGGAAATTATCTACGGCTGCGGAAAATTTAGGTGTACTCAAACTTCCTACCTAGTAATGATTCTCTGTCGAAAAGAAAAGAACTTCCACTCCTTAACGTGAAAGTCTGCACTGTTATAATCCAGAATTCACTCAAACATTCTTTAATTTTCGGCATTAAGCATCTCCCAAGACCCTACAGATATGGCTCTGTCTTAGGGTGGAGCTCAGTCCAAGAGGTTTACAGGACTTAAACTCCAAGGGATTCGTGACTTGGCGATGCATAAAGTTTTCTTCAGATCTCATTTCCCACGTCTGAGTGACCAGCTTTGAAATCGCAGACCAGAGACAACTAAGGGAGCTACAGCTATTTTGTGTTAAATCAGTCCTGGAGCAGAGAGAATGTTCAGGCAGTCTCGCGAAGATGAGAACCTCTTCTGGAGGGGAGAGGTTATAAAGCAGATAAGGATTCCTAGGCGAGCAGCTACCGCATCCTCTGCCTTCAGCCGAGCGTCGCATCCGGACTCGTCTGCAGCTCAGATCCAGGGAGAGGAAGGTGGGATAGGAGGAGGTGGGAAAGGGAGAGGAAAAAAATAAAAAAAGGAGCTGGGGGAGGGAGGGGTGAAGCCAGGGGAGTAAACGAGAGAAGAGCGCGCGGGGGGAGGTGGAGATGCGGGGAGCGCGCCTGGCGCAGAGAGCTGAGTGGACCGCTCCAGACAGCGGCGCGTGCAGCAGCTCCTGAAAGCGGCGAGTTAGCAGAGCCGGGCTGCGTTTCCAGCAGGAGCTGCGAGCTCAGTGCAAGCTCACAACAAGGTGATGTGCCTGGAAGCATTCTTTTGCCCGCGCGGGGTGCCGCAGCTGGGGCTTCCTCCCTTATACTCCCTCTCCTCCCCCGGGTCTGCGGGTCTGCGCGTGTGTGAGCGCCCGGGTTTGGGGGTAAAACCTCCGGGGAGGGGGCACCCCGTCCCTGCTTGTCTCCTCCTCCCTCTACCCCTGTCGTCGCTGATGCATGTATTCCCGGGTTTCCCGGTCTTCTTACCCCTTGTTTGACACTGCCCCCCTCCCCGCCCCCCGGTTGTGTCTCCTTTCCCAGATGCTCAAGGTGTCAGCCGTATTGTGTGTGTGTGCAGCCGCTTGGTGCAGTCAGGCTCTCGCCGCTGCGGCGGCGGTGGCTGCGGCCGGGGGGCGGTCGGACGGCGGTAATTTTCTGGACGATAAACAATGGCTCACCACGATCTCTCAGTATGACAAGGAAGTCGGACAGTGGAACAAATTCCGAGACGTAAGTGCTGCGCACCCCCATCCCCGGACGCAAGAGCGCGCTGCTCCCAGGCGGGGGCCGCGGCGGATGCGGGTGGGTGGGCGGCGGGCTCGATTTTCCGAGGACAGGGGCGCGGGGAGCCGGGCGGCGCTCGGGGTGGGGGAAGTTGGCGGTGGCGATGACCCCTCCCGGCTAGTGCTCGGGAGAGGCTGCTTGCTGGCTGCCCCGGAGTTCAGATCTCACCAGGTGCCCTCCTGCCTCCTGCATCCTCGTCTCCCGCGTTCCTCCCCACCTCCCTCGGCCCCCAAAGGTTTCCAAAGTGCTTGGCTCTACCTTCTCAACTTTTGAATGGTGTTTCTGGCAGTAGTAAACACGGCAGATAGATGCGCCTTGGCGATGGATTGCCACTCAAGCAACTAGGATCGATCCCGTTACTAATGGTCCATTAAGGAATTTGAGGGAGGAGGGAGGAAGATGTAAGATTTCTAAATGCCGGCTCTCCCAGGGGTGGGAGGTGGTTTGGGCGCACCAGCGGGCAGAAGTTGAACTGCGCTTGATCCCATCAAATTGCTGATCAGATTTGTGCTCCAGCATTAACTTTAACACAGAGCACGTTTGTAGCGCATTCGAGACGGTTTTATTCCGGAATGCATCCCTGCCGGAAAATCCGCCCGGTGAGGGGGGTCGTAGCGGGGGGACTTCCGTAGGGGGTGGCTCTGAAAGGGTTAAACTGTCGACTCCCCCGGGGTGTGTCCTCAAGGGTTATTAAGCACGAGGCAGGTGTTGAGACGTTTGTTTGCCTTGGAGTCCCTGGGGGTGACTTCCAGTCATTTTTCCCACCTGATCTGAATGGAGCCGGGGAAGAGCTGCGGGCCGGGCCGGAGAAGCGCGGTTCACCTCCCAGCTTTCAACTTGGCTGTCCCGGCGAGGTGGCGGCCCGGACCCCGGATTACCGCCCCCACCCCCCAGCCCACCTTTTAAAACCCGGGAGGCCCGAAAGGAAGCGAGAGTGATTCACAGACACCCTGCCAACCTTTATGGTGACATTTGAGAGAATTTCTCCTGGAGTCCATCTGCACTGCCCTACGTAGACATGAGTTAACTTCTTTCATCAGCTCACACTCTGTCACGATTTGGGAAAATAAATGGAAGCTTAGATTAGTTTTCATCTTGGCTCCTCTATCCCCTGCTCCCAACACCCCTCACATGAGTCAACTGAAGAGGCAAAACACGTAGCTGTTTCTGGCAGAGGGATTCCTGAAGAGACGCTGATTTTCACTTCAAAATTAGATGTAACTCATAGATACTAGGCATGGGTACAGGGGTGAAAAATGGTAATGATAATGATAATACTTAATGGAGGACTCTGTCTTACACGTTTTACGAACAAAGCTTCAAATCATTTGAGTGTTAACCAAAATCCTTTACACATTTTTTTAAGTTTATGCTAATATTGAATACAATCAAAAAAGCAAGCAAGCAAATGAGATATTTCTAAACCTGGAGAAGGATTTCTGCTTATCATATCCTCATTTGGAAAAAAAAAATGAAGATTTTGTCATTATTTGAACAATGCTTCACATAATGACATTTTATTTATTGATGGCTGCTTGAAAATCTTTTAAAATAAATGTTAGGCTTTCTTTCCCAAAATATATTTTAAACCTTCGATCTTCCTGTACTCTGACTTTATTCAAATTCCTTTATTGCATTTTTAAAGGCAACCAGTTATGCTTGAACAGTTTGTAAGTGTGTTTGATTAAAACTATGGAGGTAAGGTGTGTTGCCTGAAATAATTAACTATTCTAGGAATCATTCATCCAACTTATACAGACACAGAATAGATCATTTTATTGTTATAGTACTTTCAGTTATCCTTAGTTGATCTCTCGTGCAGGGCGGGGGTGGGGGGGGTCCATTAAAAGTATATGTTAAATTTAAATAAAGGATTTACTGAGATATTTTTAGCAAATACTTGTTTTGAAGGACATGTAATAATGAAAATATAATAAATTATCTATTTAAAAATTATATCAGGTTTTAGCATTACCACTTATTAAGATAATTATGTTTTTGTAAAGATAGCTTTTGGAGGGCATGGAGAAGATAAGTGTTATCTTTTTTCCACCCTTTTAGCCACCTGTTGCTTATTCTTAACATGATAAAATGTATGGTGATAGTGTAACATCTCAACTCAGAATGCAGAATCTGTATTTAGACCATTCACCTCACTGCTAATGTACAGATTATTTTTCCCTTCTTGGGAATCATTAGCTTTTTTTTTTATTCTGTATTTTTTAAGATTATGGCTTTATTTATTTTTTTTTTTTCATTTTCATCTGGAAGCCCAAGGTGATGAGGCATTGCTTGAAGTGTTTGTGCTGCATGAATCTACCTTTAAATGTTCTGCATCAGCATTGATATCTTAAGTAATAGATTTGCATACTTAGTTTATACAAAGACAAGGAAACAAAGATATCAATCTCTTCTTTTAGAAATAATTTAACTGAAGTACTTATGTCTACTTTTCTCTCCTAAAGAAGTAGTTAATTTTATTTACAAAAAAGGTTAGAAATACCTAAGCATAACCAAGACTAGAATTAGTCTTTACTTTTTTGTGTGTGACTATTTTACACAAGCAATATTATTTTACAAGTAATTCCTTAATGAAAGTTTGAACTATATATACTACTTTGAATAATATTTGAAAATGCAATCCATCATTATATTTTAACCGAATGGTTTTTAAGATAGATGTATTTTTTATATATTATATGCAATTCAAATATATAACTATATACTATGTATAATAAAGCTTTAGGAATCAGGAACATGGAAAGGAAGTATTATGTAAGAGTAGATGAACATAGGAAACACTGCCATTGATGACTCATTTTCTCAATTTCCTCAATATAAATCACAGAGAAATAATTAAACCAAAGCCAAACTTAACACAGAAGAAACTTCAAATAATTTTGACCACTTTATACTAACAATGCTCTTTGAACAAAGTTTTGTTGCCCTTTAAAGTGTACAGAATGTCAGTATATACACAGAAAACCTGTCCTTTTACAAATTAGTATAAAAAGTCCTGTGGACATTCTAACTACTACATCTTAGGAAAAATAAAAATTTTACTTGAAGATACAGAGAAGTCAACTCATTTAAAAGTAAGTATAGTAGATAGATCCAGAATGACTATGTTCAGAGTATAATTTTATGATTTTTAAAATAAAGCGAACAAACAAAAAACTTTCAACAAGATATATTTAACAGATACACTGGTTACATCACATTTACTACCTTTTTAGTTCTGTTGAGTAGTGATAAAATCAAGAACTCCAGATTCCCCAGTGGAACAATTGTGGGAAACTACCTTTACCAAGAACAGGTGTAAGGAATTCCTTCACTCCATTCTTACATGTATAAATGTATGCATGCTTATGAGGAGAATTGAAAATCTAGATCATTAAAAGAAAACAAAGTCATTAGCTTCTGAATCAAGTGGTCCATATATTGCATATTTCAAATATTTGTGTTTTATAAGTCAATTAAGGCAATTCATGCTTGCCTTAATCATGTAATAAATGAATATGGAATTTGGAAACCAATGAAGTAATTGATAATAAATGATATAATGCCTTTATCAATCTAAACTACTATGACTTCTCCGAAGTACATATTGTAATTAAAAATGACAAAAAAAAAAGATACTGTATGTTGGAAGCAGTGTAATAAAAGTGTACATGGCAATGTGGCCATGCTAATTTCAAATAACTCATGTAATAAAATCAGAACTGTACCCATCTGCTGACATTCAAATGCTTCTGATTAAATTTATTGTTCAATAAAAATACCTGGGAGTGGAGGTAGAGGGTGAGAGGAGGGATGAACAGGTACAGCACAGAAAATTTTGGGGGCAGTGAAAATACTCCTTGTGTTTGTATAATGGTTGATATATATCATTATACCTTTGCTCAAACCCATAGAAAATACACCCCCAAGAATGAACTCTAAGGTAAACTATAGACTTTAAGTAATTATGAGGTTTCAGTGTAGATTCATCTACTGTAACAAATGGAGCACTCTGGTAGAGAGCATTCCTAATGGGGAGGTTATGCTTTTATGGTAGCATGTACCGTCCTCTCATTTCTCTGTGAACCTAAACTTCTCTAAAAAAAGACTATTGGAGGGGTGCCTGGGTGTCTCAGTGGGTTAAAGCCTCTGCCTTCACTCAAGTCAGGATCTCAGGGTGCTGGGATCAAGCCCCACGTCGGGCTCTCTGCTCTGCGGGGAGCCTGCTTCCTCCTCTCTCTGTTGGTCTCTCTGCCTACTTGTGATCTCTGTCAAATAAATAAATAAAAATCTTAAAAAAAAAAAAGACTATTGGAGAAAATCATAACCACAGCCTTGTCATCTTACAAAACAGACGAATGACAACCTGGGGATCATTTTGAACATTGTTTCAAGAGATGCTTGCCATTCTTCTTGCAAAACCCATAATCAACTTCAGTTTGCACTGATTCCTTAACTAATTTTTAATACCCTTTAGATATACTGAAAACAATAAAAAAGTCTTACAATTTGACTTTAAAAAATTCAACCTTAAAGGACATGTTAAGTGTTGTGAAAATGTAAAATACAGACTTATGTGTCTCAGCAACCCTCAAATTAGAAGTTGAATTTTAAAATGCCTGATTTGGATATATTGGATAGTACAATAGCCTTTCTTAACCTTTTTTTTTTTCTTTTTATTGCCTTTTCTCATTTGAGTTGAGGTTTCATCTTAGTAGAGTATACAGATTATTTGAGAGGTAATGGCTGTTGGGGGGGGTGGATATTTCCTGCCACTTAGAGGCTACAGAGGAGTAAAGCCCCCTGAGAGTCTATCAACTTTTACTGCTATTAGTTAGTAAACGAACAATTGGTTTCTATGCCTACTGCAAGTAAAGTATTTCATTACTTTAAAAGGCATGGAGATTTAGACATAATCTTTAAAGAATACTTTCTCAGTACTTTCCTTAGATTTATGATGCACCCTGGTTGTATTACCTAAACAGTCAGCATACCTTTAGCATGAGGGCTTCTCCTTTGTAGTACATTAAAAATAATTTTCTTACTTGAGATATAATTGACAAAATTGTAGATATTTAAGTTGTACAGTGTGATGATTTCATATTCATATATATTATGAAATGGTTACCTTTGGGATGTGCTAAGAGGAGGAAGGGAAATTTTACTACTTTATTTTTCAACAATATGTAAAAAATAATTATTAATAATTAGAGAAACTGAACAAATCAAACCACTATTCTCTCTGTTCAGGAACACTTTCTCAATAATGAATATCTAATTCTGATTTTAAAAAGTACGTTTTTAGTGTTTCTTACCATGAAACAATATCTTGAACTGTGGTCACCGTTACCTATATTTTATCATACTTGAGCACATAGGCTGTCCTTGGTAATTCTTCACAGTCTGTTGCATTCCCACAAGTGTTTTTCCTCTCTTACTTTGATCTTTTTTTCTCCTTTGATCTATTGATGACTATGGTCCACACTGTGTTTACAAATGCATGAAAGTGTATATAGTGTATATAGTATACGTACTTGCAAATCAGACCCAGTAAAGATTGTAGCAGGTGATTTTTTTAATATTTGACTAGTATTCATATTGTTTAAATCACTAGAGGACTCAATCAAGAAAGAGGCAATTGACTATAGAGAAGCAATAAGTAGTCTTTGAAGATTCTGGAGTGAGTGAGTTACTACAGCAGCAAAGGGCTAACCCCATAAAGTAGTCTAACCCCAATCTGTGACATCTGAGTCCTAGTTAAAGAAAGGTGTGGTACAACCTCCACTACCTATTTCTTAACCCACCCACCCACCACCATGACCACCACTACCAAACTCACCAGTTAAGATTGATTTTGTCAAGTCAGATGTCACATGAGAAGAGCAGGTCAGAGAATGCCCACTCATTTCTGGGAAGGGACTGTCAGGTAGAACTGCCATCACATTGTAAGACCCCATTTGAATTGAGTACAAAATTTAGTCAATTTGCTTGGGTTCTTCTAACAGATAGAAATTATAGGGAAATACTTTTAACTCTCCAGTTCTCATTACTTCTAGTGAATTATTAAGAAGGTGTAGCCAAGTAGAATAAGAAGTAAATTACTTTGTGATTTAAATATATATATGTAAAATACATTTATATGCATGTATATATAGGTTTATGCATAAATATGTATGTATTATATATATATTTTGTATGTGTTTGTCTTCAAATAAGTAACAGATTAAATCATCAGGAAACCAAAGTGATTATATCTCGTATTATAAATATTTTTTACATGCTAATTAGAAAATAGGCACTCCCTCGGGGGCGCCTGGGTCGCTTAGTGGGTTAAGCCTCTGCCTTTGACTCAGGTCATGATCTCAGTGTCCTGGGATCGAGCCCCACATTGGGCTCTCTGCTTGGCAGGGAGCCTGCTTCCCCCTCCCTCTCTGCCTGCCTCTCTGCCTACTTGTGATCTCTTTCTCTCTCTGTCAAATAAATAAACAAAAAATCTTAAAAAATCTAAAAAAAAAAAAAAGAAAATAGGCACTCCCTCTAAAATGTTGTTAAGACATTTTTTTTTTCTCCCTAGTTTAGCTTTCTGCATCTTGCAAATGCAAGCATAATCGCCTTTGCTATTATATGTGTGGTCACCACGTGCCTTTCTGGCTCTTAAGAGAAGTCAGCTTGCTTGTGATTACACACTTCAGCTTTTTACCTAGTATACCAAAAGAACATCATATATTGCTATAAAACATCTTTTTTCCTACTTTTACAATAAGACTACGGTAAGACTGCTTTCAGATCTCATGATTCTGACTCAGAGTAACATTTTATATTCCTATGCAACTTTAATTTTCATGATCTGGGCTAGAATTATTATATTATATTATATTATTTATATCTATATCCATATATACATCTGAAATTTGACTCTTCTATGCTATAAGTTCTTGGAGTATTCACTTACATTTTCCCCATTTATGAAAATTCTTTCATTTTTTTTTCTACTCATTCTACCTCCCCTAGTTTACAGATTCTTCTCCTTATTAGATGCTGAACTCTCTACAGTTACAGATGGTAGTCTCTTCCCTCTCTAAAAACCTACAGTTCAGGGGTGCTAGGATGCAGTTGGTTAAGCATCCAACCCTTGTTTTCTGCTCAGGATGTGATCTCAGAGTTGTGAGTTAAAGCCCCGTGTCATGCTTAGTGCTCAGTGTGGGGTCTGCTTGAGATGGTCTCCCTTTCCCTCCACCCCTCTCGCTCATGCTTTCTCAAGTAAGTAAGTAAATAAATAAATCTTAAAAAAAAAAAAAATCCTACAGTTCACCTAGCATTAGCACAGTGAAGGCTTAAAGTTAACATTGGAAACATATTTAATAAATACAGGAACATTATATTTAATGTGCATTGCCATCTGCAGTCATTAAGTAAAGGCTTTTAGAACTGTATTGCTTTTTATTGACCATTTCCATTTCTGACCACTGCCAGCCCAGTTCCGTAATATAAATGAAAATTTAATTTTATATAAAATATAAGGTTTCAAGTACAAAACTGGTTTAGTCCCTAAGTTTCAAAATGCACTAAAATGGAAACACTGTGCCAAAACTGTCATGTTCAATTTCAGAGTGATAACAGTAGATGGGAATTATATGCATCTTGGCACTCCCTCTGCCAGTTCATCCGATTCTTTTCCTATAGTTTCTCTTTGACCACATAATTTTTTGCTCTAAGGTTTTTAAATATATTTTGCTGCCTACTACGTAATGTTAAAAACCAGTATCTTCCCCCTTTTTCAACCGCTGCACTTCATTTAATGGTTGTATGGCTGAATCCAGATATTTTACAGATAGTCCAGATTTATGTCTTTGACTTCTACCTCACCTATAATTGCCAGTGTGTTAGTCAGAGATAGGTTAAGTTCTTGCAAAACGGGGGCTCTGAATCAACTTGCCTGAATTAAGATAGAATTTTATTTCCCAACCAGGGGATGGTTAAAGTGAGCTTGACAAAATGAGCAGTCAAGGTCTGAACTTCCAGGATCACTCTATCAGTATTTTCTATCATCAATTGTCATTTCCTATCGAGCAGGAAAGATTGAAGAGAAGGTCAATGCACCTTACCCTAGAACTTACCAGGACATTGTCATTGTGTGTATCTCAAGGACCTCAACTCAGTGACATGGCTATGCCTCGCTGAATGGGGGGCTATGGAATGTCATCTCTAAAGGGAAAAAATTAACAGTAAAAGGAAGAAGGGAAAGCCAGACACGAGGAGGAAAATATTTGTAACAACTATGTCTGTTTCATTCATCTAAGTGTCTCTTGAAATTATTCCTTGTGCCCATGGATGGGAATTTTTGTCAATTCCCATTACTTGTTAGCCTTCCTTCTATCTTATTCCCTCCCTAAATTAAGATTATCCCTCTGTTCTCTGTTCAGAGTAGAGCTGGAACATCTAGTATCTAAGGTTCTGGATGTAGAAGCTCGAGGGAGTAGTAGTTTGCTAATATCTAAGAGAAAATGTTGGAGGTCAGATCAAAGAAGAACACCCACATACATTTTTAAGGAGAGCCTCATCGAATGACAAGTCCTTTTTCTAGTGAAATCATTTAGTATTATCTTCTGTGAAAAATTTTTTTTTGTTGTTTAAGTTATGGATATTTGGCCGCAGGTCCAGATAGGTAGTGTGATTGGTGGGAAGAAATTAGAATTTATTTATTGTTGGGACACTTGGGTAGCTCAGTGGGTTAAGTGTCTTTCTGGGATAGAGCCCCACATGCAGCTCTTTGCTCAGCAGGTAGTATGCTTCTCCCTCTCCCTCTTCCCCTCCCCCCACCCTGCTCTTTCTTTCTCTGTCTCTCTGTCAAATAATTAAATCCAAAATAAATAAAATCTTAAAAAAAGAAAAAGAAATTACTTGTTGTTCACTTAGTTGAGAAAGAACACTCTCTATACAAGGTTTTTATTTCCTCTAATGTGGTAGCGTGGGGAAAGGCAAGTATCATTAAATGCAAAGTACCTTTCCCTGAATAGTACTAGAAATGATGCCATTGCTGAATTCACACAGCAATTAGTTCTGGAAACAAGGAAGGTAATCTCTTTAGCATTAGTATCTCTGGGAGAGATACAAGATGGTATACAAAGTAAGATTTGCCAGAAATGCCATAGAAGCTTTATGCTTTTGAGTTTGACTCTTGACATCAGAGATGGCTGAATTCCTTGCCTGGATCATAAGAAGAGATGGTGAGGGGCGCCTGGGTGGCTCAGTGGGTTAAGAGGCTGCCTTCGGCTCAGGTCATGATCATAGGGTCCTGGGATCGAGTCCCGCATCAGGCTCTCTGCTCAGCAGGGAGCCTGCTTCCTCCTCTCTCTCTCTCTCTGCCTGCCTCTCTGCCTACTTGTGATCTCTCTCTGTCAAATAAATAAATAAAATCTTTAAAAAAAAAAAAAAGAAGAGATGATGAATTGCACCATTTTGTTATTTTTTTAAGAGATCTTTGAATGCTTGCTCATACTTGCAAAATGAAAACTTTAGTATTCATTTTTCTTTCATGTATATATATAGTCATGGCCCAATTATTTCAAAGTGATCACAAAATTTTTGCTTAATATTTGCTCACACTTAGAATATCTTATAATTAAGTTAATAATAACAATATAGCATACAAATATACATGGTAGAAAGGTAAAGTCTTTATAAAACCATTTTGTCTCTGCAGTCATGTAATTTTTTTCAAAGGATGATATTTTCCTCAACATTCTTCTATTGGAAATCACCTGGGTCTTGATATCCCAATCACAAGCTTCTTACTTTTTCAAGGAAATAATGACCTTTGTCAGAAATAGTGTCTCCTACTTCTGAACATTTATAGCTGATTTGTCTATTCAGAATTCAGGCCCAATACACACTTTTATTTCCTCCTTTGTAAATAACACTGTGATATTTCATTGGTCCATTTAATAGGTTTAAAGGCAATCACTAATAAAATCTTTAGAATTTAAGTAAGGTAGACTTCTTTTTTTATGTATAGTCTATGTACTTTGGATACTTCTAATCAGTATTATCATTCTTATTGTAAAATAGAGATAATTCAATACAATTCCATATGTTTTCATGATTGCTTCACTAGAAACGTCATTGATTTTAAAGCTATACTTTTTAAATATACAAAAGAAAATATGAAGTACTTTACCATTATAGCAATCTGTAATTTTGTTGGTTCTGTTATTTAATAGTTTGGTTTACTAATGATATAAATTAAAAATTAAAAATTAGTATAAATGTGTATTTTCTACACATAATCAAATAGCAAGCAATAAATATGTAATGATTTTTTCCCCCATAACTTTCTTTTAAGTTCTTTATATTAATTTAAGGCTTAACTATATGCTAATGTGTGTATTTTCAGATGATTCTTTTGGGATTTTGTCAATAACATAATACCATATCTTTATCTATGTTTTCTGAACATACAAGGTAAAATAAACTACATTTATACTTGGCTGGGTTATTTTTTATAATGGATATCCTCTATTTGTCTTGTTTTATTTTTGAAAACTAATCATCTGTGCTAATTATGTTAATATGAAAAACCTTTAATTATGTAATAATTAAATATGTATGATATCTATACCTCTGTGTGTGTATGTGTGTGTGTATATGTGTGTGTGTGTCAACTAAAATGTCAAAATAATGTAGATGGGAAAAAAAGATGCCAGGGAAATTAAAGGCTCATATTTATAAAAATAAGTGCAAATTTATTATACACTTTTATTGGAAATAATTAGAATATTTTATTTAATGAATAGCTATTACTCTAATCAAATGGCTTTTAAAATAGTTTAAATGAATACATTTTTTATACTTCATATGAATAAGCTATTTTAAAAATTCTACTCATAAATAGAGGGGGTGAAATGGTAAAAATGTACTCATTCAAAATATCAAAAGAGGCAAATATTTTAAATGAAATAAAATTAAAAAATATATAATATTAAGTAGTGACAGATTATTCCTTGTATAGATATTAATAATAGTGTAATAACAAGCACTTTCATATCTAATGTCAGTATTAAAAGTTTTTACATATTAATTAGTGACAAACCTATAGGAGGGCTCAATTATTATCTCAGTATGTAGGCAAGGAAACTGAGGCCCAGGGTCAGACAGGTGTTATCAGCATGATTATCTCTAGTACTGGCATTCTGGCTCCACTCTCTTGCCCTTACATACTGTACTATATGCTTTCATCTATTGATGGGCACTTGGATTGTTCTGTTCCCACATCTTGGGTATCATGAAAAAGGCTGCTGTGAGCCTGAGTGTGTAAATATCTCTTCAAGATCCTGCTTTCAATTTTTTTGAAATACACTTAGAATTGGGATTGCAGGATCATATGGTAATTCTATCCTTAAATTTTTTAAGAACTGCCCATTTTTCAATTGAGTTTTTTTAGTATAATATTTTAATAACATAAAGGTAGAGATTATTAATCTCCTCTTGTAAATGGGATAGGCTAGCTTCAATAAACTTAATTAATCTGACTAAGATTAGTGAGAGTTGGACCCACTTTCTCTAGCTCTGAAGATCATGTTTATATGTTTATTCTTATTTTTAACAGCTGGGTGCTTTGAATGAGTCATCATGAACAGCTCAAACTGTTTTTCTCTCTTGAAATGTTATATTTGGTTTTTTTAAATGATCACAATAACTGTATGTTAATTTCTGCTGGACCAATACATTGATAATGATTTGGAATTTTTATTACAGTTATTGAAGGAGCATCACTTATACGAGATGACAATGATTTCACTATAATTTGATAATTGTATCTTGAAACTGCAATAGAAAACTTCTCATAGCCTGCCTTTTCGTTAGATTTTAAAGTAAATCATTATTAGTGAATGGAAGTCCAGTATTTGCATTGTACCTTATATCATTCAAAGAATAGTTTTTATCCCTAGAGGCGTACTATATATGACAGTTGCACACAGTTGGCAGTTTTAGTAGTGATTCTTTTGATATCACAATGAAATTCTGAATATCTCAGGTAGGCAGGAGTGGCTGTTAAAGGGACTACTAATTGTTTTTACAATAGGTGTTATTTGGCTTAGAAATACAACTATAGCATCTTTGGAAACTGTGAGGTGTCATTGTGTTTAACTTCAACCCCCCTACAGTTGTGGATTTATTTTCAATGTGGATAAAAGCGGAAAAAGAAAAGGCTTTTTCTTACAATTAAATACCAGGAATTCACACATTATTATCATATATAAACAAGTGTAATCAGTGTTGAATGGGTGCTGAGGCAGCCTACCAATTTCTGTCCACAGTAGATCACTCATTTTTCTTTCTTTCCTTTTTTTTTTTCCCCTGAAGATTTTATTTATTTATTAGAGAGAGATAGAGAGTGGGCAAAAGAACACAAGCGCGGGGGGGGGGCAGGTAGAGTGAGAGAGAGATATAAGCAGGCTCCCCGCTGATCAGGGAGCCCCATGTGGAGCTCCATTCTAGGACTCTGGGATCCTGACCTGAGCCTAAGGCAGACACTTAACCGACTGAGCCACCCAGGTGTCCTGATCCCTCATTTTTCTATGTGTTCTATGTTGAATTTTAAGGACTGTTGTAATTCTATTGATTTAAAAGTAAATGAAATTGAATTGGAACATAAAATACGTTATCGTGTTTCTAGCTTTTAAAATAATTTTGTTGTTCACATATATTCAGGAGACTTTTCCATCTAGAACTTCATTAAAGTTATTAAGTACGAACCATTTCACTGAAAGCAGATTCTCTGTTTTTAGAGTTTTGTAGCAAGATTAATTAGCTGCTAGACTGAAGAAAATATGGAGTGAATAAAATTCAAAGATATCTGTGTTTTGTACTGATTGAAGTCAAGTAATAATGAGCTTATTTGATGCTAGATTTTATACTAAATATTTATATGAAATAAGTTTCTCTATGACATATTCTCTGATAAAAATGAAAATAAATTTATCTGATCAATTTTGGAATGTGTTGAATGTTCCAGATAATTCTGTACATTTTTTGTTCTTAACATAAGGAAAGGCCCACTGTTTAGTAGGATTAAAAGAAGGAGAGACACTAAAATTGCAACAACTTAATCTAATTGTGTCTCCAAATATATAAAACATTACAGGGCATTATCTTCCTGAATACGCTAGAATGCTTACTAGCTAGAGCTCCTAAATATAGTAATTTGATAGTCCCTTCATCACAGCGCTCTTTTACTTTTCTATCATCAGGCTACTTTGTGACTTTCAAAATATTTACATAGGGTACTCTAGGCAGGATACTTTGAAATATGAGCTTGCTAATTGCTTTGGCACATGGTATTAGCATCTGCTGAAGAACCAGTTTTAGAATATCAGGAGAATATTTATAGGCCTTTCATGGCATACAGTATAGTATGAAATTATAGGCAACCTCCTAGTCTTCCAGTAAGACTGTTTAAGGTGCCCTTGGCAATATCTGATATTCTCCACAAATGTCCCTGAGGCAGTCAGATTCATCTAAACGAACATTCCTTGAGGCAAAACTTTTCTAGAACACTGTTATCGGCAAACATTAGGCTAGTATTACCTAAGAAAATTTTCTTTGACATGAAATACTGTTTCTTGGAGTTGAGTTGTTATATACTTTATGGTTTTAAAGAACTGTTGTACTTAATGAAACTGTGAATTAAGGCATACTTCACACTGCTAACTAAGGAAGTACTTGATTGGAAGCTCTGAAATTTGGATGTAACCTTAGGCAATGTAGTGTTTTTACATAGATCAACACATTTTAGTATATTATTCCCTGATTTCCTTGTTGATTAAACTTGCCAATTTTGCTGACTAATGTTATTGTCATTTAAAGTTATTTGTTTCAGAATTTATAGGTGTTTGTTTTTGTTTTGTTTTGTTTATTTCACACATTTTCTCAAGGAAATTTTTTTGTTTTTTAAATGTGGGAAAATTGCCAATGGAAAATAACATGTTTAATTCAAGTAGCAAATTAGTAGTAAAGATAGGGGAAAATACCTTACCTCATTTTGGGGGAATAAGACGTATTTGAAAAAGAATTTAATTTTCAGTGTCTGCCATGTATCAAGTTTTGAATATCATTGAAAACCACAGCAGTTTGTAGGTCAGTGAATGAGATCTGGAAATCTAATTTCAGAACTGCTTTGTTTGCTCTGAATAGCAGATAGCCACCTGGCTTCTGCTGCCCAGAGTCTTGTGTTTATTCTTAGAGTGAGCTTTCCTTTACTTACATGTGCTCTTTGCTCTGAGGTGTGGATTTGGTAGACCATGAAAAGAAGCTTACCATCAGTGTCAAAGGTGACAAAAGTATCTCTGATGCTACTCTTGGTACCCCTGGTACCAAGATGAGAATTAATGTAAAACATTAAACATCATCTAAGGCAGAATTTTTTTTTTTTAAAGATTTATTTATTTATTTGACAGAGAGAGAGAGAGAGAGAGATCACAAGTAGGCAGAGAGGCAGGCAGAGAGAGAGGAAGGGAAGCAGACTCCTCCTGAGCAGAGAGCCCGATGCGGGACTTGATCCCAGGACCCTGAGATCATGACCTGAGCCGAAGGCAGTGGCTTAACCCACTGAGCCACCCAGGCGCCCCGATCTAAGGCAGAATTAATGTCCCTGGGGGCCTGGGCCAGTTATTTTGCTGTTCACACACTTTATTTTTTGAGTTAAAAGCAATTTGCTGACTTCTAATTGGTCTGCCTGTATGTCCTTGAATGTCTTTCAAGTGTTTTTACTCTGTAGCCTGTCATCTTGGACTCCAAAAATAAGCTCTTTGTGAATAGTCCTTGTAAGTAGTTGGTAGTTTTAGGATTGGATAATCTTAGGTATAATTAAATCATGTTTGTTTTTAATTCTACTTGAATAAGTAATTTAATGTTTACTTTTTTGTTGTTGAACTAGATTGTGATGTTTCTGATTTGTATTTGTGGTTGAACAAAAACCCTTCTTTATTGTATTTTGTGAGTTTAACTTTTTATTTTAACTTGAATGAAACAATAAATTTAAATGACTGTCTCCTAGATAGCATGATAAGAATTCCACAGTTTAATTTTTACAGTGACATAGCAATATTGGTATCACGTGAAACTAGCCAGTATGTGAAAATATCTAAGATTGATTTTTGAAATGGACATAAATTGTATGTTCATTACTAATTCTCTTTCTTAAATAGATATTAGCTAAATTACATAGAAACCAAAATAAGCTGTTATAAAGAACATATGATGATAGAATTATGTATGTTATACAAATTTGAAGTAGCATATTTTCCAAGTTTTTGTATTTTGTTTTATTATAATTTTTAAAAGATTTTATTTATTTAATATATTTATTTATTAAGAGACAGAGAAAGTGAGAGAGAGCACAAGTGGGGAGGAGAGGGAGAAGCAGGCTCTCACTGAACAGGGAGCTCAATGCAGGGCTTCATCCCAGGACCCTGGCTGGGATCATGACCTGAGCTGAAGGCAGATGCTTAACCAATAGAACCACCCAGTGCCCCAAAATATTATAATTTTAACTGAAATAATTTTGTATATAAAATTGACCAACTAGATAAGGAGATTCAGATTTTTTAATGAACTTTTTTGAATTCAAATGTATTAATAAAAGGTAATTAAAATAGCAAATAAATTCCATTTCACATTGTTTTACAAATAGATTTTTTTTTAAACAAAAACTTTGGAATAATGGGATATTTGGAATAAGGCAATAATTAGAATAAAGTAGTTTGTATATGTATATTAGTTTGGGATAGATATTTACCTCTATGCTGTGATGTTTGTTATATTTATTTTAAAACTACTTGTAATATTATTGTTTGATATTAGGGTTTACTTCTGCAACATAATTAATAAAGTGTTTCTACAGTTATTAAGCCATTTTTCTGAAGCTAGTTCTCTGGACCAAAAAGGACAGCCATGATCATTTTCCCAGAAAATGTTCAGATATGTGCAAATTTACATACAACATTCAAGTCATTCATGATTCAAGTCATTCATGATGTGATTATTTATGACATAGATATGGGTGAGTTGTGTAATAGAGTCATTTCTACAGAACTTATGACAATCTTAAATCTGTGCAAAGATTTTTTTTTTAATGCTCTTGTGGTTACAGGAAATGTTTTATTGAAGGTATCTTGGTGTTTCCCTCCCAACTGTTCCCTAACAAATCACATTTAAGTCCTATCAAAGTCTTCTCTGCAGTACTTTTCAAATCCACTGATTTACTCAAATTCACTCTTCCTTGGCTCAAATCATTCTCTCACTTAGGCTAGTCTTGTATAGGACTTTCATGTTTTCAGGTTTTTCCTTGCCTGTAGCATTTAAAGCCTCATTGATAAATGAATTTCCCCCACATTATAGCTCTGATTTTTTTGCTTCTATGTTCAAAAACTTCCATTCATCCTTTCATTTATTACAGAGTAGGACCGTGTATAACTGCAACTATAAATTACCCTTCAAAAATTTGTGAATAGAATTACCCTCTGTGAGATAAACTCTGGAATTTCTACATAAGGGATCACTTCATGCATTAGTATAGTCATCTTAGAGCGAGAGGATGTGAGTCCTAAGTCTGTTAGAGTTACTGTAAGCCGTTTGAATAATCATAAAACACACTTGGACGAAGCTTGTCCATTAGGAGTCTAAAATCAGATCGAAAAAAGTAATTCACATAGGCAAGCTTTGGCCATGCTCAGGAGAGAGACAACAGTTAATTTAAAGGTTGATCTAATGTTCTGTAACATTTGGATGACCAAAAAAAAAAAAAAAAAAAAAAAATCCTGTCTTTGATTCCATGCTCACCTAGCAAACTTCTGATTTTAATGTAGCTCAGCCTCAGGGAGAGAATGTACCAGTCATGCTGACACGTGTTTTCTGCTGACAGAACCAGGTTTCTGAGGTGTCAGGGCTGAAGGCCAGATCCTGGATGGTGTTAAATTCGTCAGGTAATATCACAGTGTGAGGTCTTTGGGAGGTAGCCTGAATCTTCCTGGTGACAGACAGGTCTTGCCAGGAGCTTTCTATTTAAATGTCATAACCAGATAAAATCTCCCCCCACAAAAAAAAAATTCCTATTCTCAAATCCAAAAGCCCTTCATGTCCTTCCTATGAACCATATTTTACTTTCTCCTCTTTATTTTCTCTTTTATGTACTTCTCACACTAGTCAAGTTGAGTTGAGTCATGACCCGTTCTCCTGCTGCCTCTTCCCTTTCTGTGCGGATTTCTCACGAGCTGTGCATCTGGAATGGAAGTCCCTTGCCTGGTTATTTATCTCTTTCCTAATATTTCTCATTTTTCATGGTCCAGTTTATATTCTCTTTTCTCCTAATCTCTTCTGTGATTTCCACAATCAAATGTAATCTTTCTCTTTCCTTAACTCCTGGGACACTTAGAGAGACAGAGTTGGCTGTGGAGGGAGAGTCATGCATCCCAAGAGGTCTGTGTCTTGCACTCCAGGAGTATAGAAGGGATATTCATAAAACAAGTTACTATGTGGCTGAGTGAATGAGGATGTCATTGATTCTCTTGAGATCAACTATAGGAGTTAATATAGATATCAAAACCCAGGTTAGTACTATTAGTTGATATCATCACATTTTATCTCTTTTCCTACAGTTTTTTTGAGTATGTCACTTATGGGTCCTGTGCTCATTCCCAGTTTCTAGACAGTCTTTCTTAAATATCTGATTTCTATATTTAAGCTCTCATTTATTTTATAAGAACAGTGTTGATTTTTACCATGAATTTTGAACTATAGTTTAAAAAAAAAGAAGAGAAAGAATATTAACAAGGGTTTGCCCTGTCATATATGACATATTTTTGCTCTGCCAAGCAACCAACTCCTGATCTATAATTACTATGAAAATGTCAACAGTAGGCTGCTGGATTTTTGCCATAAGTTGTCACAGAAATTAGCCACCTCACAGTAAGCTTTCAGAGTAGGAAAAGGAGTTTCCCTGTCTGTTTTGTCTAAACTCAAACTTTCTAAAAATGAGAATCCTAAAGAAACACTGGTAAACTGCCCTTAAGACTCAAATGATGGATTCACTTGCTGTAGGTAATATTATATAAGAGGGAAATATAGAGAGATATATTTTCTCTGGAAGAGCATCTGTTGAAAGGAAACTTCCTAACCTGATTTTATAGTAAAAATGCAATGTTAAGAACAACCATTTAGAAAATACCTATTGAGAAGATACAAATGCTCTGGGATAGACTATGTAACCTATTTTGTGAATTAAGAACAATGTTAGTACCTCAAATGAAATTTAAATTACAATTTCTAACCTAAATTTTTCTTCTTTTTTACTTGAAATCTTACAATGCTAGCAATATGCATTCAATTTGGAAGAATCTAAAATACCAATGAAAGTCTTACAACCTGTAACATAGATTAAAGTTACTTAACAAAGATAAAGATAATAACTATGGTTTGTGGATATTTTATATTTTAAACTATGTAAAAATAGTAATGACAACAAATGCAAAGCAAATACCAAGAATTATAATCACTATGTATTGAGTGGTTTTTCTGTTACGCTTGCTATTTTCTTAAAATAGTCTCTTAATTTACATCTTGGAAGATACTCTGAACCAACTATCAGGGAGGCAGTGTGTATACCCTTAAAATTGAAAACAGAAATGAGGCCTTTGGACGTGATCTGAAATTAAGTCATGCTGTAATTGCTGGAATATTGCGTTGCATGTTATAGTGTAGTGGTATAGGATTAACGTGTTTTATTATTATTGTAATAAAAATTCGAAATATTTGAGTCATGCAGTCTTTGACATTGCAGTAGACGAACTAATGCACATGATGGAATGTCATCTTGAAGTTTATAATTTTTATCATGACTATTTTTAATAACATTATGATAGTTTATATGTAATGCTCTTTGTTAAAATTTTTGAAGAGTTAAGGACTAAGTACTTTACTTCTTAGATTTCAGGATCTGAGGCTTATAATTGAAGGTAGTTGAATTTAGTTGCATTGAAACCATAATGTTTTGATGTATCATTGTGTTGGTTCACAGCTTTGAGAGTTCTTCCTGCTGATATTCAAAACTGGCCCTGCACTGGCAGGACAAGGGAATTCTTAAGGAAAAGGCAGCCCACTCCAAATTGGTATGTGGCAGGTTTAAGAGGAGAGGGACTTACTTATGAGGCTTGTTGCTGGACCCCAAGACAAGTAGATTTCTGTATCTGTCTGCCAGAATCTGAAAAGCCGATTTCACAGAAACAGAAAGTCGAATGGTGGTGACCAGCGGCTGGGGACCGGGAAATGGGCTGGTGTAGGTCAAAACGTACAAACCATTGTAAGAATGAGTTCTGAAGATGTAAGGTACAGCATGATGCCTGTAGTTAATAATAGGATATTGTTTACTTAATAGTGGCTAAGACTAGATCTTAAGCATTCTCAGAACAACAGCAGAAAAACGTTAACTATGTAGATTGATATAAATTAATTATCCTGAACTTGGTAATCATTCCACAATGTATATGTGTATCAAATCATAGTGTTGTGCACTTTAAGTACATACATTATATTTGTCAATTTTCTCCAATTACTCTTTGATAAGGTTTAAAAGAAAAGGGAGGGGAAAACGTTTATGCCTTAACTGGGTTCAGTGATGTGCATGGTTTAAAGGTTCTCAACAACACATTATTCTCTCCAGGCTGCATCCTTGAATTGGCTCTTAGTGTGGGAATAGTTGATACAATGTACATTCTAAAAACAGGGGAGAAGGTAAAGAACATTTGATGTCCTGGTCCAGCTCTTGGTTCAACTGGTTTTCATGTCTTTTCAATGACCTCCTCCAGCAAATTCACACTGAAATTGATCTTTGGGGAAAGGAGATTTCTATTTCCTTCATTGTGTTTAAATGAGTAGTTCTGACTACAGTATTTATGTTTCAGGCCAGAGATCTAATTTCTTATTTAGTGTTAAACAGCAGCTGATAGTGGGGGAGGGGGGAACAACCAGGACATAGAATTAAAAAAAAAAAAAAAATCTTGCCAAATATTTAAGTTTTCTCCATTTTTTAAAGTTACTTTTACGACATCACTTAGAACATGTGTTTAGGACATATGTTTTAAGGTTATCATGAATGCAGATAAATGACATGCAGAAAATGGAGTAAATACTTAAAAGTGTCTTCAAATAGACAGGATAAAAGACTTAAGAATGATTCCAATGTTTGAAACATCTTTGAATATTGTACATCTATAATATGGCAATTTCATAGTAATTTCAAATGCCATCTAACAAAATTTTGTTACATAAAAATAATCAAATTATAATCAGAAAAGAAGCAAATTAAAAAGTTTGGAATCTAACTACTGCTCAGGAAAAAAGAAATAAGATAGATTTCATACCATTTCAAAGGTATCAGACATGATAGCAAAATAATAGAAAAGTGAACATTTTAGTTAGGTATCATTTTTTTCCTATATGAAAATACTGAACAACTTCTCCTTTTCCCATATGCCCTTAATCTTGATTAAATAAAGCCAGGATATGTAAGGTTAAAAGTAGTTGTTTATTACTATTGTTATATTGTTAATAGATGCAACCAAATAATAGGTTACAACAGTTATAAAGTAATTGGCTGCTTATTTTTTTAATTTTTTTTAAAAGATTTTATTTATTTATTTGACAGAGAAAGAGATAGTGAGAGATGGAACACAAGCAGGGGGAGTGGGAGAGGGAAAAGCAGGCTTCCTTCTGAGCAGGGATTCTGACTTGGGGCTTTATCCCAGGACCCTGGGACCTGAGCAGAAGGCAGAAGTTTCACGACTGAGCCACTCAGATGCCCCTGGCTATTTATTTTTTATTTTATTTTATTTTTTAAAAGATTTTATTTATTTGTTGGACAGACAGAGAGAGATCACAGGTAGGCAGAGAGGCAGGCAGAAAAAGAGGGAGAAGCAGGCTTTCTGCTCAGGGCCTTGATCCCAGGACCCTGAGACCATGACCCACACCAAGGCTTAACCCACTGAGCAACCCAGGTGCCCTGGATGTTTATTTTTAATTTGAGTTATTTTGGAATTTTACAGGTGGCCCTGCTTTCCCTTTTCTGCACCTCACTATGACTCAATGTCACGTTGAATGACATCCGTCTTTGCACAAACATAGGATGAAATTACACATATAAAAAGCTCATTTTATCCCAAGAGGTAAAAGAGTAAACATAAAAATTCTCTTCTATTAGTGGTTGAATTTATTTCAAAAAGCTACAGATGAAGGGCAGAGCTATTTCCCTAGCATGGAACTAAGAGCCACAGGAGCAACATTGCCATTTACTACATCATCACTGAGCAGACTGATAACCATGCCGTCTATGCAAAACCCAAATGATTCCAGCACAGGCTGCTGAGAGCGCTAGGATTCCTGTAAGTGAATGCCTGGAGGTTATGTGTAGGTCATACTTCGGCATTGTCATTCACAGGCAGTGGTAGTGGCCAAACCAGACATTTTAAGGTTATTTCTTAAATTCATTCTAAGATAGTTTGTAAATTCTTAGTACTTGGATTTGTTTTGCATTTTGTCATACATCTTGGAAAAAAAGTTACCTCAATTTTTTAAAAATACCTCAAGCTTGTGACAACATTTCTAGGACCTTAGATTATAAAATTTCTAGTGGCATTATGGAAACATTGAAACAATTGTGTTGTATCAATTGAAATTATTGTACCTGGATTTTGAATTGAATAAGGTTTCTATTCTGTACTATAATCTGCCTGATTATAAATAGGTGTGTAGGTTTAATATAGCAATGGTTTTTTGTTTCAAAAAACTTTTTTCAGATAAATAGAAAGGTAGGAACAATCCTAATATGATTTAAACCAAGAGACAGTGTTCAATCTATCTTAACTGTGTACAAAGCTGGTTTGATTAACTGTACTAAATTCCTGTTAAGATTTATAGTTAAACCTCTATTCATTAATTGTCCATTAAGAGACCATTCAAATAAGTAAAAAGAAAAAAAATGCAGTCTATATACTTAGTCTTTGACATACTCTAAGACAATATTAGCAATTGGCTCATTAGATTACATGGACAAATATTTGCAATTTATTTGAAGAAAGACTATTTGAAATTAGCTATCTCATCTAGGGAAAACACAGTTGTTATCATTTCCTCAGATCATTATCTATTTTAAGTGAGGAGATAATCAACATTAGAAAGTAGAGTGTCTCTCTTACTACAGGGTTATGCATGAAAGCTGGCATGATTCTTGGGCACTTCTTGGACTACAGATAATACTGTGTGTGTGTGTGTGTGTGTGTGTGTGTGTGTGTAGCTGAGTTTATAAAAATGAGAACTAATCTATAAGAAAAAGTAGAGTTTATTTTGTGGTATTTTCTGAAATACTGATGAAACATGAATGAGCCTATTTAGAGATTCCTAGATTCTATTATTCAGAGCTTCCTATGGATATGGGCACCTGTTTCTGAAAGTTCTTCTGAAGTTCTGTGTTAACATCTTAGGACAATCAAACCCTGATGTTATTGATCTGATTGATTGCTGCTCTGAATACATTCAACCAAAATCAAGTTAGAAAACGCTTCAATACACCATAACAGCAAGGACCTTATTATAGTCTATAAACATAGTGGAGATGTCACTTATTTAGTTCAATACAACATAATCTTGCGGTTGAATATTGTGAAGTTAAGTCTAGCTGCCATAATGCATGTATTATAGAATTACTGTCATTTTGCAGCCAGATTCCTTGAGATTGAACCCTGACTTAACATTTGCTGCTAGATTAGTTTGACCTCTGAATCTGCTACTTACTGCTAAGTGACCCTGGACAAATTATCTTCTGTCCACATTTTCTGGCTCTGTAAAAGGGAGATGGTATTAACCTCCTGCATGCTGTTGTATTGGAAGGTTATATATTGATATGTAGAAGTTCTTAGTTCACACATATGTTAAGTACATGATACATATTAATTATAATTATTTCTGTTGTCAACAATGCCTTGTTATTTTGGTTTAAAATTTAAGTTGAACCCTTAAGAAAAATTATTCAATGTTCAACAACTGAACCTACATTTTGATTAAGCACTTTGTCTAAAATGTGTAAGATTTGGAATTTTCCAACAAATCACAGGCTTCTATTCACTTATACAAATTTTATCAGATATTAAGAGCAAAAATATGTATAAATTAAAAGCACTTTGCACTTACTATATGCCCCAGAGATAATCACTAACATTTGTAAGACTCAGCTAGCTAGAAGATGAGAAGGATATTTTCTCTTTCAGAAAATGAGGATTATTATAAGTATCAAATGATCAAATACACAGGCAAACCCTTTGGAAAATAATAAATTGTTAAACCATGGTATCATTTCAAAGACAAACACTCTTCTTCCATTTATAAATTTATCTTTCTTTCCTAAATAGGCGCATTTACTTTTTAATATTTGTAAAATTTATAATGATCATTAAGACTAAAAATAAATCAAAACAATGAGGAAAAGACTGCTTTGTTTTTAAATGATTCTGTGTGCCATTTTTAGCCTTCCAACCAAGTCATGTCATCGCCTCCCTAAAGAATCTTTGGACTAGTTGAAGAGATTGACATGTTGAAGAATGATTAGAAGGTATTGTGACAAGGAAAGTAAGATAAGCACATGCAAATTACATCTGCAGACGTAGATGATTCAATAAAGCCCTCAGAGAGTTCATGACACTTAATCTGGTTTTTGATGGATTAATAGAGTTTGCCATTTGGACAAGTGGAAGAAAGCATATGGAATAGGGATCTGTATGCACAAAGCCAAGGAGGTATGAAAGGGCACAGCAGGTGTCATAACTATAAGAAATTAAGCATGGCATAAATGAAGAGTGAATGATGGAATGAGGGAATCATGGAAGATGGGACTAGACTGAAAGGTATTTCTAAAACCTGCTAAACAGATTGTCCTTTATAGACAGTGGAGGCTTCCTATAGTTACCACTTAGCTGTGGCTGTTTGGCTGATTTTGATGGGTGTCCACAGGGTCAGAGTAAAACCTTTGCAGATCTTAATCCCTGAATGGCCTCCATTATTTCCCCGTATGCAATTAACAGTAAAAATGAGAGTGTGGAATTAGTATAAAGAATTTCAGTGAAGTTCTGCTTCCCCCCCATGATACCTGCTTTGCTTTAATTCTTTCTGAAAAATTAAAAATGCAAAAATTTTTAACTTTTTTATTTTATAATTTTTATTGTGTTGATACCTCTAGTTTCCTAGGTTGTAAAGTGCATGCTTTATCTCAGGTAATAAATTATTAGTCTTTCATGTAATGGCTTGTGGATGCATTCACATCTTATAGCCTGCCTACATAGTGAGAATGAAGACTGGTATGATTTTGTATTCCAAACTGGGGAATAAGAAATCCCTAAAAAAGAGGGGGGAAAAAAAGGAATATTTTGATCATAAGGACTTACATAGATGTGAAAGTTTTCCTTCTAGCCTCCAAGCACAGAAAACACAATTTAATTGCCACACTATATCAGATTGCAAACTTATAAATGTTTGCATTAAGTTTCTTGGAAATAACGTTTTTTTCTTTAAATTTCTTATGCATCTTGAGTTCCGTTCTGGTACAAATGACAGACTGCTCATCCATCAAAACCCATATTAAGTATCATAAATCAATTACTGTTCCAATTTAAAAATAGTATTTTCAAATACCTACTGCTTGGAAAAAGAATGTGTTTAGAAAGAAACCGCTACTTCTCCAGTGACAATGAACAGCCTACAGCGGGTCACCCAATACATGGACTTCCGCCTGGTGAGCAAAGAGTTAACCAAAGCTAATTTGACTTTCTCTTTATTGAAACGAAATTGCTGATGAACTTCTGGTTTCAGTTGTGGCTGTAATAGTCTTTTTACAGCAAATGAGAGAGAATAATCTGAATCTAACACTTTTGTCCTTCCAGTGTTATTGGTATGTTAAAATGTCAAAGGAGAAATTCAGCTGCTAGTGACTCATATGCCGACTACAAGTGAATATTAACTAGTGTATATAATTTTAGAAAATTGTAATGTATAGGCTGTTGTGTTTAATGTTTCAAGCTTTTAATACATTTTCCTTGTTAGGATACTGTTTTAGATTCTTATTTCTTAGAACTGCTATAGGAAAACAAAGTTTCCTGGCAAAATGTCAATAACATAATCACTATTCATTTTAATAGGTAAAGTTATGCTAAACTTACAGAACTATTTTATCATATTTTCAAAAAGATCTAAATTGTCATTTGACTTAGAAGCATGAAGTAACAAATATATCTTTCCATTTCCAAAAATGTGATTAGTTCTAAAAGGTGTAAGAAGAAAAAAGAAAAGAATACATAAATTCCAGAATATTTGGAAAATAAAGTTCAGAATTTGAGATATTTGCCCAAAGTAACTTACCTGGTAAGACTCAGAGGTAACCTGCCTGACTCCCAGGCCCCAAATCTTAGTCACTGTTCTCTACTGACTTCTCAAAATAGGTTGAATTTCACGAAAAGTAAATGACTATAGTCTCTAACCATTTAGAATGAAATAGTAGCTCTAAAATAAAACACCTACATTTCCCATTATGCCTGCTCATAGAAAGGAATAACTCTAAATATAACAGCAAACTACAAACAGTTGAAAAAAATTGTTACCTCTGTTGCTGTAACATTTTAATTTCACTTACCGTTCAATAAATCTCTACAAAATTGCCCCTCACCATTTTTTTCCCCTACTGTGTTAGGCAGTGGTGATTCAAAGACAAAGTATTTAAGGGCTCTGCCTTCCTTCTTCTTTTTGGTCTACAAATATCTCTTTGTGTAGGTTCCTGTGGTGTGTTAGGAAATGAGAATGTGTTTATCTGGCGCTTAGAGACTGAAGTGTTGGGTAGCATTTAAGTTGGAGCAGTGAGTAAGAACATAAAACTCCAGGAAAGTTCAGAAGGTCATTTACAAATCAGGCCTCTTAGGCTTCATGTTAAGATGTGTTTGCATTCCCTCATCATAAATTAAATGAAAGCAGCATGGCTAAAATTTTACTGGTTAGGAGAGGCAATCTGGAACTTAATTTTTATTATGAAGTTCAAAATATGAGTGATTCCAAACTGATAAATGTATATTAACTTGCTGAAATAGATTTACATTCATATTAGTCATTGTTCAAAAATGTCTAAAATGCTTCACTATATTTAAAATGACATACTTGGGGCGCCTGGGTGGCTCAGTGGGTTAAGCCGCTGCCTTCAGCTCAGGTCATGATCTCAGGGTCCTGGGATCGAGTCCCGCATCAGGCTCTCTGCTCAGCAGGGAGCCTGCTTCCTCCTCTCTCTCTCTCTGCCTGCCTCTCTGCCTACTTGTGATCTCTCTCTCTGTCAAATAAATAAATAAAATCTTTAAAAAAATAAAATAAAATAAAATAAATAAAATGACATACTTAAATAAATATTTTTAATGGAGCTATAGTGGATTTGTGGGTGACAACTGAATAATTTTTCTCATCCTTGACCTTATATTATGCTCAACACTGATTAAAGTATTTAAAGGTTCATATAAAAAATTACATGTAACCAAATACCTGCCACATAGTGTAATAATTGAAAGATTAATATTCTGTTATTTTCTTATATTAGCTTATAGCTTTATTAGAAAGCAAGCTGATAGTGTATTCAGATATACTTTTTGCATTAATATCCTTCTATAATACATTCATAACACTATCACTCCAAAAGTGTTAGTACGTAAAAAATTCATTTACTTCTATGATCAGGTCTTGATTTCTTTTGTCAAAGTAAAAGTACCGGCTTACTGTCAGAAATCATAAACAAATAGTGTATATCTAAATAGTAAATCAAATTGATCAAGATTATGGGCTATATATTTTCACATAACTTTATTTCAGAAAATAAAAACCACTTGAAAGTCAAAATCCATGGAGTATTTTTGAATTGACAGCTGACCCCTTGGTTATTTCATTTTGATAATTTTCAGCCATACAACTTGATTATAAGACTAAAAACCTGCCAAGTAAATCATAAGAATCGAACAAAATATATTGTAACTTAAAAATGAAAAGAAAATTGTAAATAGAAATGTTAGAGTTTTTGAATTGAGTTTATGTTGAATTGATGCACTATTCCTTTTTTTTTTAAGATTTTATTTATTTATTTGACAGACAGAGATCACAAGTAGGCAGAGAGGCAGGCAGAGAGAGAGAGAGAGAGAAGCAGGCTTTCTGCGGAGCAGGGAGCCCGATGCGGGGCTCGATCCCAGGACCCTGAGATCATGACCCGAGCCGAAGGCAGCAGCCCAAACCACTGAACCACCCAGGCGCCCCATGCACTATTCCTTTTTAATCAAATCTCACATTCCCCTTGAAATATATTTATTCACTTTTTTTTTTTTTTAAAGAAAGAGAGAGAGAGAAATGCATGATGGGGAGAGGGGCCCAGAGAGAGGGATGGAGAGAGAAAAAAAAAAAAAAGCATGATGGGGGGAAGGGCAGAGGAAGAGGGAGGAACAGAGTCTTAAGAAAAGGCTCCACACCCAGTGCAGAGCCCAGTGACCCTGAGATCATGAGCTGAGCAGAAATCAAGAGTTGGATGCTTAATCAACTATCCACCCAGGCGCCCCTTCCTTGAAATATTTATTTTTCCTCAAGTCTTATTAGGTACCAAAGCAGACATCTACTTTTGTTGAGGAAATTGACATGTTTCATTCCCCTGGATGAACTTTTTAAACACAACCATTTTATCTTTTTGTGTTAAGTTTATATATTTAAAAACAACTGTTACCTCGTAGAAATAATTTATTAAATTTTGTTTGCAGTAACAAATGTTTTTTTTTTTTCTGAGTGATTTAAAGTACTCAACTTGTATGTGGAACACATATAAACATACTTATTTTAAAATACTTTCTAGAATTATAGATAATGTAATATTTTATAATGTAAACTTCCAACAGGTAGGAAGCTTAAGTAAGTTGAAAAAAAGAAACTTTTTCTAAAATATTCACCTAACTAAAGCTAAAAAATAAAAAGTGCGCTTTTTTTTCTTTTCCTTTTTTTTTTTTTTTTTTTCTGCTTAGGAACTGTTTTCATTAAAATCAAGACTAATAAGAAAATAAGAAAAAAAAAAAAAGACACTTAGGTGCCCCTGGGTGGCACAGTCAGTTAAGATGAAAACTCTTATTGACTTGGATCATGGCATCTAGACCTGTGTAGGGTTCCTTGTGCAGACTCAGTTTGAGATTCTCTCTCTCCCTTTCCCTTCTTCCCTCCCCCTGCATGCCCGTTGTCTCTCTCTTCTCTCTCAAAATAAATATATCTGAAAAAAGACATCCAAAAGAACAGTGGTTTTAAGCAGCTAGAGTATTATTTCTCTTACACAGTCAACCAAGGACAATCATGGTGCCCTCATAATGAACACCAAACTCTGCTTTCCTTCTTCCTTCTTTTCTCAGACAGAAAAACCATTCTATAATTTCCCAAGCAGATTTCCTGTAGGTTTCAATGATCAATACTGAGTCACAAATTTTTGTCTTGGTTACAGAGTCTATTAGTTTTGTCACTTTTCTAACTAATGTTTAATAAGTATTTCACCCTTATTGTGAAATGTGCTCTACCAGAAAAGAAGATATTTTAGAAAGTCAGCTTGGATGACATCCAAGAGTATTTATCATAATTAGGTTACACAATTAAAGAAAAAATAAATATAGATAAGATGTATACTTATTTATTTTGAAAACATTTCTCTAGAAAGCTCATCTGGCAGTTAATTAAAAAATGGAAGTGTCTTACTTTTTTGATGCTGGGTTTCTAATAAACACAAATTCTTTGTGGCTTTATATTACTCTAGTAGTGCTTTTCCTAAATCTTAATAAATAACAGTATATAGTTTCCACATATAATAATAAAAACAAAATGTGAATAATCTGTAATACCTGAAAAAATGTCTCTCTTATGAAATCGCTATTTAATTTGATCAAATATTCTATAACCTATTCACATTAGCATAATAATAATTTTCCTTTTTACATTCAAGGATGTAATTTTAATTTTCTTCTTTGTGCTTTTTTCTATAATTTCTAAATATTGTAAAATACACTATCTTTTTTTTTTTTAAAGATTTTATTTATTTATTTGACAGAGAGAAATCACAAGTAGATGGAGAGGCAGGCAGAGAGAGAGAGAGGGAAGCAGGCTCCCTGCCGAGCAGAGAGCCCGATGTGGGACTCGATCCCAGGACCCTGAGATCATGACCTGAGCCGAAAGCAGCGGCTTAACCCACTGAGCCACCCAGGCGCCCCAATACACTATCTTTAAATACATATAATTTGTATTTTGTATAAAAATACATATTAATTAACTTATAAAAGTATTTAAAAACAGGTAGGAAAATATAACAATATAATTAGTGGTTATTCTTTGGGTGATGGGATTATGAGTAATATTTTTTTATTCTGGCTTTTTCAATTTTTCTAATTTTAAAAATTATTTTTATTAAAACTAAATTGCACTTAATTTTTCAAATAATCTAAATCAATTTAAAATGGTGCTGGAACAATTAGACATCCATGTATGAAAATATGATCTCAGTCTTCTCATCATACTTTATACAAAAATTAGCTCAAGGGGCGCCTGGGTGACTCAGTGGGTTAAAGCCTCTGCCTTCAGCTCAGGTCATGATTCCAGTGTCCTGGAATCGAGCCCCGCAGCATCAGGCTCTCTGCTCAGCAGGGAGCCTGTTTCTTCCTCTCTCTCTCCCTGCCTCTCTGCCTACTCTCTCTGTGTCAAATAAATAAAATCTTAAAAAAAAATTAGCTCAAAATGGATCATAAACTGAACATAAACACAGAACTAGAAAACTTTTAAAAGAAGCCATAAGAGAAAGCTTCTCATCCACATTTTTTTGGTCAATTATACAGGCATTGATAGTAATTTCGATATAACAAAATTATTTTTCAAATTTTTTTTAATTTTTTATTTTTTATAAACATATATTTTTATCCCCAGGGGTACAGGTCTGTGAATCACCAGGTTTACACACTTCACAGCACTCACCAAAGCACATACCCTCCCCAATATTTTTTCAAGTTTTATAGAGAAAAACAGCAAATATAAGGAACTTTAAAATCTCAAATGGAATGTTTAAGGGAAAGAAAAAAAATCATAATATTAAAAAAACTTGAAATATAGGCCAAGTAGTTTGATTTTTCTCTTCTGCAAACCTTAATAGTGCTGACCCCTGATTTTGAACTAAAAATGTTTGAATGGAAAACAAAACAAAACCAAAAAAAGGCAGTCTTCCTACTTTTAGTCATTAAATACTTTAACACCATTGCAGGAATAGTTCTTGCATCAAAACTATAAAAAGACATTATTTCATAGGCAGGAGGGAAACACGCATATCCCTGCGATTCACAGTTGATACTGACAATATGCTCCCCATTCCCACCATGGAGGCTTGAGGTTTACTTTTTTAAGGAAAAAAAGTCGTATACGTAAAATAATTTTTCATTTCTTAGAATCCCACACTCTAAAATTTTAGAAGAGTAGCAATAATGTTTCACCAAGTTTTACACAAGTTCTATTAATTTCAACTATTAATCTTTTCGTGTGCAGTGCTTTTGAACCTTCGCTCCATAACGAAATCACCTAGAGAGCTTACAAAACACTGTAGTCTGTGTCACATCCCCAGAGATTCCAATTAATTATTCTAGTAAATGACCTAGAAGTTACAATTTTTAGAAACTCATATTAGAAACTTCATATTAGAAACTTTAGAAACTTCATATTAGAATATGAAAAAACATTTAGAAACTTCATATTAGAATAATATGAAGCCAACACTGAGAATTACTGTTACAAAACCTGTTTTTAGACCGCATGCTTTTTAAGACAAATATAAAAAAATAGAAGAAAGTGTTACAAAAATGAATCTCATTGCAAATCATGACAATGAGACTATTTGAACTGGTTTGTGGCATAAATGCTAGGATTCATGTGGTATCTCCAAATGCTCAAAAGCATTGGTGGGAAAAAACCTCAGGTATATAAAGTGTACTTTCTTTTTTTGGTAATAGAAAATGTCATGTTTATTTAGAATATTTTGCATAACTACGATCACCAACATCAATAACAAAAATTCTTTGTTAAAAAAGTGAACTAAGAACCTTCCCAAATTGGGGGCGCCTGGGTGGCTCAGTGGGTTAAAGCCTCTGCCTTCGGCTCAGGTCATGATCCCGGGGTCCTGGGATCGAGCCCCGCATTGGGCTCTCTGCTAAGCAGGGAACCTGCTTCCCCCCATTTCTGCCTGACTGTCTGCCTACTTGTGATCTCTGTCACATAAATAAATAAAATCTTTAAAAAAAAGTCAAAAAAACAAAAACAAAAAAGAACCTTTCCAAATTGCATTTGATTCTTAAAAATCTGTTCTTAGTGAATACCATGATGGCACTTCACTCACATCAAATAACATTTCTAACTGCCCACAAAACATGGACCCATCCACCAGGGATTCAGTCTTACCACTACATGTTTCAAAGAGCTCACTGGGAAGATTTATTTTATTTACTTTATTTTATTTTTCAGTATAGTCAACACACAATGTTACATCAGCATCCGGTGTCCAACTTAGTGATTTGACAGTTTCGTGCATTAACCTACATTCACCACAAGTGTAGCTACCATCTGTACCTCTGCCCGTCACATCACTATTACAGTATCATTGACTGAATTCCTTCCTCGATGCTTTTCATCCCTGTGACTGACTCATCCCTTAACTGGAGGCCTGCATCTCCTTCTCCCCTTCACTCATTTGGCCCCAGCCTTCGCCCTCCTTCTCTCTGGTGAACATCAGTTTGTTCTCTGCATTTATTGCATTGTGTTGTACTGTCTGATTGTATTTTCCTTTGGTTATTTGTTAGTTTGTTTAGATTTGCCTTATGAGTGAAATCATGTGGTATTTGTCTTTCTCTGACTGACTTAATTTCACTTAGCATAATACCTCTCGGTTCATCGTATTGTCTCAAGTGGCCCAATCTCATCCTTTCTTATGGTTGCATAATACTTCCTTATCCTTATCCATTCATCTATTGATAGACATTTAGGTTGTTTTCATATCTTGGCTATTGTAAATAATACTGTAGTAAACATAAGGGTACCTATATCTTTTCAAATTGGTGTTTTTGTTTCTGTGGGTAAATACACAATAGTAGAATTATCGGATCATATGATATATATATATATATATATATATATATATATATTAAATTTTATTTATTTATTTGTGAGAGAGGGGGAGAGAGATCACAAGTAGGCAGAGAGGCAGGCAGAGAGAGAGGAGGAAGCAGGCTCACTGTGGAGCAGAGAACTTGATGCAGGGCTCCATCCCAGAACCCTGAGATCATGACCTGAGCTGGCGAAGACGGAGGCTTAACCACTGAGCCACTCAGGCGCCCTGATGTATCTATTTTTAGCTTTTAGAGGAACCTCCATGCTGTTTTCCACAGTGGCTCTGTCAAGTTACGTTCCCACTGATAGGGCACAAGGATTCCTTTTTTTTCCATATCCTCACCAACATTTGGTATTTCTGGTCATTTTGATTTTAGCCATTATAACTAATGTAAGGTGATATTTTATTGCACATGAAAAGATGCTCAACATCACTAATCACCAGGGAAATGCAATTCAAAACCACAGTGAGATATCAAGTGTGCTTTTATGTTACCCGCTAACTAATTAAAATGGTCACTTTCACAAATCTGACTGTATTTTGTGTGTTTTGGATAAAGGGTCACGTATACAATATTTTTTCCTTTCTCATATTTATTTACATATACATATCTTATATCCATCTACATCCATATCTATATCTACTAGTTAAAAGTATGCCAAAATGATAACATGATTCTATTCATATTGCTTTAGTTAGAATGCTATTTAACTAGAATAAGTAATGGATTGCAGTTCTTATTCTATAACTGCAATTGGAACATAATTTGATGAAAATTACTTAAGACTTAATGCAATAATACATTGAGGTTTTGGATGAGGGCAACAATTGAGTACTAATAATGGTTAAAAAATTATAAAACAACATTTATTCCCCTGTGATTTAATAATTTGTATTTATTTTTTGAATGCAATATATATTGAATTGACCAAAAGATCAATAAATTTTGGCCTATACATTAAGTAAAGTTCACAAAGTTGAACAAAAGTGAAGAACAGCAATTATTCCTTCATGAGTCTATGATAACGATATAGCGAACTGAGAAATTGTGCTAGAAAAATCATACTTAAATCATATAATTAATTGACTTTAATCTGGAAATGTCTGCAGGTACAACTCTAAACTTTTTAAATTGGGGTTATCAAAAAATATTCTAGGTTAAATGTCATTTTACCACATTGTTAACTTTGAGTATGTCACATTAACTACCCAGTGAAATATTTGGTTTTAATTTCCAAAATGGGCAAAATAACCCTGCATTGGTTGTCATTGTCAGAGAAAAAAAAAATAACTGAATTCTTCTATTATAATACAGAAAATATGTTTTTAAAATGAATATTATGCAAGAATGTATTTCCATATTCCATTAATTACAAACATTTATACAAATATGCCTACAGATTAGTATTACTCTTGCAAAACCAGACAGGCATTTGTTTGGGCTGTTCATTTCCAATAAATTTTTGGATTTCAATTTGAGAAGTACATCAGATATATTAAGGAAAATATGAGAGATTTTATGATCAGTTTTCATATTTATTTTTTCCTCAACTCTCATTTATTTTGTAGACTTTTTGGATACAGATTATTTACTATACATTGCTCTTTTAAATGACTAAAAAAGATATTATCATCTCTGTACAAAATAACTTTTAACCCATTAAAATGCTGTAACACAGTAGAGTCATTATATTCATTGTACTATTAGAAAAGAGTTTTGATTTTTTTCAAATCTTTTATGTTTTTACTTAATTCTTAAAATGCATTTTTATTTTTCCTCTCTTGGGCTTCTTTTTATACCTTTCTTTTCCAAGAACTTGCATTCTCTCTTCTGTTCCTCTCTCTCCTTGTTTTTTTCACCATAGTGCCACCAAGGAGAAATTGCCAGTATCCCAAGGAGGAAGTTTTATTCGGCTCAGTTGTCTCAAAGTTTGATAAGAAGCTTTAATAAACTGTGCAGCAAAGTTAAAATTAAGTTGTTTAATTATAGCTGGTGTGTCTGTGCAGAGCTGCAGTAGAGTAGCTTTTGACGCACTGTGTTATGGATGAAGTAGTATACAGGGTACTCTGGAAATAGGATGCATTCGATTTCTTGTCAATTTTTAAAAGTTCCAGGTATTTTTGCTCATAAAAATCAGTATTTTTTTTTTTATCTGTTATGTTTCCTACCAAGTGACTTGTAACTCAACAGAATGTCCAAATTGTTTTCTCTGCATTCAAGGTTAGAAATTCAAAGTCACTGTTGGGGGATCCTGGGTGGTGGTGAAAGCAATTCTGGAAGGCAGCTTGCATCATTTGACCTTCTTTGCTCTGTGGTATCTGCTCATTATCTGATGACTTTACCATTCCTAGCTGTTATCGGTTGTAATATTATATGTGTTTTTAAGTAAAAATGCTTAAGTATAAAATCTATGAAAAATTTGTCGAGAATATTGTGTAGTGTATCTGGTGACTGATGTATAAAATCTATGAAAAATTTGTTGAGAATATTCTGTCGTGTATCTCGTGACTGATGGACTCCATTGCCTTTTCAGTTTGGCATCCCCTGCTGTATTTCGCAATTTGTAATTTCAGCCTGTGGGTTTAGTTGTTAATGAGATTGAATATGGCATCCTTAAACAGCATAAAAAAGCATATTTCATAGTTGCATTGTACCTGTTTCAGTGAAATTGACTAGACTCATTCTTTGTACTATTCCTATGTGCTTAGGCAAAGAAGAGATAACATTGTATTTCTTTGAATACATAGAAATTTCTAAGCTGATCATCCATTTTAAGCAGGATTTCAATCCATCAAGTAGATGAATCCCCTTTATACTTTTGCCTTTGCATCCTGAATTTTCAGACAGGCAGTGATTATTGGAAAAGCATCACTGTATTTAACTAATGTACAAATGAATGAATTTCATGTATTGGTACTGGTTTTGCCTTCTGAAAAATTATAGAAATATACTTCCTTGGCTGTCTAATAATCACACAAATATATGAAGGCATTTATTATATCTTCTGTTTTCCAAGACCAACATTTACTCTTAAACATACACCTTCCATGGGGCGCCTGGGTGGCTCAGTGGGTTAAAGCCTCTGCCTTCGGCTCAGGTCATGATCCCAGGGTCCTGGGATCGAGTCCTATGTCAGGCTCTCTGCTTAGGGGGGAGCCTGCTTCCTCCTCTCTCTCTCTGCCTGCCTCTCTGCCTACTTGTAATCTCTGCCTGTCAAATAAATAAATAAAATCTTAAAAAAAAAAAGAAAAAAAAGAAAGCATACACCTTCCATACATTGTATATTATTACATGGGCTTTTGGGGAGCATTTTTAGTAATTATGCAGTCATTGTTATCCTTTGTAAAATTTCTTTGTAGAGAGAATATTTCTCTTTAAAGCAAAGTTGCACAAATACTCAGGGTTTAGAATACAATATATAGTAAGTATAGAAAAGCACAGAGAAGAAAAAAATTACCTATGATTTCATCATCCTGTGATAACCATAATTATTTGTATTGACACCTAAAGTTTCCACTTTTAAAAATTTCATACAGGGGTGCTTGGGTGGTTCAGTCAGTTAAGCACCTGCCTTTGGATCTGGTCATAATCCCAGGGTCCTGGGATTGAGCCCCAACCATTGACTTTACTGCTCAGTGGCGAGCCTGCTTCTGCCTTTCCCTGTGCAACTCCTCTTGATTGTGCTCTCTCTCTGTCAAATAAATAAATAAAATCTTAAAAAAAATTCATACACAACCATAGTTGTTGGGTTCCCAGGAAAGAGTCAGAGATTTGAGAGTGGGAAGTTTATTGCGGAGTGTTCATAGTAACATCACCCGTCGGAGGTGAAGGAAGCAAGGCTGGGCAGAGAGGGAAGCTGACCTGGAATGAACTTGCAACAGAAGCCTCAGTAATATTTTGAGGAACTGTGGAGCTTAAATGGCTCACAAGGATTCAGCCCAGTGAGACAAGGGGGCCAAGACTTTGCTCTGGTGCGTTGATTGGGTTTTGAATATGGACTTGCTCTAGGAATGGGATGTAACTGCCACTTAGGCAGCTGCCTTTCAGGGAAAGCAGCATTTGCAGAGCGACTGACCTGTGGCCATCTTTACCTAACGCCTCACAGATGGGTAGGTGCCTGTGTCCTAAAGAGGAGCTAGCAGCCTCACCAACTACACATGCCCACAAAAATATTGAGCATTTTGAGGATCATAATTCATACCCTTCTTTGAAAGTCTGTAAATCTAAAAATGATTTCTGTGATCTTATGTATTTAAAATTTCAGGCCACAATAGATCCTCCTGTTGTCCTTGTGTAACTTGAATGCATTTTGAGCTTTTATGATCTGCTTTTCTGAAGATTCTGTACAAGTAATGATTATTTCATGTATTCAAAAATCTAATGGGCAACCCAATATAAATTATGAGATCTTTTCTATAAAACGTGAAGGATGTTTTTAGCTACTACCTAATATGTCTTTTGGGCCTTCTCAAATTAAGACACAAGTTTTAGGGCTCTATTTTATAGTCCTGATTAAATAGGATTGAAATCCATTATTTTTGATCCAATTTATTACATTATAGTCATTAACTGATTGAGTTCATTTTGTAACCTAAATATGTGACTGTCCAAAGTCTGTACTTGAATGGGCTTCAATCTTGGCCGTGAGACTTAAAATATGGTTCTTGGAGCTTGAGCTGGGCAAAGGTAGGGTCAGACAATGAGATGCAGGGTGTGGACCTATAAGATCTAAATGAGGGCCGAATCATACAAGAGCAGAGAAATATACAAAGAAAAACAATCACAAAAAATACCATCTTCCTTAGTTTTTGGCTTTATTGTGTAAATATTATATGCAAGGTTCTAATAGTAGATACAGTCTGTCATTGTATCAATACATGCAAATTTTGGTACTTCTGCATCTATTTGGAAACTTGGTTACCTTAGGAATGGTGTGAACTGATCTTCTTAGAAACATCCATGAATTCTCATTTTTTAAAGAAGCTGTAAGATTCAACAAGGTGTGAGTTCATTGTTTTCTTCAGGAACTTTTGGGACATCTATAACCAAATTACCAGACAGGACTGTCACTTTGCAGGGTCACAGTCTACTTCAGGGATTCTAGTTTGGGTTTGGGAATTTTGACAGGGATTGGCACAGAAATATGTTTTTGTTTTGTTTTGTTTTTTGTTTTTTTACTGTTTTTTAAGGCTAAGTAACAAGGAGTTCAAATTACTTAATAAAGTATGGATCTCATCTTAACCCCATTTTGCTATTCTTATCTACAAGTACAAAATATATTTTTCTAGACCCATATTTCTATAGTTTGGCTGTAAACATTCATGATCTGATTCCAGTTATATCAGAGGCAATTATGAAAAGCCAACGGCATAGATTTTCAAAAATATATAATGTAAAATAAAATAAGCCAAACACAAATGACTCTAAGACATATACTTTATTGAGAGAAGCTGTATCAGCAACTTAGTTGCCAAGAGTTTCCAGGAACCTGCAAAGCTCCTCACAGATCTTTCAGAGGCTGAGAAAACCAGGGGTTAGCATTAGACTCCAGACTAGGCAGTTTGCTTCAGCCCCTTGTGGGTGGTAATGAGAGAGCAATGTTTGTTTTAAGGATCAGGATGCTTCTTTGCAAAGGCCCTAAATGGGGCTCACCTCATTTAGCACGCTTATATTTCAAGCATATCCTTGAAGCATAACATGTAATTAGGTGAACTTCAGAATGGAAATAGTGAATTTATGAATGAAAACTTATGTTCATCCTCTTTCTTAATTATTTTACCTCTATACAAGTGACTTATAAAAATTTATTGCCACTTTGGTTTGATGCTTCTTTTTTCTGATTACAAGCAATTAAGACATTAGAGTGCAACCTTCAAATAATTTTAAGGAGATTTAACTTTCAAGTGTTTATGTAGAAATATAAAATTAATGAACTATAGTTGTCTCACACTTTAATTCCCAATAGTTTATTTTCACTTTCTTTGTTAAGTTCACTTACCTTATAAGTAGTAATGGAAGATTTTGCACATCATAAAGTAAAGTATATAAATTTAAATTACATTCTAAATTTTATAACTGCTTTGCCTTCAGTATCATTTTTAACAGTCCTGAGTATATTCCCAGAACTGTAGCATTGAAATCAATGAATTTATAAAGTTGGACACAATCCTGCCCTTCAGATAGATTTATGACTTAATTCTACCCTTCTTAATGGTAAATTAGCAGTATGTAAGAAAGTCTTTAAAAAATGTGTCTCATGTTCCATCCTAAGGTTCAAGGTTCTAGATTGGATAAATTTTCATGGTTGTACATTGCGCTTACCCAAATGTAGCAACCATACCTTAAGGTGGCTTCTGAGGAGTCCCACGCTTGTGTAATCCCCTCCCCTTGAGTACAGGTGGACACTGATGTGCTCCAGCTAATGATATTTGGAAAAGTGGTAGAATGTCACTCCTGTGAGTAGGGTACGTTTTGTGGCAGCAGTGATAAGTCACTCCTGTGATTACTTTACATCATATGGGACTCCATCTTGGATGACTGTGGGGGAATTTTACCAGCCTTAAGGAATTAAGCCACCAGGTTGTGAGAGGGACTCTGAGCAACACTACAGATCATGCTGACAGCCAGTGAAGAAGCAAAGACTTCAGTCCTACAAGAGCAAGGAATGGAATTCTGCCAGCCACCATGTAAGAGCCTGGAAGAGAACTCTGAACTCCAGAAAGGATGCAGCTGGCTGACATTATGATCAGAGCCTTTCGAAAACCTGACATGAGGATCCAACTAAGCTGTGCTCAGACTTCTAACATGTGGATACTGTAGGATTATCAAGGGCTTGTTATTTTAACCTGCTAAGTTTGAGGGTAATGTATTATGCAACAATAGATAACTAGTATACCAGAATGTTGATTATAGCAGATGTATATTATAGTATGTTTTTAAGTGATTAAAAAGAGACTGCAAATAGTATGACATAATTATTTTCTTAGGAAAGGATAGTAGAGCTTAAAAATGATTAGGGTGTGGGGCGCCTGCATGGCTCAGTTGGTTAAGCAGCTACCTTCGGCTCAGGCCATGGTTCCAGGGTCCTGGGATTGAGCCCCACATTGGGCTTCCTCCTCAGCAGAGAGCCTACTTCTCTCTCTCCATCTGCCTGCTGCTCTGCTCACAAGTAATTGTGCTCTCTATCTCTCTGTCAAATAAATCAATAAAATCTTTAAAAAAATGATTAGGGTGTTATAATGATAGAATATACACTAACTTGGAGAATAGGTTTATGGTCATTTAAAATTCCTTTTAGCCTATAAATATATATATATATATATATATATGTATATATATATATATATATGTATATGTATATTTTAAAGATTTTACTTATTTATTTAATACAGAGAGAAAGAGAGCACAAGCAGAGGGAGTGGCAGGCAGAGATAGAGGGAGAAGCAGGCTGTCCACTCGGGAGCCCAGTGCGATGTGGGGCTTGATCCCAGGACCCTGGGATCATGACCTGATGGAAGACAGAAGCTTAATGGACTGAACCATCCAGGCGTCCCTAGCTTATAAATATTTTAAACATTTATATAATAATAAGATTGCCATTTGGATAAGTACTTGGGAATGGGTTTACTGGATCATATGGTAAGTATATTATTAACTGGCTAACCATTTCCAGAGCAGGTTTGATAAGTCGTGTTTTAATTTTCACCTAGTTCAAGATATTTTTTTTTAATTTCTCTTATGATTTTCTTTCTGAATCATGTGTAAATCGAACATGCACAATTAGACAGGTATTATTCATCTTTGAATATTTGGGGATATTTCTATATGTCTTTCTGTTACTGATTTCTAATTTAATTTCTTTATGTTCAGAGAAAATATTTTGTATTATTTCATTTCTCTTAAAGTTATTGAAACATTTTATGGTCTAGGATATGATATATCTTGGTAAATCTCTTTGCACCAGAACACTAAATGTATCTTGCTATTTTGGGGTAGAATTTTCTAATAAAATGTTAACGTGACTGGTAATGTTTCAGCCCAGAACAGTCTTTTTATCTGTGCCTCACCCTTGCATGGCAACCCACATCTACCTTGTATTTGTACAGTATCTAAGGTAAAAATAAAGTGTCTTACGTGGCCTTGTCTGGTAAGAGTCATCCGCATCATCTCCATGCAGGAATCAAGGTGCAAATAGATTTCTTGCCCCTATATCAATGGCAAATGAGTTTTTTCTACTGTCAGTTTAAGATAGGTAGGCTGGTTTCTTTCTCCCCTTCCTAAGACATCAGTTCTCAATCTGGCGTCAGGTCAGGGACTGGTTGGAGGGAGTGGAATTCCCAGCCTTTCCTTCAGGCAGGGGCATCTCATGCCTTTGTTCAGAAAGCACAGAACCGTGTTTTACAGTCCCTTCCAGCAGCAGAAAGCTCTTCCCTAGTACGAGCATAGAATATGGAGCATGGGCCAATCATTACGGTAGTCCCCTAGCGGTAGTCAGTCAACAGCTTACACTCATGCAGAACCTGGAGCTCACCTGTGCTTCTCCGGGTGTTCTCCCTTCGTCATCAAATTTTGTCAGGCCTTTCATGAGGCATCAGGCGAGGGCTCTCTCGGCACTCCCTCTGTTCCCTCAGTCTCTTTTGTGTGCAGCCAGTGGGGTCCTGGGGAAAGAGCTGGTGAGTGGATATGGAATCATCTTGTTTCTGGGACTCTTATTGGTTCAAAACAATCAGAGGTAGAATTGACAGGGTATCTTGTCTTTCCTTGAAGAGGCTTGTTATTATGGAATGCGGTGCTCCTTGTTGCCTTACAATCTCAGAACTCTCTGATGGATTAAAATGTTTGATTTTACAGATTATATGTCTCATTATTATGATAGTGACAGTGTTCCCTTTTGGATTTCTATATCCTAAGCATTAGTGGAAATTTATTTCATTTGTTGAAGATTGTTTGATATAAGGAAGAATGGATTTGCCTCTTTTATTATGGCTACAGAGTACTGCATCATTTGGATATACCATCAGTTCTTCTTCTTTTTTTTTTTTAACACCATCAGTTCTGTAATCAGTGAAATGGTACTAGATGTTATAGGTGTTTTTCAGATTTTTCTTTTTTGTTATAAACAATGCTGTGATTAATTGTTTCATGCATTTTTCTAATACTTTTATTTAACGGTAATCTACTATGTACTATTGTATTAATTTTTCATTTAAAAACCTCTTGATTTTGAGCTTCCATATTTTTATATATTATTCTGATCAATAATTTCAGAAGAACGCATCCCCTTTTATCAAATGATCAATCAAATTAAATGGTCATGAGTTTTATATAATGCTGCTTTGTGAACATTACCTGAGTCACTCTGATATATTAATTACATGAATATCACAATACTGTATTCAGAACATTACATTTAATTCCATTATATATTTCTGAGTAGTTTTATAGAGGATTGCTTGAGGGAAAATCACAAACATAAGTAAATGATTATTTTATAAAACAGAAGTCACTCCTTTTTTCTTTAGTGAAAATTTTTTTTTAAGATTTTATTTATTTATTTGAGAAAGAGAGAGAGCATGAGAAAACAAAAGTAAGGGGGAGGGGCAGAGAGAGAAAGAGAAGTAGGCTTCCCACTGAGTGAGGAGCTCAATGCAGGGCTCCATCCCAGAGATCAGGACCTGAGCAGAAAGCTGACGCTTAACTGACTGAGCGACCCAGGCATCCCAACAAGTTCTTGATTTATTTTCATATCAGCTAAATTTCCTACCTAGCATCACCAGGAGACACAGACAGAGCCTTTTATTAGAATTTAGGGATATTCAACTACCAGTCTAGTACTGTTTCCTCACCTTTTCCAAACAATTTCTTTTTTTACCAAGAATCCTGTTTGTCTTAAGTAAAAATGAAGTTATCTTTAATTCTTGGAGAATTATCGAAGATTCTGAAAATCCTACATGGATAAATATTTTCATCCCTGTGGGAAGAACTGAGAAAACATTCCTTCCTTGGAAACTTTTTTTTTTTTTTCCAAGATTTACTTATTTATTTGAGAGAGAGCGAGCAAGCAAGCACACACAATGGGGGAGGGGCAGAGGGAGGAGAGAATCTTGGGGACTCCCCACTGAGTGCAGAGTCTGATTTGAAGTTCAATCTCAAGATCCTGACATCATGACCTCAACCGAAATCAAGAGTCTGATGCTTAAATGACTGAGCCATACAGGTGTCCCTTCCTTGGAAACTTTTAAAAACATATTGAAAAAAACCCAGCATCATGGATAGCCAAGTACACATGCTCAACACTTAGGGGATACCCACTTGGTCAAATACCAACCAACTCAAATGTTATAACAGAGGAGTGGAGAAGCAAGCGACTATATAGAAACTTTACTGAACTGTTTATTTGCATGATGAATATTCATTTTTATTGTTCTAAAATGTGAGTAGAATATATAGAAATCCTAGAAAACCTTGGAATTACATCAGCAAATAAGCACAGATGTCCTGTCTATACATATCTTGCTTAACTCTGTGCTGGGTTCCAGGTTTTAATACAATTTGGAAATAAAACCTAATACACTTGAAACACTAATATAAAAATAATTCCAAGGAATATATATATATTAATATGTATACAAATGCATATACATATATACATGCATATATGTGTATTTATTACACATATATGTATTTAAGTATTTGGGACACAGAGACTAAGTTTAGGCTGGAATGGAAAGTAGATGATGGACAAGTGTGAGTGAAAAAATGGAATATTTAAGGTGTTAGTTTATGGAAAAAGTGTACAACACATTAGTTTTATGATTAGGAGAGTATCCTGAGGAAAGCATTTAAGAAAGAGCAGTCTGAAAATCAAGATTTGCTGATAAAAAAGGAGCAATAATAAAATGAGGGAGGCCATCTGGCAAATTGTTGTTGGGTAGAAAAAATCCTGGAACATAAAAGTTTCTTTCTAGAAAGAGATGGCAAAGCTTTGTGCCATTGGGTGTAGAAGGTGAAATAGAAGTTGGAGCATGGTGTCCTGGTAGAGTCACCATCATAACTGAGGTGGCATTTCATGGGTGTTTTAGGAGAATGAGAGTCTCTACATCTCTAAGAACTGCATTTTTTAAAAATCCATATAAAGCTATGGAGTTATAATTTTGTAACTTATTTTATAATTGTATATTTTATATTTTATATCCTACAACTATATCTCCTTGAATGGAGATTTGTTTTAAATATGAACAACTATTAATGAAACATGAAAAATGTAAAGCTAGAATATGTATTTTTATACCTAAAACACCATTTTAATTTTTATATTTATATCTTATTTTTCTTTTGCATTTATGTTTTCATATGAACATGAGTTGTAATATCCAGGTCTAAAATTTACAATTAATGGTTTCATGTGGTTTTTATTTTACTGAATGATGCTTACCTTAAAGAGAAGTTTTACATCTTATGGGAATGTTCTAAATTATTCTTGCATATTTTTCCTTTTTTCTAATATCAATATCATATATTTTTTTAAAGCACTATTGTAAAATAAATCTTAGCACATGGGGAGAGTGTGGGGTGTATGTTACTTTTGAGAATGTACATATGTAATTTGGAAATAGTAAAAAAGCATTTAGCTGTCCTTTTACTCTAATATAGTAGGGTTCGTCAGAGTATGGGTATCTAAATCTGGGAGAAAGGTGAAGGAAAGGAAAGATATAACATCTTCATTTTTTAAAAACTTTTTTAAGATTTTTAAAAATGTATTTATTTGGGAGAAAGAGAGTGAGTAACGGAGAGAGCAGGAGGGGAGGGTGAGGCAGAGGGAGAAACAGATTCTCCGCTGAACAGAGACCCGGATGGATGGATGGATGGATGGAAGGATGTGGGGCTAGATCCCCAGACTCTGGGATCATGACTTGAGCTGAAGGCAGATAATTAACCCACTGAGTTACCCAGGCACCCCAGCATTTTCATTTTTATTTGAAAAGACATTTTCAAAAGTTTTTTAAAAAGTTAATGGATAAAAACACTATTTTAAAATAATTGATTTATAGGGGCGCCTGGGTGACTTAGTGGGTTAAGCCTCTGCCTTCCACTCAGGTCATGATCTCAAGGTCCTGGGATGGAGCACCACATCGGTCTCTCTGCTCAGCAGGGAGCCTGCTTCCCCCTTTCTCTCTGTCTGCCTCTCTGTCTGCTTGTGATCTCTCTCACTGTGATAGATAACTAAATAAAACTTTGAAAAAAAATAAAATGATTGATTTACCAAACACCGAACTCAATATTAGTTAAATGTATTTAGATTTACCCTCAATCAGCACTTAATTTTTTTTCCTGCACTAAGTGTTGTCAGGATCTAAATTCCAATCTGTGTAAAGAGCACTGTTACTAGGGAGGACTGCCCCTTCCATACTACTGATTTAAATTGAAATATGGAGAGCTTCAATTTATCCTGGTTTTTCATGTTTTCTGTTATAGATGCAACTTCACCAAATACTGTATTTTTCTAATCAACCCAATTATTTGTAGGAGCAGAAGGCACACAACAGATGGCATTTACACAGGGAATCTTGACTCATGGCCACAGCAGAGTTCTGGATAATTTAGAGTTGGTTCAGTGGTGGAGAAAGAGATGGGGGAGGGAGGAAGGGCAGAGAAAGGGAACATGAATTAAGGGAGAGAGCTGGAGAGAAAGCTGCTGTTGTCAAATATCTGGGTCTAGGTGAGGCGCTTGCTTCCAGAGCTATGAGTGCTCTTGGAAGGTGGGATAAGAAGGCTAATTCATTTATCAAGTGTCAAGGGTGTTACAGTAAAAAATGAAAGTGTGATATACTTGTCAGCTGAGTATAGCCAGTGTATTAATATTTAATTAAAAGTGTTTTCCACTCCTCCTCCAGCATTTCATGTCCTGATGAAAGTCCAATGCCTTGAGAAAGTTCTTAAGATTGCTGTGCATTTCCAAAAACTTAACATTGCCATGATCCCTGCTGCATTTTGGTCTCTGCTTTCTGCTGAATTCATTTAACATATTTACCCAGAGGTAGAACCAGACCTTTGATTTCTAAGGTACCACAATGCATAAAGTAAACAAATATCCTCACACAAGGTTGGTGAACATAGCTAACTTGTTGAAAACATGGAGGGTTTGTATAACACAAGTTCAAACAACTTAAAATTGAGTGTCAGACAACCCCGTTTTTAAAAATAATTTCTATTTCCTTTTCTGCCAAACAAGTGTCCAGACTCAACTCTGTCCCTTCAACACCAGATTGCCATGTATTCCATATATAAAGGATGTTAACGGTAGATTTTATTTTTTTCCCTAGAAAAACTAAAATAACTAATTCTCTCAGCCTCCAAATGAAGAAAATTTTCAGGATATTTTTTTCAAATCAGACTGTTCTCTTCCTAAGATGAAATCTGGTGACATCTGTTTTATTTTCCTTTTTTTTTTTTTTTTTTTTTTTTTTAGAATTGTGAACTGTGTTATAATGGTTAAGAGTCAGTCAGCCTGGTGTATTATTCTGGTCTCGGTTTAGCAAGGCTAATACTCTTTTGTCAAATCTGTAAAATGGAGATGATAGTAAAATCTGTTTTATAGGGTGGTTATGAGTCTTACATGAGTTAATTCTGGTAAATTACCTATAGTGGTATGTGGTTCAGTGTGACTGCTCAGTAAAAATGATCTGTTCCTAAATCCTGCATGAATATAATTTTTTCTGGATACAGAGGAATGTCAGTTATGATAGGAGGAAATGATACAGAGTGAGTTAGGGATAATCGAAACACGGATAACTGATGTTCAGGCTGTTGGCATTCTGACTGCCCTGAGTTGAAATATGCCACCTAAAACTGAATTGGCTATTTCCAGATAAAGTTTAGTGATATATTCTCATGTCAGACTAAAGGAATAGCTAATGTCTAGATATATTTTCTTTCAAGAAAATAGGCATATGAGTGAAAAGGGATTAATTTCTAAGCCCCTCCAAATTGAAGTCTCTCTTTAAGAGATATGTTCACTGTGCCCATAAAAAGGCTAATTTCTTTCAGTGTATATATATTTAACAAGAACAAATGGGAATTTAGGCAAATTACTTTCATAACCCTTTTGATTTATATCAACCATCTTGGTAACTCATGAACCATTTGGGCTGCAAATAAATGATCCTGGTATGATACTCAAAGTTTTTCAATCAGTGTTTTATGAAAAACTCTAATAAAAGTTTTTATGTCTAGATTTTTCTTCTATATCTTTTTTTTTTTTTAATTGGCCCTGAGGGTAATGTTAGGGTGATTCTGGTTAGCTCTTTTGGCTGAAGACTATTTGCTGGCACTATACTCATAGTTTTTTAGATAATCTCTTATTTACAGTCTGGTAAATTGCATGCTTCTCATTACATTTTTTAAAGGATAACTTTTATTATTCTGAGAATTCATTTTTTTGGGCAAATTGTAGTTTTCTATGGCTATTATATGCTAAAATTCTTTGTGGAATGATAAAAAAACTCTAACATTGACAAATATTACAAGTCTTCTATTTTCTTTCCTTCTATTTTGTTTTGTTCAGACTCCTTTATCATGATAGTACCTCAGTATCACATTTATTCATATTTTTATAAGAAGTTAATTCATTAGGAATTATTGCTAAGCATTATGTTTTTAAAAAAATATCATTTTTTTCATGCTGAGTGTTTTTGACCTAAATTTTGCCCAGAAGTCATTTCATATTTTCTTACTTGATTGAACTTTTTTCTGACTTATCATAAAGAAATCTCTTTTAAGAAGTTAAAAGGAATATTTTGGAAAGAAGATTATACTGACTTGCTCTTGATGCATAAAAAACTACCTCAAAACTCAGTGGCTTCAAACAATGATCATTTATTCTTCAAATGTCTGTGGCTTAGCTGGGCTCGGCTGAGCTCTGCTGAGCACTTTCTTTAGGCTATTGTGGCTGGGAGACTCTGTTTGTCACTGTAATTCTGTGGGCTGCTTGGAGTTCCATATACTTTCTTTTATCTTGGACATCCAGAGTAACCAAGGCCAGCTTTAATCATTGGGATGGCCAAGGAACAAAAGGACAACCAGAGACCTGCACAGCCTCATCGATTCTATGCCCAGAACAGGCAAACTATCACTTACACTTTATGCTATTTGTCAAATCAAGTCACATGACAGAGCCTGAAGTTAAGGGATGGGCATCTCCTCTTATCAATAACAAAACCACAGAAAGGATGTGGATACAAGAACATGTGGACAATTGAGATCAATGACACAATCTACCAAAAAAATTAGTAAGAAAGGAAACAAGAACTTTGTTTTTTGAGCACTTGTCAGGTGTCAGGTGTTTTTTTCATATTTGTAGCTTTTCACCAATCACTTCTGACTTTTCACCAATCACTCTGACACTTCAAATATTCTTGAACATGAGCGTGAAGAGTAGAACTTTTTTTTTCCTTTATTTTCCCTGCAGAGAACTCCTCCTGACATTCTTTTGCTCATACATAAATGTGAGAAGATTGGGTGGGGCTAGGTGGGGATAGTGTTAATTCTTGCTTCACATTATTATGCTTAAATATGCATAATTCCTATTCTGCTGGAAAAGTGGCAGATATCATATATATATATATATATATATATATATATATATATATATGGTTGTATTTTGAGGATTAGGAAACTAAGCATGGATTCAAACTTGATAACTAAGGGAAAAAAGCTAAGGAAGACTATGTGCAGAATAGTCTCTAATAATTTGTTAAAAACATAAAATTTTCTAAAACTTTATGGATTGTAACTCTGCACAGTAAGTTATTTAGGAAGTCATGAAAGGATAGAATAAATTAAATAGATTAAAAAATTATGAAGGTCTAATTTTTTGCCATTTAGAAATGTTTCTAATAGATCTTTAATGAGCATCTGACATACATGTTCTGGGGATACCATGGTGGATATAATAAACAGTATCAATACCTCATGGTACTTGCATTCTAGTGGGGGAAGACATATCTAAGCAAAAATGAATTTAGCTTGGCTGATGACTGCAGTGAAGAAAAATAAAAGGTGATGTTAACTAGAGGAAGAAGACATGTTGTACTGTATTGTAGCTTCTGAGTATAGCTTAGAAAAAAGGGAGCAAAAGAGCCATCTGTATATTCATTGAATAGCTTTTTAGTTAGAAGGCAAAAGCAAGTGAAAAATACTCACTTTGAGAGTATGGGAATTTGAGTTATTCCAAGGAGTTCTTGTGGCTGGAATGAAGGAAGCAGAAGAAGGAATTGCAAGAGAAAAAGTAAGAGATATTAAGGATATTAAGATAATAATTAACCTTATAGTCAAGGCAAGCATTTTGGATCACATTTCTTTTTCTTTTTTTTTTTTTTGGAGAGATGGGAGGCTTTTGGAAGATTTTAAACAGAGCAATCATTTGTATTGTTTGAAGAACAGACTAAAGAGTAGAAACTTGGAGTCAAGCTAGAAAATCAATTCTACCAATGGTCTTATAGATGGTGTCTTTGTAGTAACAGAGATCATGAAAAATGATCAGACTTGGAATATATTTTGGCGGAGGAGTCACAGGATTTGCTGACAGATTTGATGTAAGCTTGGGAAGAAAGAAGCCAGAATGACTTTTTTTTTTTTTTTTTGTCCTGTGCATTTTAAAAAATGGAGGTTGCCTTTTAGAAAAGATGAAGAAATTGCTGCAGGAGCAGGCATCCAGGAAGGCCAAGTTTTCTATTATGCTTGTTAAGTCTAAGTTTTCTTGTAGACATCCAAATATGTCAGCAGATATTTAGATATAAGTACTCATCTAGAGTAAATGGGACAAATATATAAATTTATATAGTTCATAGTTCATATTTAAAGAAATACACCCATTTGAGGCCACTTTTAGTAGATGAAAATATTATGCATCAGAGCGTGATGGATTGGTCCTCTTCAACGTGATCCAAATTATAGTAAAAATTTAAATGACAGCAGAATAATTTTAAGTTAGACAATTTGTACAGATGGTTGAAAATTTATCTGAAGCACATGCTTTTAAAACCAAAATATCATCTCTTATATGGATGTGCTCAAAATGTTAAGCTATGTCTTAACTGAATTCAATTTGACATGTATCAAATACCTGGATTGTTGGGCTCATATTTATATTCCTAACTATTTTTTCCTGTAACTATTGAATATTAAAAAAAATCACTAACCAGGTTATTGATCTTTAAAATATAAATGCTGAAATGTCAGGATGCCCCATTATTCTGTGCATGAAAATGAGACCTTGATATATAAACAGCAATATTTCTTTCTTAATAAAACCTACTTACATATTATAGGAACAGAGTCTCAAGGTTCTCTGTATTTTATGCTTTCTCTTCATGGAAAATTGAGCCCCTGATTGTGCTTTGATACTAACTCTAGGCTGCTGCTCATACACATATCCCACGGTCCTGTGTGGCCACGACGGCTTTTGCTCTCGTGGGCTTTCCTCCATGTTCAGCCGCTCCTGCCATCTACAGATACAACCGGGACCTGGAGCAACCTCAGTTCCTCTCCTAGGTCTTCATCGCAGATGCTTAGTTTACTTCGCACCGATGGTTGAAGGATATTCCTTTCTTCTCTGAATAATTTCCACTCAGAAGCATCCTAGCTCAGTGTTTTAGACCCTGAGTGGTTACTGTTTGTTTGTTTGTTTTCTATCTTTTCTTGGCTCTTGTCTCTCTAAGATACCCCTAAGGAAGGGTATATTGACATGAAACAACCATGTTGCAATTTTGCTCAAAGGCCCCATTCGATTGTAACTGGGTCCGACTGGTTAATTACCTCGCTCTGTGTGGGGTGGAGTCACTCCCAGGAAACCCGTCTTCCCTTCCTGTAGTATGCCTTCCTTTGGAGCATTAAGTCCTCTCCCCTCTCTACACCCCATGCCAATTTTATTAGCCATTGGGTGAGTTACTGAATTCTTTCTGTGATATTCTGAGCGTCTTTCCAAGAAATCTTACCAGATTCCATGTAAATCAGTAGATGCAAATAAATTTTAAGAGAAGGTAAAATATGTCTCCTAAATTCTCCTCACAGACATAATGAAAATTCGGTTCTAGCATAGCGAGGACACCCCCCCCCCCTTGCATATTGTGAATGAAAAGATCTCGGCAACTACAGTGTACTATCATTCTGATATGCACAGAACAAAGTATGCAATGTCCATTTCTTTCTAAAGTTAAAAGTACATTAAGTGAAATCAATATAGATTATCATGGCTGTTCATTAAATTTTTATATTAAGATTATAAGAAATCCATGCATAATAAATTAGATAAAATAGAACAGTCATGAATGAAAAAAAAGTTATTTGATTATAAAAAATATTTCCTCTGGGAAATCATTTTAGCAACTCAAAGAGGTTTCTGGGACCAAAATTGCTCAGGGACAGAATGGAAAGTAGATTTATATTTGTGTGCCTGCTCTGATAAATTTTTAGAGCCTGCCTCTGATGTTATTTTGAGCATTGCAAACTGGGTACAGGCTCTGCAGCAGAGCTGAGGCGCATTGGCTGTGGTTAGCATGAACATGGGAGACTGGAGGCTCCATCCTATGCATTTTCTACTTTGGCCCGTAGGGGTGAAAATAAGGAAAAGGAATTTCAGTAACAATGAATGGACTCGTAATATCTAATCAGGGTCTATCATCAGCGTAAGTGCTGGGACCCTAGGGTCCTTGTATTCCTTTTTCCAGAACCCAAGGGAGTTTAATAAGCTGTATTTTACAAACAGCAGCAGAATAAATCAGTCATTTAAAAACATCTCACTCATGTAACCCCAAAAGAAGTAACTGAACAATAAGTAACTAGTCTTAAAAATTTTTAATTGTCATTTTAATTTTTAAAATCAAGTATCGTTAAAGAAGACATAATTTAAAACATATTATAAAGATTAATACTTAAAAACAAAAATCAAGGGACGCCTGGGTGGCTCAGTTGGTTAAGCAGCTGCCTTCGGCTCAGGTGATGATCCCAGCGTCCTGGGATCGAGTCCCACATCGAACTCCTTGCTCAGCAGGGAGCCTGCTTCTCCCTCTGCCTCTACCTGCCATTCTGTCTTTCTGTGCTCTCTCTCTCCCCATCTCTCTCACTGATAAATAAATAAAATCTTTAAAAAAACAAAAAAAAAACAAAAATCAACTTTATAGAAAATTTTAACTTTCGGAGAATTTTCTATTGGACTGAGGAATGTAACAACTAGTAAAATAACAACCATATGAACCATTCTGTGTTGATTCAAAGAGGGACATATATTATTAACTTGTTCCAATAGCTATTAATATTTAATGTAAGAAAGGATTTGAAATTGAGACTGTCAATGAGATAGATGGGAATATTTGGTGCCTTGATTTAAAAATTTCAGGGGCACCGGGGTGGCTCAGTCAGTTGAGCCTCTGACTCCTGATTTCAGTAAGGTCATGATCTCAGAGTCTGGGGGGGGTCCGTACTCAGTAAGGAGTGAGGGGGGGGGTCTCTGCTCAGTGGGGAGTCTGCTTGGGATTCTTTCTCTCCCTCTCCCTCTGCTCCACTCCCCACTTGTTCTCGCTTTCTTTCTCCCTCTCTAAAAATAAATAAATAAATCTTTAAAAAAGAGTAATTTCATTGACAACAATATTTTGAATTTTCCTTTTGACTTCCCCTTCAGTTTTCTCTATCTTGAGGCAATGTTCAATCCATATTAAGACTCTAGATAAATGAAGATTGCTGTTTAAATAGAAGACTATTATTGTATAAATGTCAGAATGGTCAATGTGAATGTTGTGGTGTGAACCCAACTTGTATAACTACAGGTGTTCCCCCTTATAGTCTTTGACAAGAGAATAAGTGTTGGTTCCATCTGAGGGCTGTGAGGGAAGGACTTGTTTTAGTTTTTCCCCTTGGCTTATAGATGTCTGTCTCCTCATTTGGTCTTCACATGGTCTTCCCTCTGTATGTGTTTCTTTGCCCAAATTTCCCCTTTTTATGAGGATACCAGTGAGCTTGGTGTGAGGTCCACATTCATGACCTCAGTTTAACCTGATTACTTCTGTAAAAATCTCAACTTCAAATAAAGTCACACTGTGTGGTACTGGGGGTTAGGATTTCAACATAGGAATTGGGGGGCACAAATAATTCATAACAATTATTAGGTGCATTTATTTTAATTTTATTTTTTTTAGTAATCCCTACACTCATTGTGGGGCTTGAACTCATGACTCTGAGATCAAGAATCACATACTCTTCTGACTGAGTCAGCCAGTCACTCTTTATTGTGTGCACTAGAAAAAAAAAATCCTAGAATGTAAAATCTATGACTATATTCTTATATTCTCAGAAACAGGAAAAAAATTAAGAACTATTTTAACCATAACTTTCATTTGACTAAGGTAGTGCTTTTAAAGGGCAGCCTGACTGGCAGTTTGCCATGTTGTAAGGGTAAGTACGTGACTTATTGGTTTAATAAGAATTGGGACCATTTATACTACAACTGGGATAGAGTCTCAATTATGGGAAATGACAATTTAATAGTTCTAAAAACTACTCGCTTTTATAATTATAGAGAATTTCCTTAGTGGTTTTGGAAGTTCTTTAAGTCATTCATGTTTTCTCATGAGGTCTGCTTAAGTATGTGGTTACTGTATTATTTTGAGCATCCCCAGGAATTCTGCAGGTGGTAGGCAAAAATCATGTGTAATACACATAGCAAGTGGCAGCTGCATGCTGCTATAGAACAAGCAAACCATATCATATTTACCCCTGGAATCTGGCTTTCATTAGATTTGTCCTGGATCAATGGGGCTTAAAACTTCAAGGAGTCCTTTGAGAATATATGATACAAAAAAGATTGCTTTCTCACCAGGAAAATGCTGTGTGTGTGTGTATGGGTGTAAACACAAATTTTACAAAAATGTCAAACCAAGTGAAGCTGCTTCAAAGCTTATTTAGGACCCCCCCACCCCCCACCCCAGGCTCTACTCTAAGACTCCCTCCCTCCCTTTCTTTCTTTTTTCTTGTGAGGTAGTTTCTGTTGAAGGTCTCTTGTTTGCTTTAGCCTCATCTCCAAATTTGGCCTCTTTATTGCTTTCTAGATCCTCAGTTCAAACCCACAGGCTCTAGGCTCATCTCCTTCGTCTTGGTTCTGTGTCAGCACTCACTACCACATATCTGACCTCACTGGTCCTTGGAAACGTCTCTGAGTGCCACACTTCATAAGCTGCCTCCTCCTTATTTTATTGTGGAATATGAGAAATCAGTCATGGTAAATCCCTGCACATTTTGGCAAACTATTGTCTAAATTATCTATTTTCTTTAGGGAACTTACTTGATTTTTTCAAAATTTTAGAGTACAATTTTTAGTGCATTTTTTTTAAGATTTTATTTATTTATTTGACAGAGAGAGATCACAGTAGGAGAGAGGAAGGGAAGAGATCACAGAGAGAGGAAGGGAAGCAGGCCCCCCGCTGAGCAGAGAGCCCGATGCAGGACTCAATCCCAGGACCCTGAGATCATGACCTGAGCCGAAGGCAGCGGCTTAACCCACAGAGCCACCCAGGCGCCCTGTAGTGCATTTTTAATAAGTATGTTTGTTCAAATTTGGTTCCCTGAAAAATAGACTGTGTTTTTAAAATGCATTTTTTTCTCCTATGTAGGATCACATGTGTCACTATTTTAAGTCCTACACTTTTTTCTTTTTTTTTCTAAGACTTTATTTAAAATCAAGTTATTTCACATATATAGTGTTAAGTCCCACACTTTTTATTAACCTTTGAAAAACACATAGAATTACAATTCTGCTATAATGGGAATACCATAATGGACAAATCATGTAAAAATACATCATATGCATATATTGCATCTTATGACTACTTTGAAAAGCAGTATCAAATAATTGTTTTATTTGGATTTGCTGTTTCATTATATTCTTTCCTAAAGAACTGACAAGTAAAATCCTGTTGTATTATTTCCAAAGCTATCAGAAGTGCATCTATGTACTTAAGTGTCAAGAATTGCAAAATATGCAATACTATCTTTGCTCCAGCTCTTCCTTCTGCCTAGACTGTCTGGTTTATCTCCTTTTCCTCTGAGATGAGGCTCCGTCCATGAAGTATTTCCTGAATCACTCAAAGCAATACAGTTCTCTGAATCTTAGTATTTCTGTTTCTGCAATTATCTCATTACATTTTAATCTTTAGGTTTTTTTTCTTTCTTTTTTATCAGCCTCTCTCACTGTACTCAGATATTTGAAGATGGTTAATATTTGTTACCCCAGCATGAAGCGCAGTGCCCTTTACTTAGCAGGCCTGTTGAGTTAACAAAAGGAAACTTGTCAGTAGAGAAATATTGGAGCAGGGGATAGTGCACTCTTCATATTATGACAGATGTTTCTTTTTGTCATTGTCACTATAGAAGCGTTTTGAAGGTCGTATGTAGAAATTCAGTAACAGTAGCTAATGAATATCCTTTAGATTCCTAGTGTTGGCTACAAACACTTTTTTTCAGGAGATTTACAAGGTAGTTGGAAATACAGGCTTAAAGTACTAGAAAGAAGTTACAAAATGCAAAGGAACTTAAAAATATGTAAGGCAATATTGTGCAAGCTATTTACATATATATTGAGAAGCTGTAATAACTGATTGTATGCACTATAATAGAGCAGAAAATAATGAAAAATAAAAATACAGAGATATTTCAGTTTTTGTACTGCCGTTTCAAATCATCAAATGGAGTGCCACTTATTCATAGATAAACAAAGTGCTTATGGGCATCCATTCACCGTCTTTCATCCTCATGAACGAAAGCAGGAAGCCACAAAAATATAACTAAGGCAAATGAAACATAACATGGATTACAGCCCTGGTTTGCAGATGCCTGGTGCAAATGAATGATAGAGATGGAAAAAAAAAACATAGGATTTACATATGATTCTGTAAATTTGCAGCCTAATTAATGTAAAGAATAAGAAAACAAAGTAAGAGACAAGGATTCATCCTTGTGATCAATTTTGCCAGATTTTTCATATTTAGTATATGAAAAATTATTTAAAACAACTTACTCCTGAGAAAGTATGAGCTCTGAAATCTTACCACATTTCCTGAAACCTTTGATGAAATGTCAACCATACTTCTTTCCCAAATGAAATGCTTGCACGGATACACACACACACACACACACACACACACACATACACACACACACATATGTGCATACAGAGATATGTGTGTATATCTAGATATATCCATATACATCCATATATATTATTTTAAAGCTTTTATTATACTATAACCAATTTATTAAAAAATTATGTACCTGCCTCTAATTTGGGTAAATTATGTATTAACTGATTTAACCAATTCAAACACACTGGGAGAAATTAGTTTGAAATTACCTTGTGCGTTTAGGAAATACACTTTATTTATAGCTGTCTATAGTGATTTGAGCTATAAGAAAGGAAGATATAATTATCAGGGGTCCTCTTTCAAAAGATATGAATGGTTAGTTGTCAGTTTACATAAACATCAGCTTGAGCAGCTTCTGCTGTTACTGAAGATGCATGATTTTGGGAAGTGGATGTCTCTTAATTGGGTTAATATTACCCTGAAAAATGATACTTGCTAATCACTTGCAAATTGAGAAACTAAAATTCAATAAAGTCTCTGTCTGAATAAGGACAGATATTAAATCAATGAAGTTGGTAACAATTGCTCAGGGAGAAAATTCTGATTATACACTTTGGTTACAACTAAGGATAAGGAGCATTGCCTTTGTAAACACAATGTGTTGTACACCTGTCTTGCTCTCACTGTCAATCTCCGAGTGTCTTTCCCACTGACCACTATTTTAGGGATTCCAGACTGGCCTTCACAAAGAGCCCTACCTGGAAGTTTGCCACAGACAGCGGACTTGCTGTACTCCTCGTTACCTTTTCTTCTTTCTTCCCTAAGTCCATTTAAGTTCACACTGCTCCATACATTCTTAGGTCTATCCAAGATCTCTGTAGTGACCATCCTGTCCCCTCAGTTTTCTTCTGTTGCTTTTTAAGTTGTTAATTTTTTAAAAAAAGATTTTTATTTATTTATTTGACAGGCAGAGATTACAAGTAGGCAGAGAGGCAGGCAGAGAGAGGGGGGGAAGCAAGCTCCCTGCTGAGCAGAGAGCCCGACGTCGGGCTCGATCCCAGGACCCTAGGATCATGACCCAAGCTGAAGGCAGAGGCTTTAACCCACTGAGCCACCGAGGTGCCCCTTAAGTTATTAATTTTTAAATTAACTTTAAAATTTTTCTTTTGGATCTATTTATCCCTTTCTCATTCCGTATTTGTGAGAATAGAAATAAATGAGCTCAGGGCGCCTGGGTGGCTCAGGTGGTTAAGCGTCTGCATTACTCTCTTGTCATGATCCCTGGGTCCTGGGATGGAGAGAGCCCTGTATCTGGGCTCCCATCTCAGTAGGGAGACTGTTTCTTCCTCTCCCTCTGCCCCTCCCCACTACTTGTGTTCTCTCTCTCTATCAGATAAATTTAAAAATCTTAAAAAGAAAAAAAGAAGTGAGTGAGCTCAATGAACGATACCTAATAACACAGAAATACTTTCATATTAAGGAGAAATAATGCCATAGATAGAATGTCTAAAACTAGTGTAATGAGTTTTCAAAACATTTGTAAATTCTTAGGGTCTGCTTTTGGATGGTCTCCTCTGCCTCTTCATTTTCCTCTGATTATACCTATATTTTTTTCTCAAGCACTCAAACATTTCCTAGAAAATATGAACTTTTGTTATTTGGATAATGACCACATTATACTATTATCTGTTGTATTATAAATATTAATATTTCAGCTAATTAAAGACCAGATTAAGCTGTTGATGATAAGCTCAAATAAAGACCTGATTAAACCATTGATGATGGACCTAAACACATTTTATACAATTTTTTTTTTCCATTGGAAAATCTTCAGACAGAACTTCAAAAAAGTCTTTTGGAAGCCAACATCTTTCTTATTTGGAGAATTCTGTATTATCTTCTTCTTTTTTTTTTAAAGATTTTATTTATTTATTTGACAGAGAGAGAGAGCTCAAGTAGGCAGAGAGGCAGGCAGAGGGAGAGGGAAAAGCAGTTTCCCACTTGAGCAGGGAGACTGATGTGGGGCTCCATCCCAAGACCCTGAGATCATGACCTGAGCCCAAGGCAACTGCTTAACCAACTGAACCACCCAAGTGCCCAACTTTTGTATTATCTTAAGCTGTTATTGATGAATAGGGTACTTCATGCTGTTTAATAGATGTAGTTTTTAAAAATTTTATAATTTCACTTTTTATCAACCTATTCATATTGTACATATTTTTTAAATTTATAACTGGGCATTAAGAAGAATCAAAGTAAATCATTTATCAAACAGATGAACTCTCCCTTCCCAATTTATCTACTTAATAAGTCAGATTTTAATTTATAGAAAAGTATTTTAATAGAGAAACATAGGGAGTTGGATGACTTGGTCTGTCAAATCATCTGTTCTCAATATAGTTTTAAAAAAATGCTTGGAGTTAATCTTCAGTGTATAATCTCTGTTTCTTTGTCTCTTACTGTTGGCGAGTTTCTCTTTTTTGTCTTCTTCCTCTCATCCCACTTGCCTTTCTTTGGAAATCATGAATTTAGAGAGCTGACTTGATTTCTTTCAGCTATCAGTCAGACCTCCTGTGCTGTCTTGTGATTTTTTTTAAAAATCACAAGGAGATAGCATATCCAAAGCTTGAACTCGGCACAGCTTTAGTGGCTGAAATTTGACTCGTCTTCACTTTGGGGGCTCTCATTAACTCCACATTCTGAAATGTAATGTTCCTCCTGGGGTATTTTCAGGTTTCAGATGATTGATTATTTTGCTTATCAAGTTTTCTTATAAAATAATAAACATAAAATTGACACAGAACAGTAGCTTAAATCTAGGTTGGTAGCTCTGTTGTCAGAATTCAAAGGTAAGCCGTATCACTTCTTGGTTGTGTGACGTTAGCAAAATATTATTAGCTGTGTGTGGCTCAGTTTTCTCAACAGTAAACCTAGGATAATTAGGGACTCATAATGAGGATTTAATGAGTTAATAGAAGTAAGGTGCTTAGATCAATGTCTTTCTATTGAAATTAATCAGTACATGTTTGCTGTCATCATGATCTCAGCTTGAAAAAGTGTGTAATAACATGGGCATATATAGCAAATGAATGAATGAATGAATGGTGTTTCAACTCAGCGTTCCCATAAACATTGTGCATTTTTAGTGTTCTCTTTGACGTACTTAAAGATATTAGATGTATAAAAACTATCTTAGAGTTTGTAAAATTCGGGTTGATTTATTCTGGCATGCGTTTTATGTAGGTCAAATCAATTAGACAATATCCTTTATATTTAAAATGGTGAAACAGTAGCTTTCACAAATGATGACGCTGGGCATAAACATGAAAAATGACTAGTCTTTTGAATTGAATTTCGGCAATTTTACCACTATTTTACTGTTATATATACTACTATTTAACTTTATTTACATGTGTGTTAAAGGTGCAATATGGCCAGTACTCTGAACTCCCAGTGCTCCTGATAATATATTTATGGATATATACACAAAACTAAAACTATTTATTGATTAAATAAATCTATTATCCTCAATCACTTGTTACTGGAATAAATGTTCCCTGTCTACATCCTTTCCTTCACTGAATTATTCAAATTAAATAAAAAGACCTTGTTTTTCATTAGACTCAATTTAGTCCTATTGTACCTTCTCAATATACAGATCCTCTGTCATAGAAAACGGGGTTTCATATTTCTTAGCCTGGACTCTTACACAAAAAATATGCTATTATTTTTTACTCTCCTCCTCATAATAGTGGGAAATACCTTATCCTCTAAGTTGAAGATTTATTGTAATTTTCCAAAACTATTTTAACAGGTAGATGAAGTTTGACTGAAGGTAATTATATTGAATTGCAATGCACTCACAGAAATAAGTCCCTGCTTTCAAATCATATGTAATAATTAGGAATTGCCCATGGCAGCTGGTGAAGGAGGAATATTGCTAAAAATCACTTCCTATTCTCACTATAAACCTCAGCTTTCATAATGACAAAGGGACAACTCCCTGGATCCCCACTCAATTCAAAATCATTTATTACAAATTCAAGTTCAATACTGTGAATGTGCTTTTTGTATACCTATTTATCAAATTTTTGATGATCCATTTTATTTCTTCATAATCTAACTATCATTTTTAATCAAGAAGGATATAGAAATAAGGTACTAAATACTAAAATGGAATTTGGAGGGAAAAAAAATATACAAAATGTAATTTAGGAGTTTAGGCTGGCCCAGCAAGAATTAAATAAAATGAGATGTCATGTGAGGGCAATTTGCTTTGGGAGTATTCTGTAAACTTATGAAAATATACAGGAATTTGATTTTTTTGTCTTTTTTCTTTGAACATATATAGGACACAGAACTCCATTTTAAGTATAATTCATTATGAAAAAATCTGTTTTTATGATTAAAATCTTTGGGAAATACTCAGAATAGACCTGCTTTATACTTTATTCCACTATGGAACCATGGTACAAAAAGACTGGAGTATTTTCAAACCACTGCCACTTTCAAAATCCCATGCATGTATTTTTAACAGTTTTCAAAAGAAATATGTAAACTGCTATTCTCCTACTGAGGAATGAAATTAATGATTGGTGGGCTGCATTTCAACAGACCATTTACCTTCCATTGTCATAAATATTAGCTATCTGACAAGACACTATTAACTAGTCCCCAGGAAACTAATTGCTGAAAAGGCTTACAGGTGATTTTTAAAACTAGAGCTATAAAAATGCAGAAATTCTGACAGTAAGAACACATGAACTCTTGAGAGCTTTGCAAGAAAAATCAACATTTTCCTGCTCCTGAGAGATGGATCATAGTACCAGTGTCATTGACAGATCAGTTTACCTTTTAGTGCAGTACAAAGAGAGATGGTTGTAGGCTGTCAAACATTTCAGCAAGCAAGAAAAATGGTAGAGCCTTGTGGTAAGGTTGAAAAGAATTGTGCCCGTTGGATTCTGTGGAACACTCAGTTATGTTTTAATTTCTTAGAATTTAGCAGACATTGATTTCTCAATTTAAAAGACATTTATTTTGAGATGTTTTATTTTTGTCTGGAGAATTTGAAATAGTGCAAATACTTTCAGTTCTCTACAAGATTAAAGAAAATAGCCATTTTGGGTTCTGTTAAAAAGTTTGATAACAGTAACATTGTTCCCCTCATCTTTTTTTTTTTTTTTTCCCCGCAGAATGACCATGTGAGTTATGAGTTACTTGGTTTTCTTTGGTTGTCTGTGTTGAATAATAATCTGCCTTTTCTCTTAGAATGTGTTGCATTCTCAGTAAGATGTTATGTAAAGCATATGAGTTTTCATAAATCAGTTACCAGAATTCATTGGTTTTACTCTTCTCTTTCATTGGTTTTGTTAATGATGCCAATCATTGGATAAAAATAACTACAGAAAATTTAGCCCTCCTCCAGGGCCCTCAATCTTGAAACTTTATGAATGGTGATTTTCTTATTCTCAAATAGATCCTTTTCTAAAGGAATGCACATGCATCTTCTCAATTATATTTCTATCCATCAACATTTGGATTTTTCTTGATCTCTGATAATTCCCACTTGTATGCATGCAGTATTTTTGCAGTCAAATGTGCAGTATTTTTGGATCTATATTTTGCTGCTCCTTAACATGTGTTCATGTTATTACATTTTCTCATATTTAATATGATGAGGATTACCTAAAATTAAGATCTATAAAAAGTCCCCATTTTTTAATTGCAAGATTTAGGTTAACTAGTACAAAAACTGTATTTTAATGAAAAATATAATTTGGGTGCATGGGTGGCTCAGTCAGTAAGCACCTGACTCTTGATTTCAGCTCAGGTCATGACCTCAGGGTCTTGAGATCAAGCCCTACATGGGGCTCTATGCTGAGTGTGGAACCTGCTTAAGATTCTATCTGCCCCTCCCACCAGTGTGTTCTCTCTCTTTCTGAAAAATAAAATTAAAAAAAAAGTGAAAAGTATGAAAAATAAAAAAGAAATATTTACATAATTATTTAACACGACTTAAAGAGATTTCAACATTTACTATGAAATATAACAAACTATGGAAAATATAAATCAAGTATTTATATTTTATTTAGTAATCATGAAGCAAAAGCCATTTCATATAGCCTTACAAAAATATTTGAGAGTAAATATAGCTGTTATTTATTGACCATTTGCCATGGTCATGGAATCAGCATGCCATGGTATCATCCTAGCTCTAGCCCTGCCTCCTAGCATGTGGTTTGGGGTAAATTCCTTGATCTTTCTCTAACTTTTTTTTCTCTATTATTAAATGGAGATATGTAATAATATATAAACATATACTTAAGAGCAGTGCTGTCCAATAGACCTTTCTGTGTTAATGGAGATGTTCATTATTTTGTGCTTTTTAACATGGGAGCCACTAGAGGCATGTGGCTCTTGGGCACTTGAAATATGACCAATGTGATCACTAAATTAATTTTTAATTTTAATAATTTAAGATTAAATAACTACATGGGCTAGTGGCTATTTTATTGGAAAGTACAAACTTGGGGAGTTGTTGTTTAGTTGTTAAATGAGATAATACATGGGTAGTGCTTAAAATGCTGCCCAGCATATGTTATTATCATACTAATTATCATGACTCACAGATGGTTAAACGTATTTAGCAGACAATATTCACAATTATGTGAGATACCCATTACTTTAAAGATGAGAAGCCCAGTTTCTTTGGATTAAGTAATTTCCCTCGAGTTATAAAGGATTTAAGGTTCAAACCAAGAATTAAAGGCTGACGTAACCTCTAATCAGGCTAGTTCCCAAGTTTTTTCTATCAAATAGCATCTTAATGTATGCTTAATAGTCAAGCTTAACTAACATGTACAGTTTTTAAAATTCTGTCTTTAACCATGTCTACATTAACATTTTTTCTAGTTGACTAGTTCTTCCTTCCAATATGCATGAATGGATATTTTATCCTTACTGAGATCCTTCCAAGGAAAAAATAAACATACAATAAACAAAAATATTTTGATGACCTTTACCTCAGTTATATTTTTTAAAACATCTTAGGTGATACCTACCTTTATCAGACATTTGGAAAATGAATTCAGGCATAAAAAGTTGATAATATTTATAGATATAATTTTACTATCCTTTTTGTTTCTCCTATACTTTTTCAAGGGAAGAGTTTATTTGAATTGAACTGTGACAAGTAGAATATTCTTTGGCTATTGTTAATAACTATGACACATCACATTCCTAAAGAAAATCATCTGGGAGTTGGTTCATGTCCTAGAAGCTCTCAGAGGCTATTTACTTTGTTCAAATAGAATAGTAGCCTGGTAAGGAGAGTGATCTCCTGTGTGTAGTAACACATCCTGACAAATCTCCACTATTCATCAGAATGAAAATAAGAAGGGTGATGGATTGTTGCTGACAAGTCAGTGATTACATCCACTGTATTTCTTACAAATGTGTATGTGCAATCCCATTTGTTGACTATGCTTGGCCTTTTGTTTTAATGTATTTTTAGTATTGGAAAATATTTTTAAATGATTGTGTTTAAAAGCACAACAAAGAGCATTCTTGGAGGTATTGACGTGATGAGGCCTCTCTATCTCTGTGATCTGATACCAATGACTATGACAACAACTATGTTCTCTATTTCTACACTTATAAAAGCAAAACCAAAATCTCCATAATATGGCAGTGTTATGGAGGTATGATAAGCTACAACTCAATAATCTTAGAATTATCTTCTGTGTTCCTATAGTCCTTCTGTTCTATATTCTCCTCTATCTATAACCAATCATGTTAGCCTCAAATAGCTACACTAGGATTAGGAATTAAAATGCTTTTAGGATATAGTGATTTTATTCTTAATTATATAGGACCCCAAAGTATTTGCTATTTTTAAGTGAATATTGTAAAAGATTGAAAGGAGGACTTATATATGACTTATATATGTGGCTTATTAAAAATTCTGTTTTTACCATGAAAATTTCTCAGTGCTTAGAATTGTGGGACACAGAAAAATATAGTTAGAATGAATTGTAGAAGTTCAAGATTTTGTGAAAGAACAACAAAAACAAAACAAAACAAAACTTTTGTATGTATATAATCAAGATAGTTTAGGAAAACATTTCTAGAATTTTTCTTTTCAGAACTCTAGATTAGTAGTATTTTTACTGATGTAGCACCAAAAAGATGGTTAAAAAAAACTCAACCTACTAATTATTTATTATAGGATCCCAAAAACTGTCACTGTGTGAAAGTGCTTGGCAAAATGACCAGGAAATAGGATATAAAATGTGACATTTCCCAAACATTAACACCAGAAACAGCATCTCGCCCCCCTTTTTCCTCTGTTGATCAATCAAATGAATTATTAAAAGTTTAGAATTTTATGAGTGTATTATTGTTCAGGGACATTTCTAAATACTATTTGCAAGTTTTATTTTATTCCTTTGCATGGGTGCAATTTAAACAGTAAAGTCTGAAATTGCTTTAGATCTTTATTTGCTTCATATTTTTAACTCCACATCTCCCCGAGTCATGATATTTCATTATATTAATGTTTATTGAACTTGGGAAATCTAACCTGCCAGTCTTTGTAAAGTTGGGTTGTTCTCAGAGATATAACAGCTAACTAAACTTTGCAGTTTTGTATTTTGCCCTCTTTTTATCTCTTTCTTTGGTCCATATCTTATTTCGTAAGTTTTAAAGCAGAATTTGGGGTGGGGGGAGGAAAAACAAGGGTTCCTGGGTGTTTCCGTTGGTTCAGCTTAGGTCATGATCCCAGGGTCCTGGGACTGAGTACCACATCAGGAGGGCTTCTTGCTCAGCAGGGAGCCTGCTTCTTCCTCTGCCTGCTGCTCCCCCTGCTTGTGCTTTCTCTCTCTCTCTGACAAATAAATAAATAAAATCTTAAAAAAAAAAAAAAAAGACTTTACATTAAAAAAAAAGGTACAAACAGATTTTGAAGGCATGGTTCTGGAAATTACATTCTCTGCACCACCACTACTCTCCCAGAATAATGCAGTGACAAATGTTTGTGAATAATTTCTCTGCTGGAGAGCCATCATTTTACTCTCAGAATCTCAGATTAACATACAGCCCCTTGATGTTTGTTAAAAAACTACAAAACATTTTCAATGAATGCTTTGAATAGAAAACCAGTGTTTGGTCAAATTCCAGTTCAAGTAATTATATTCTCCTTCCCCAAATCTTACCCTATAATTTTCATTCTTGAATTGTGAAAGAGTCTTAACAATTGGGATCATTTAAGTCTGTTCTTCAGTTTTAAGCTCTTTAGATATTTTGGATGGGAAGCTCTGGTACTATCAATGCTTAAAATGATATCAGTTTAGTTGGTCAAGCTTTAGGACATATTTCTTCTTTTTTTTTTTTTAAGATTTTTGTTTATTTATTTATTTGACAGACAGAGATCACAAGTAGGCAGAGAGGCAGGCAGAGAGAGAGGAGGAAGCAGGCTCTCTGCCGAGCAGAGAGCCCGATGTGGGGCTCGATCCCAGGACTCTGGGATCATGACCTGAGCCGAAGGCAGAGGCTTTAACCCACTGAGCCACCCAGGCGCCCCAGGACATATTTCTAAGACATTCCCTTAAAAGGACTAGAGAAATTATACAGACATTAGTGAGTTACATGATCTTTTTTTTTTTTTTTTTTAATTTATTTTTTATTTTCAGCATAACAGTATTCATTATTTTTCACCACACCCAGTGCTCCATGCAATTCGTGCCCTTTATAATACCCACCACCTAGTACCCCAAACTCCCACCCCCCACCCCTTCAAAATCCTCAGATTGTTTTTCAGAGTCCATAGTCTCTCATGGTTCACCTCCCCTTCCAATTTCCCCCAACTCCCTTCTCCTCTCTAACTCCCCATGTCCTCCATGCTATTTGTTATGCTCCACAAATAAGTGAAACCATATGATAATTGACTCTCTCTGCTTGACTTATTTCACTCAGCATAATAATCTCTTCCAGTCCCGTCCATGCTGCTACAAAAGTTGGGTATTTGTCCTTTCTTTTTTTTTTTTTTTTTTTTTTTTAATAAACATATATTTTTATCCCCAGGGGTACAGGTCTGTGAATCACCAGGTTTACACACTTCACAGCACTCACCAAAGCACATACCCTCCCCAATGTCCATAATCCCACCCCCTTCTCCCAAACCCCCTCCCCCCAGCAACCCTCAGTTTGTTTTGTGAGATTAAGAGTCACTTATGGTTTGTCTCCCTCCCAATCCCATCTTGTTTCATTGATTCTTCTCCTACCCACTTAAGCCTCCATGTTGCATCACCACTTCCTCATATCAGGGAGATCATATGATAGTTGTCTTTCTCTGCTTGACTTATTTCGCTAAGCATGATACGCTCTAGTTCCATCCATGTTGTCGCAAATGGCAAGATTTCATTTCTTTTGATGGCTGCATAGTATTCCATTGTGTATATATACCACATCTTCTTGATCCATTCATCTGTGGATGGACATCTAGGTTCTTTCCATAGTTTGGCTATTGTGGACATTGCTGCTATAAACATTCGGGTGCATGTGCCCCTTTGGATCACTACATTTGTATCTTTAGGGTAAATACCCAATAGTGCAATTGCTGGGTCATAGGGCAGTTCTATTTTCAACATTCTGAGGAACCTCCATGCTGTTTTCCAGAGTGGCTGCACCAGCTTGCATTCCCACCAACAGTGTAGGAGGGTTCCCCTTTCTCCACATCCTCGCCAGCATCTGTCATTTCCTGACTTGTTGATTTTAGCCATTCTGACTGGTGTGAGGTGATATCTCATTGTGGTTTTGATTTGTATTTCCCTGATGCCGAGTGATATGGAGCACTTTTTCATGTGTCTGTTGGCCATCTGGATGTCTTCTTTGCAGAAATGTCTGTTCATGTCCTCTGCCCATTTCTTGATTGGATTATTTGTTCTTTGGGTGTTGAGTTTGGTAAGTTCTTTATAGATTCTGGACACTAGTCCTTTATCTGATATGTCGTTTGCAAATATCTTCTCCCATTCTGTCAGTTGTCTTTTGATTTTGTTAACTGTTTCCTTTGCTGTGCAAAAGCTTTTGATCTTGATGAAATCCCAATAGTTCATTTTTTCCCTTGCTTCCCTTGCCTTTTGCGTTGTTCCTAGGAAGATGTTGCTGCGGCAGAGGTCGAAGAGGTTGCTGCCTGTGTTCTCCTCAAGGATTTTGATGGATTCCTTTCGCACATTGAGGTCCTTCATCCATTTTGAGTCTATTTTTGTGTGTGGTGTAAGGAAATGGTCCAATTTCATTTTTCTGCATGTGGCTGTCCAATTTTCCCAACACCATTTATTGAAGAGGCTGTCTTTTTTCCATTGGACATTCTTTCCTGCTTTGTCGAAGATGAGTTGACCATAGATTTGAGGGTCTATTTCTGGGCTCTCTATTCTGTTCCATTGATCTATGTGTCTGTTTTTGTGCCAGTACCATGCTGTCTTGATGATGACAGCTTTGTAATAGAGCTTGAAGTCCGGAATTGTGATGCCACCAACGTTGGCTTTCTTTTTCAATATCCCTTTGGCTATTCGAGGTCTTTTCTCGTTCCATATAAATTTTAGCATTATTTGTTCCATTTCTTTGAAAAAGATGGATGGTACTTTGATAGGAATTGCATTAAATGTGTAGATTGCTTTAGGTAGCATAGACATTTTCACAATATTTATTCTTCCAATCCAGGAGCATGGAACATTTTTCCATTTCTTTGTGTCTTCCTCAATTTCTTTCATGAGTACTTTATAGTTTTCTGAGTATAGATTCTGTGTCTCTTTGGTTAGGTTCATTCCTAGGTATCTTATGGTTTTGGATGCAATTGTAAATGGGATTGACTCCTTAATATCTCTTTCTTCTGTCTTGCTGTTGGTGTAGAGAAATGCAACTGATTTCTGTGCATTGATTTTATATCCTGACACTTTACTGAATTCCTGTATAAGTTCTAGCAGTTTTGGAGTGGAGTCTTTTGGGTTTTCCACATATAGTATCATATCATCTGCGAAGAGTGATAATTTGACTTCTTCTTTGCCGATTTGGATGCCTTTAATTTCCTTTTGTTGTCTGATTGCTGAGGCTAGGACCTCTAGTACTATGTTGAATAGCAGTGGTGAAAATGGACATCCCTGCCGTGTTCCTGACCTTAGTGGAAAAGCTTTCAGTTTTTCTCCATTGAGAATGATATTTGCGGTGGGTTTTTCATAGATGGCTTTGATGATATTGAGGTATGTGCCCTCTATCCCTACACTTTGAAGAGTTTTGATCAGGAAGGGATGCTGTACTTTGTCAAATGCTTTTTCAGCATCTATTGAAAGTATCATATGGTTCTTGTTCTTTCTTTTATTGATGTGTTGTATCACATTGACTGATTTGCGGATGTTGAACCAACCTTGCAGCCCTGGAATAAATCCCACTTGGTCGTGGTGAATAATGTTTTTAATGTACTGTTGAATCCTATTGGCTAGTATTTTGTTGAGTATTTTCGCATCTGTGTTCATCAAGGATATCGGTCTATAGCTCTCTTTTTTGGTGGGATCCTTGTCTGGTTTTGGGATCAAGGTGATGCTGGCCTCATAAAATGAGTTTGGAAGTTTTCCTTCCATTTCTATTTTTTGGAACAGTTTCAGGAGAATAGGAATTAGTTCTTCTTTAAATGTTTGGTAGAATTCCCCCGGGAAGCCATCTGGCCCTGGGCTTTTGTTTGTTTGGAGATTTTTAATGACTGTTTCAATCTCCTTACTGGTTATGGGTCTGTTCAGGCTGTCTATTTCTTCCTGGTTCAGTTGTGGTAGTTTATATGTTTCTAGGAATGCATCCATTTCTTCCAGATTGTCAAATTTATTGCCGTAGAGTTGCTCATAGTATGTTCTTATAATAGTTTGTATTTCTTTGGTGTTAGTTGTGATCTCTCCTCTTTCATTCATGATTTTATTTATTTGGGTCCTTTCTCTTTTCTTTTTGATAAGTCGGGCCAGGGGTTTATCAATTTTATTAATTCTTTCAAAGAACCAGCTCCTACTTTCGTTGATTTTTTCTATTGTTTTTTTGGTTTCTATTTCATTGATTTCTGCTCTGATCTTTATGATTTCTCTTCTCCTGCTGGGCTTAGGGTTTCTTTCTTGTTCTTTCTCCAGCTCCTTTAGGTGTAGGGTTAGGTTGTGTACCTGAGACCTTTCTTGTTTCTTGAGAAAGGCTTGTACCGCTATATATTTTCCTCTCAGGACTGCCTTTGTTGTGTCCCACAGATTTTGAACCGTTGTATTTTCATTATCATTTGTTTCTATGATTTTTTTCAATTCTTCTTTAATTTCCTGGTTGACCCATTCATTCTTTAGAAGGATACTGTTTAGTCTCCATGTATTTGGGTTCTTTCCAAACTTCCTTTTGTGGTTGAGTTCTAGCTTTAGAGCATTGTGGTCTGAAAATATGCAGGGAATGATCCCAATCTTTTGATACCGGTTGAGTCCTGATTTAGGACCGAGGATGTGATCTATTCTGGAGAATGTTCCATGTGCACTAGAGAAGAATGTGTATTCTGTTGCTTTGGGATGAAATGTTCTGAATATATCTGTGATGTCCATCTGGTCCAGTGTGTCATTTAAGGCCTTTATTTCCTTGCTGATCTTTTGCTTGGATGACCTGTCCATTTCAGTGAGGGGAGTGTTAAAGTCCCCTACTATTATTGTATTGTTGTTGATGTGTTTCTTTGATTTTGTTATTAATTGGTTTATATAGTTGGCTGCTCCCACGTTGGGGGCATAGATATTTAAAATTGTTAAATCTTCTTGTTGGCCAGACCCTTTGAGTATGATATAGTGTCCTTCCTCATCTCTTATTATAGTCTTTGGCTTAAAATCTAATTGATCTGATATAAGGATTGCCACTCCTGCTTTCTTCTGATGTCCATTAGCATGGTAAATTCTTTTCCACCCCCTCACTTTAAATCTGGAGGTGTCTTCGGGCTTAAAATGAGTTTCTTGGAGGCAACATATAGATGGGTTTTGTTTTTTTATCCATTCTGATACCCTATGTCTTTTGACAGGGGCATTTAGCCCATTCACATTCAGGGTAACTATTGAGAGATATGAATTTAGGGCCATTGTATTGCCTATAAGGTGACTGTTATTGTATATGGTCTCTGTTCCTTTCTGATCTACCACTTGTAGGCTCTCTCTTTGCTTAGAGGACCCCTTTCAATATTTCCTGTAGAGCTGGTTTGGTATTTGCAAATTCTTTCAGTTGTTGTTTGTCCTGGAAGCTTTTAATCTCTCCTTCTATTTTCAATGATAGCCTAGCTGGATATAGTATTCTGGGCTGCATGTTTTTCTCGTTTAGTGCTCTAAAAATATCATGCCAGCTCTTTCTGGCCTGCCAGGTCTCTGTGGATAAGTCAGCTGCCAATCTAATATTTTTACCATTGTATGTTACAGATTTCTTTTCCCGGGCTGCTTTCAGGATTTTCTCTTTGTCACTGAGACTTGTAAATTTTACTATTAGGTGACGGGGTGTGGGCCTATTCTTATTGATTTTGAGGGGCGTTCTCTGAACCTCCTGAATTTTGATGCTCGTTCCCTTTGCCATATTGGGGAAATTCTCCCCAATAATTCTCTCCAGTATACCTTCTGCTCCCCTCTCTCTTTCTTCTTCTTCTGGAATCCCAATTATTCTAATGTTGTTTCGTCTTATGGTGTCACTTAATTCTCGAATTCTCCCCTCGTGGTCCAGTAGCTGTTTGTCCCTCTTTTGCTCAGCTTCTTTATTCTCTGTCATTTGGTCTTCTATATCACTAATTCTTTCTTCTGCCTCATTTATCCTAGCAGTGAGAGCCTCCATTTTTGATTGCACCTCATTAATAGCTTTTTTGATTTCAACTTGGTTAGATTTTAGTTCTTTTATTTCTCCAGAAAGGGCTTTTATATCTCTCGAGAGGGTTTCTCTAATATCTTCCATGCCTTTTTCGAGCCCGGCTAGAACCTTGAGAATTGTCATTCTGAACTCTAGATCTGACATATTACCGATGTCTGTATTGATTAGGTCCCTAGCCTTTGGTACTGCCTCTTGTTCTTTTTTTTGCGTTGAATTTTTACGTCTTGTCATTTTGGCCAGATAAGAGTAAATGAAGGGGCAAGTAAAATACTAAAAGGGTGGCAACAACCCCAGGAAAATATGCTTTAACTAAATTAGAAGAGATCCAAAATCGTGAGTGGGGAGAAAGGGGATAAAAAGAGGTTCAAAAAGGAAGAAAGAAAAAAAAAGAAAAGAAAAAAAATTTTTTTTAAAAAAGAAAACACCTGAGAAAAATGTAAAAAAGAAAAAATATATATATTAGATAAACTAGTAAAAAATCGTTAAAAAAGAAAAAGGTAACAGTTAAAAAAAAAAAATTTTACCCGAAGGCGAGAAGAAAAAGAAAAAAAGAAAAAAAAAATGAAAAAGAAAAAATTAAATTAACTGCAAGACTAAAAAAAAATCACAGGAAAAAAGCCATGAGTTCCGTGCTTGGCTTTCTCCTCCTCTGGAATTCTGCTGCTCTCCTTGGTATTGAAACCGCACTCCTTGGTAGGTGAACTTGGTCTCGGCTGGATTTCTTGTTGATCTTCTGGGGGAGGGGCCTGTTGTAGTGATTCTCAAGTGTCTTTGCCCCAGGCGGAATTACACCGCCCTTACCCGGGGCCGGGGTGAGTAATCTGCTCGGGTTTGCTTTCAGGAGCTTTTGTTCCCTGAGCGCTTTCCGTAGAGTTCCGGAGGACGGGAACACAAATGGCGGCCTCCTGGTCTCCGGCCCGGAGGAGCCGAGAGCCCAGGGCCCCACTCCTCAGTGCGCCCTCAGAGAACAGCGCCCAGTTACTCCCGTCTGCCTGACCTCCGGCCGCGCTCCGAGCTCACCGAGCCTGCGATCGGTTCAAGGTAACACCGAGCTGCGAGCTTACTGTCGGCTCTGTCTCTGTAGCCGGCTTTCCCGTTCCAATACCTGCAAGCTCTGCGACACTCAGACACCCCCGATCCTTCTGTGACCCTGCGGGACCTGAGGCCACGGTGACCCCGCATGGGCTTCGCCCCGGTTTAGCCTCTGGACTGATGTCCCTCAGCGGAACAGACTTTTAAAAGTCCTGATTTTGTGCGCGGTTGCTCCGCCGCTTGCCGGGAGCCGGCCCCTCCCCCCGGGGTCTATCTTCCCGTCGCTTTGGATTCACTTCTCCGCCGGTCCTACCTTTCAGAAAGTGGTTGTTTTTCTGTTTCCAGAATTGCTGTTCTTCTTCTCTTCGATCTGCCGATGGATTTTCAGGTGTTTGCAATCTTTAGATAAGCTATCTAGCTGATCTCCGGCTAGCTGAAGCAGTCTCAGCTTGCTACTTCTCCGCCATCTTGACTCCAGATCCGAGAGTTACATGATCTTATCTTAATTGTGTTTTTACTTTAAACTAACTCCTATATTTTACATTTTTTATAATAAAAAAAAAACCTCTTTTGTATCTCACAATTTTTCTCTATGAGGTTGCTGTTGCACATCTTCTCACGTGCCTGAACTACAAAAAGGGGGCTGATGTCCTGTATGATGTACACCCACCCAGCAAGCAACTGTTCGTGGTTGCACATGTGTATTTACAAGTGCAGATATTTAAGTTATAGTATAAATCGGAAAGTGATGTAGAAGAAAAAAGTTACTAATGTTGTGTGTTTTTATAAATCGAAGTTGGAAGAGTGAAGGAACAGAGTCGTTATGATTGCACTCTAATTTCTCATTATTAACTTTCACTATTTGCACTGTACCACATGGTGTATTGAAAACCAGCCATGTGGTAGTGTAAGTTTGGGAATATGCTGTAAATATGCCATAGAAAAATAAATTTAAAGATTTAGTGTTAAAATTAATGTAAAATACATCAATTCTTACCTTGAATGGTATTACATATTTTGAATGTAATGGATTAAGTAGAATATATTATTAAAATTAATTTCACCTAGGTTTTTTTGTTTCTTTCTTTTTGTTTGTTTGTTTATTTTACTTTTTATATGTGGCTACTAGAAAATTTAAAGTTGTGTATGTGGTTCACATGACATTTCTATTAGGGATGCTCTGTATCCTCAAAATACTGCAGTCATATTTTCTCTGCCATTTTAGTTAAATTTTTTTGACCTTTTCAAGTCTTTTGTATTTGCTTGTTAACAATTCCCTATTTAATACCTCCTGCCCTGTGATTTAAAATTTATTCTGTAAAAGTGGTAAAACTCAAGTGAATTAACAGTGTGTTCTAGGATCTTTAGACTTTTATGAATTGAAAAGGGATAGTTTTGAATTGCTTTGTACAGTAGTCTTTATTGCATCTCATGCATTATGTTTTCTTCCAAGCTTTTGTTACAACTTTAGCTAAAACTACTTGGGAATATTGCTTTGTTTTATTTTCTGCATTTTAAGGGACTAGACACATGATGAGATCCTGGAATAAATTATAAAATATTACGAGACACACCATATAATTTACTGTTGTAAATTAGTCATTTACTTGGATGGCAATTTAGCACAGGTAGTACGTTTAAATAATTTCAAGGCAAACATTAAAATAATTGGGTGTTGCGCATCCTCCCATCAACACAACTACCAAGCACAAAGAAAACAGGAGAGATCAGACAGCATACTATTGTCTCTGGTTTGCTAATGTTAGTAACTTCACCTAAGGTTCATGCGATCAGATTTTGGAGCTGCTATTTTGCAGAGCCTATTTCTCAATCATTGACTCCAATAAAAATGGTATCCTATAGAGGTGTCCTCAAAATCTGCAGCAGTTTTAGAACATGATGAAGATTGATTTATTGAAAAGACACAGGAACCATAGAAATTTCAATTTTTGTTGAATCCCTCATAATCATAGGCAGGGAGGATTTTTGAAGAGGCCATGGCAGGATTGTAGTGTTAAAAATGAACGTTGAACTGACTTTTATTATTCCCTCCTTCTATTGAGATAATTTGTTTCTTTTGCTCAATTGCTTAATTCTATAAGAGCTACGTATAAACTGAGAACTCAAATACTCTTTTAGCATGGTAGATAGCTATTATTTTTTCTTTCCTCTAACTCATGTTGGAGCAAAAAACCTACTTCTCTTGTTGGTACACCAGATTCACTTCACATATATGATTTCTAGTGGAGCGTTTGTGTGTTCATAGCACCTGATTTGTTAGGGTTGCTCAAACTTTTCGGGGGAGGGAATTATGGAGTTGACTCCAGAGAGAGAATATAATTTTAATCTCTTCCTAGATGCAAAAAAATTATGATTTTTTTTTGACACAATGATCACTTTGATGAAATGCACATAGTAAAGTGCTTGGGATTATAAAGAAAACAAATTGTATTGAAATAATATTTTTCAAAACATAAAAGAAAACCCCAATTTGAAATAGTATTATATGTGGTTATTACCAGAGAAAATAACATTGGCATTGTGGGGGGGGGCAGAAAAAAAGAGTGAAAGAAAGATGAATATAATATAGAGACAGAGTTCTGACAGCAATGAAAACACTGGTTCTAGATTATCCCTGAAACCCAGATACATTGCTGTTGTTTTCTAACACCCCAACATGTAAATTCTATTTGTTAGTTGATGACTTTGAAAAAAAAAAAAAGAGAGAGAAAAGCTTCTCTGTGCTTTGATACTGTGTCATTTGAATGCTAATGTTATGGTACCTGTGTTATAGACATGAAACATATTAGGAAAATTGTTGCTAAAATTTAGAATCACAAAGTCAAAGATCACATCGTACTTCCTGAAGCTAAGATTTTTAAGATAATGTTATATAACACCGTCCACCAGAACCTTCTGCAACGATGAGAATATTTTATATCTGCACTCTCCAATACCATAACAGCTAGCAATGTGTGGTTATTGAGCACTGGAATGCCACTAGTGTGGCTGAAGAGCTTAATTTTTACATTTTTTATTTTATTTTAATTAATTTGAATTTGACCTCAGATAGTTATATATGGGACAGCAAAGTCTACAAAGCAATCCTCTTAAATTTTGTAATAACAGTTTCCTAAGCAGAAACGTCTCAAATTGTTGCCAAAAGTTCTTCCAGTTACTGTCCCATTTATTTTGATTTTGTTAGAGTGTTGCTAAGCGAATTCTAGGAAGATAGGCTCATGTAATGGACAGACCCTTGGTTTAGAAGTCAGATTAATTGAGTCAGTCTAAGCCTAGTCACATACTGTGTGTGAGTTAGTAACCTTAACGAAATTATCAGACCTAACTGAACATCAGTTTTATCATATGTATAATGGGGATTATAATATCACTCTCATGGTGTGATGTGAGAATAAAATTAAATATATTGAGAATGTAGTTTGAGAAGGAGTTTAGCACAGTGCCTACCATTATTGTTAATCGGTGTTTGATATTATTTTTTTTTCCTTCGGATAATTATAATGTCCATGTAGATGAGCTTACTTTAGTTTATGCAAGAGAAATGATAAATGATAAACAATAAATGATAAAACAATAAAACCTGCCTTTACCAGAAAATCAAATTTTTATCTCAATATACTTAGAATATATTTTGAAAAGGATACTGTGGTCAATATAATAAGGTATAAGATACCCTGAAACTCTGGTCACTGTAGTATTTTGGAAGTATGTGATGCTTCATTTAACTGTTATGTTGGAATGTTTCTAAATTTTGAAAACAGAATTTATTCTCTCAACATGGAAATTCTCTTCTCAGCTTTCAACAACTGCTCATAATTATATTCTGTTTGAATAAAATTGTACAGTGATTATTAAAGAAGTTTGAATTTCAGTTTAGTCCAAGTGTAGATGATTTTAAAGTGTTCAAGTGATTCTTTTATCACATAGATATGTCCGATATCTGTTACTAATCCATCAGAGAAATGAGCCTTGGATGATTCCATTCAATAGTCCTGATTATTATACTCTCCATATCCAATAACTTGAGAAGTTACTCCATGGTTCATTGTTTTATATAATATAGAATGTAACAAAATATAAACATAAAATATAAAATGAAACCAATAAAACATAATATAATGTATAAATATATATTTTATATATAATATGTTTATTATATATATAATAAAATATAGCCAATGCTAATATAATATTAGCATTAATGTTACTAACCTTTATCATTTTGGTAGTCTCTATTTATGGTTAATATGACTTATATACACTAAAATTTTTATTTATCTAGCAAATGTACCACAGGCAGTTTTCAGGAACATTTATATTAATAGCATTCTTTAGCTTAATTCCTCAAGTTGTGTAATGGTTGTCCCACAACTAATGGATACTTTAGGATATATAGCTCCATATTTAACAATGATGTAAAATATTTGTATTATCTCAAAATACCTAAGCTCACATTCCTTAAATTGTATTGCTCCTCTTTATTAATATGTACTTGGGACTCCATTATGTATTATATTTTAAGTCCTAAATAAGAATTAGAGAAACCAATTATTGTGTTTTCTATAAAAAAAAAATTATTAATAGGGCCCCTCTCCGCTACCAAAGTTGAAAACCACCCTGCTATTAATTTTAATTGAAGTTATTATTTGTGGGTGGTTTACTAGAACAGCATAGCCCTGGATCTATACTACTATTGAATATGACAATATTTTTAGCTTCAGAGGAATGATATTTAAGGACTGGTTTCACTCTCTTTAATTCCTCCCTATATTTTCCTCTTTATTCCTCTATGATGTAAAAACTAAGAATATGGAAGAGAGATTGCTCTATAAACAAAAAGCTAGCCCAGGCAACCTGAGACATGACAGGCTTACTCACTATTGCCTGAGAGCTGGAGGCTCACTCTAGCCTGCGTAGTCCTATCTCAAGTCGGAAGACTGTGCAAAAACTCGGCCTCTGACTTTTTCAGTGTTGCAGAAAGCACTGAGTCTCAAACTTGGCAATGTATTGTAATCAACTGGAGTGCACTTCCAAAAATTACTGCCTGGAACCTATGGCAGAGATCGTGATTTAACTCACTGTGGGTGTGGCCTGGGCATTGAGAATCCTTTTTCTTTTCTTTTCTTTCTTTCCTTTTTTTTTCTTTAATGTCTCCAGATAATTCTAATATGCAGGATGATTTGAGAACGACAGTAAGCATCTTCGTCTGATAGATTGTGCTTTACCAGGTGATGGGCTCAGTGTTAACCCTCAGCTGCTTCAGATGAACAGATAACACAAGGCATTCAGTTCCTTTGAATTTTTTACTCTCAGCATGGTACTCTTAAAATAAATGGCATACTTATCACCCTTAGTTAGTAATTTGGACATCCATGTTGATGACTTCAGATTCCTTGGATTCATTGTTTCTCTTTTTTTTTCTTTTCTTGACATAATGAATGCATCAACATTGGCCTCAGTACTAACTACCCATCATGAAAACGACACTTCGGAAATCCCACTTCTGGGAGCACTAAGTCCATATTTGTATCTGGCAAAACCAGATGGGCCCCTGGACTGTCTTACTTTCTCACTTTGTGCTCCAAACATAAAAATCTTTACATCATCAGCAATATGAAATATTTGTTTCTTGTTACACGTGCAAGGCTATACATGCAAGTCGTCACCCAAGCATTTGTGTTCTTATCTTTTCCTACTATCTCCGTTTATCCTTTTCAGTAGCATGAAAGCCAGATTGCTCCAATCAGACAGAGCAGCCTTTTGCTCTGTGTCCCACCCATTCCACCCTGTTCAGAGTAGCTCTTACTCCAGTCACTTTTTTTTTTTAAAGATTTTATTTATTTATTTATTTGACAGACAGATCACAAGTAGGCAGAGAGGCAGGCAGAGAGAGAGGAGGAAGCAGACTCCCCAACTCCAGTCACTTTTAATTCCACCTTCTCCTCTATCCATCATTCCTGGTGGGGCATAATTTTTTTTTTTAATTTGTATCTACTTCTTTGTCACCAATTGCCACCTATTCCCTCAATAATTTTTCTGCCAAGCTCTTCTAAAATTTGAATTGTGCTCATTTGTATATTTAAAAAATCATTTGTCAATAGGATTATCATAGCCTAAAAACTGGCTTTCAAACTAATCACTGTTCTAACACTTCTCTCTAAAAACTTTTAATAAATTCCTTATTCCTAAATTCTAGGACGTGATTTCAGGGCTTAAATGGTCTGGGAAAACAAAACAAAAGCCTTTATTTCATTTGTGCATTACTTTGAACAGTTATAGAATATCTACTTCATAGATGCCTCCTGAGAGAGAAAATCTGTAATCATTAAGAGAACAATTGAGCTAATGTTTATTGAGCTGTTATTGTCTATGAGACACTTTGCCCAGATCATCCCATTTAATCCTCATTACAGCCGTTTAAATGAAACACCTGAAACTTAAAAAAGGTAAGGAACCTGCCCAAAGTCACAAAACAAGTGGCAAAACTCAAATTCAAATCCAGATCTTTCTAATGGCAGAACTCAAGCTTTTGACATATCTATGTCTATACCTGTACCTATAGCTAAATGTGGAATGTTCCCTACAATTAAGGAGCCAATACTTTAACAATAGTAATAATATTTAATGTTTGGCTAGCGTTTTACAATAATGCTATCTTTATACTGTAGTTTCTTTTTCTTTTTTTTACTTCCCCACTCAAAAAAACCACTATGTGTCCCATAATAGTAGCAGCCATGTGTTCATGAATAAACACTAATCGACCTAATAAACATTTAACATTTCCACTTGACTTGAAAATGTTAGTGTATAAATTAGCTATTGAAAATTCTGCTTTAATGAGAATGCCACTGAGTAGAAGAATCTATATTTTTTCTTCAAAACATAATAATTAATCATAGTCCATTAACATGCTTCCTTTGACAGATAGCCCCCTTGTGAAGATGTCACAGGAATCTTAATCGTGTGCAACTGAAGAGTTTTTAACAAGAAGGATGGTTTTCTATAGCAAATAGGGATTACTGAGACAAAAAAATTTAAAAAGTGTGTAAGTATATTCAGCATGAGGGCAAAGATTATGCTTAGCTTATTTTCTGTTGTGTTCTCAGTACTCAGGAAAAATTTTGATCTTAGATGATAAATATTTGCTGTAGAGAAGAAAGAATGACTAGAGAATTAATGCAAGAACTGGACAGTATACAATTGTAATTCTTTTCCATTATCTCCTAGACCAAAAGCAGTCACTGCCCTCACAGTCATATGGTCTAGAGTTCTTTTTGATTTAATTTTCAGTATGCATTTTTAATGCTTAGTTAATTGAGAAAGACACATTCAGATATTCCTTTTTATAAAATACATATTCAAAAGAAGTTTTCAATTTAAATTAATCCTGTCTTCAAAGTGAAACAAAATGTTTATTTGGAACTGTTACATAGCTTATTTTAATTATTTTTAGGTGTCTTTTGTTTCTTAAATGCTCTTCTACATTTTTTTAACTTTCCAGAACAAATATATTTGCCTTATTCTCTTTGTCTTGCAAATTATTTTTAATATGCACAATCTTATGAAATTAATTTATTCAGTCTGTTTTTGAAGAAGACACAATATTCAAAGGAAAATACAATTTACTAAGTGATTTCAAAATCTGAAATGAAAAAAATACACATATCCCTAAAGGTTCTTGCTTTGTGTCTACACATACAGGTGTTTGTATGAGACTGTGCTCCAGTGCTGTATTTACAAGGACAAGGAGGCTTAGAGAGACATAAGGGTAACAAGACTCCTGTCAGAGAATCAGTTACTTCTTCTTTTTTTAAAATATTTTTTATTTATTTATTTGACAGACGGAGATCACAAGTAGGCAGAGAAGCAGGCAGAGAGAGAGGGGGAAGGAGGCTCCCTGCTAAGCAGAAAGCCCGATGCGGGGCTCAATCCCAGGACGCTGGGATCACAACCTTGAGCAGAAAGCAAAAGCTTTAACCCACTGAGCCACCCAGGTGCCCTGGGAATCATTTACTAATCATACGGAGAAGAGAATCTAGTCTAGAGTCATCATTTTAATGATACAACAGGTGGGAGGTAGTAAAGTAATACCTGAAAGGGACTGGATAAAGTCAATTAGATTTATTGCTTCATAATACTTAAATTTAGGAATCCTCATTTGTAAACCCTGAGCGTTATTCTGTCTCAGAAGGACCAGGTAGCGATAGGAGATTCCTAGAAGAGGATTTTTCAATCTCATCACTGTTGACATTTCTGGTCAACTGTTTTCCTTGTTGTAAAGAGCTCCTTCAGTGCATTTTAGGACATTGAGCAGTGCCTCTGGCCCATAGCAACTCCATGTTAGCAGCAACGCTCCTGCCCAAGTTGGGACAATCAGCTGTCGCCAGATATTTCCATATGTCCTCTTAAGGACAAAATAACTGTTTGGGAACCATCAGACCACTGCTGAGAGTGAGGAAATAGGGAAACGAGGCATTTACACCGAGAACTGCATGGCAGTTTCTCTTTTCAAGATCGCCATGACCTTCAGGTTGCAGCGGTCATTGTTGGACCTCAGTATACTGATCTATCTGCTGCATTTACCAGTTATCTTGCTTCCTGCTTAAAAATGCCTTTGTTCCCTTGACTTCCAGGAAGCCACATTCTTGATTGTCCTCATCCGTCACTGGCATCTCCACTCAGATCCCTTCCCTGATTTATTCTTTTCCTTGGCTTTTAAACATCAGAGTAATGCACAGACCCCCTCCTCCTAACTCTTCTCTTTTCACACATTTCCTTGGTTATCTTATTGAGTGCCATGACTTTTCAAGAGCATTCATATGCTTCCTGCATTTATGTCTTCAGATCTTACTACTAACTCATATATCTAAGAGCTTAACGATTCCTCCACCTGATTACATAACAGGCATCTCAAAATTACTATGTCCAAAGCGGGAATCCTGGTCTTCTCACCCTATCAATCTACTTCTTCCAGGCTTCCGTATGTCAGTAAATGACAACCCTGTTTTTTGATTCACTCTGATAAAACAAACAAAGAAGGCTGGATTCATCTTTGACTTCTCCTTTCTTTCTTCATTATTGTGCTTTCCATCTCTCAGGAAAACCTGTACCTCCAAGTAAAAGCAGAATTCATTGGTTTCGCTATAGCTCTACCACTTACCCCCTGGCTGTGTCATCAGCTATCCCGTGGATTAATTCAGTATCTCACAATTTGTTGTCCTGCAATTTTTTTCTCAACAGCAATTTGATTTTTTTTTTTAATTTAAAGATCTTATATCAATGTTTTGTTCAAAACCCTGTAATGATTCCCTCTTTCACTGAGGGTCTTTTGTATGCTTGGTAACTGTGCCCTCTGTGGCTCCTGGTTAACTCTGACCTCTTGTCTCTTCAGGTTCACCTTGCACTTCCTATCATTTTCCTTGTACCTGTTTTTCCCTTTCCCTAAGATTTTTTTTTTTAAAGATTTTATTTATTTATTTGAGAGAGAGAGAGAGAGAGCACATGAGTGGTGGGGGAGGAGCAGATAGAGAGGGAGAAACAGACTCTTTGATGAGCATGGCTCACGACTGGGCACTGGAGGAGGGCTTCCTGAGGGGCTCGACCTGGGATCTGGGGACTACAGCCTGGGATCCACGAGAGGCTCATGAGAGACTCCACCAACTGTTTCCATCCCAGGACCCTGAAATCATGATCTGAGCTGAAGCAGACATTTAACCGACTGAGCTGTCTAGAGATGGCCCTCTCCAAGATTCTTTTTCCCAAGATATCTGCATGGCTAGCTTCCTCATATTTCTTTCAAGAAGACTTTCCCTGACCAGCATGTTTATAACCTCTCACTTTTTCCTCATCTCTGTTCCTTTTTTCTTTGTGTGTGTGTAGTTTTATCACCTATCATCTCTGACACTATGCACTAATAGTCTCTTTCCCCTTCTTTTATATCTTATGCTCCCTTGTTATACCCAAGACCTAGAGCATTTGTCAGACCAGTTGTAGACTTTTAAATATTTGTAGAGTGAGTACATGCATGTATGAAATATAAGCACTATTGAGCAGTTACATATATATTTTCAGTAGACATCAAGCATTTGGAGTTATTTGAAGATGTTAGTGCATAATTTCAAAGCACATGTTTTCTATGTTTGGGTAATTGACTGTGTATTATAATATAAAGTGTATTTTTAGTGTAGTTGAGTGGATATTTCTCTTAAAGCACAAAGGTAATTGTAAGGGTGCTCTTTGGCAACTTATTAATAGGGGAACGTAGAGACTATTCACAGCAGTTCCACAGTTGTCTGAACTGAGGCTATTGTAGATATCACTGAGAGAAGAGGAAGAGATAAAAACAGGAGGAAGGGAAGACTCAAAACAAAACTGTGAAGCAAGTGAGTAGAAAGTAATGTTCTGAGGGGCAAATACTCTGACTCAGTTGTATATCAGTGCCTCCCACAGTACCTGGAGTATGACACATGCTCAATATTATTATTTTTTTTTTCTGGACAGGACAATAAACACCTTTATTACATGACTGAAGGTAGGAGGAAGATTTATTTGCCTTTTCGGGCTTTGATTTTCCTCAGATAGAACTCTAGCTCCTTGCCCTCTAGGACGTAGCCATCTGCTCAGCCACACTGGCCTGGTTGTGAAGTGATGCATGCTGCAAGAGACAATTATTTCATATATCTTCAACTTGGTGAAGCTAAAGCTATATATCAAACAATAAAAGATAGTAGTGGCTTCTTATCTACTGCCGGCATTGTGTTGTTGAGGATGGGAGGGAACCCAAAATGATGACCATTACCATGTGCCAGATATGTGTTGAGGGCTTACCTTTTCTAATCACTTGATTCCTAACAAGTAATATGATCACACTGGGAGACAGATGAAATACCAGAAATTCAGAAAGTGAGATCCAAATCCTTGTCTCTCTGAATTCACAATCTATAATCTTTCCACTTTACAAATTACATGGAGATATCTGAAGGATAAAAGTATATTTGGCGCCTTGCTCAGTTTGCCTGTGATTCTGCAAAAAAACTGGGAGAGATGCTTGGTCTATTGGACACAAAGAATTTAATGTTTTATTTGTATGCATTATTTGTTAACTGATCAAAGTAACACAAGCACAGAGTTTTAATGACTCATATATGCTCCAGGTACATAACAAAATATACGTTTCTGCTCCTCTTGCTTCTCCCTGATGCAACCATGATCTACTTTCTGAACAATTATTCTGGTGTTTACACATATATGTATTTCTAAATAAATGTGAAAGCAGGTAACTCTTGATTCACCAGTTTGTGATATTATGTATTGACACCCTGTTTTCATAAATGAGGAGTTGATTGTTTTGCATAGTCTACACATTTGCTGTCATGCTCCATCCTCCAATATATTCAGTCAATTTTTTTATTAAAATAGGTTTATATTATTATTATTCCTGTGCTCCTACTCTTTATATCTGAGTTCTATTGTATGCTGTGATCACTTTTCATTCTTACTTTTTCCCCTAAAATTAATAATTAGGCAATCATTTTCATTTGCTTGGTTTTCTTTGCATCTATTGCTAATGTCCCCCACACCTTCCAATAAGCCTTTGTACACTTTTCATCAAGGCCAACCATATAAAATAATCTGTTGATTCCATTCTTTTCTTCAAAACATCTCCTAAAAGTAATGATTTTTTCTTTCTTTCTGAGTCCTGCTGCATGAATGGCATTCTGGGACATTTTTTATTAGCATATTATAATTCATTTGCTTCTTTCTGTTGCTGATTTCTTTTTTCCCTCATGTCTTGATCTTTCCTAATTTACTCACTTGTTATGGGAAAGAATAGCTTCCAGTAGTTTCATTACGTCAAAAGCATGGTGACGCCATGCCCATTGATTAAGTCTTAATGGGTTAACTTATTATGCCTGATAAATAGTTGGCATCCTGGGTTCTCATGTTATTTTGGAGATTGTCTTGGTGAATTCTAGTTTTCTTTATCTTCTGGCTGTCTTTTATTTTTCTTGTATTACTCAGAGACCTCTTCCAGTAACTTCCTGTGAAAGAAGGTATTAAAATCAAAATTTTGAGACTTTGTATGTCTGAAAGGGCATTATATTTCTCACATACTTGGTTGATAGTTTGGCTGGGTAAAGAATTCTAGATTGGGAATAATTTCCATTCAGAAAATCAGAGATATTGTTTCACTGACATCTTCCTTCCAGTGTTGCTATTTGAGAAGCTGAAGTTATTTCAAGTCATCCTTTGCAAATAAGATAATACATTTGTTTTCTCTCTAAGATTGTTAGACATTTTCTAGTATATTTACAACCATTCTGTACCCATACAACCGTTCTGTTTTCACTTTCAGTTCTGTATTCAATAAATTATAAGAGCTATTCAACACTTTATTATGAAATGGGTTTTGTTTTAGATGACTGCCCAACTGTTGGCTAAGGTGTCTTCTGAGCATGTTTAGAGCAGGCTAGGCTAAGCTGTTTGGTAGGTTATCCATATAGCATTTTTGACTTACAGTATTTTCAAACTATGATGAGTGTGTTGGGATCTAATCCCATCATAAGTCAAAGAAGATCTGTATTCATATAAGATAACTAATTTGGTTTAGTTTTTTTATGATGCAAACTCTCTCAACTGTGCCTGATACCTCTTCTCACTCCCCATACATCCTCTGTTTAACCCTCTTCAGTGACTAAAACTTCATACCTTTTCCAGAGTTGGGAGAGTAACAATAATTTAGAGATTGAAATGTTATCAAACATGTTTAACTCAATCATCTTTATTTTAACAACCCCATTTATCCCAAGTTCCAAATATGCCTAGCGCTGCTGATTACTAAGCTTTTGTAGATTCTTTAATCTATGTCAGTTTGGTTTTAGGTCTTAGGTATCCTGCCATGAATTTCAGTATGCCCTCCATCCATCTTCTTCCTAGCTCACAAGGGTTTTTTTGTTTTGTTTCGTTTTGTTTTTTTAAAGATTTTCTTTATTTATTTGACAGAGACGTAGCAAGAGAGGGAACAAAAGCAGTGGGAGTGGGAGAGGAAGAAGCAGGCTTCCCACCCAGCAGTAAGCCCGATGTGGAGCTTGGTCCCAGGACCCTGGGATCATGACCTGAGCCAAAGGCAGATGCTTAATGACTGAGCCACCCAGGTACCCCCTCACAAGACTTTGTCATTATGTCTCCTCCTCTGGCTTTCCCAGCTTTGGGCTTATAATTTGAAAAATTCTACCTACTATATTGTTTGTGGGGTTTGCAGAGTAAAATTACATACACCCCAGAACTAAAAAATGATTTTCAATCTTAAAAACTTAGGCTCATAAGAAGTTGAGTCTTAAGGTTTAAAAACATAAAAATAAAAGCACGAATTGACTCATATAATATACTAATGAAAGCAAAAGCAGCTAACGCTTAAGAAGACGTGTCACAGAACAAATGCACTTTACATGCTTTATCTCATTTCAACCTCAGAATATCTGTTAGAGATAAAGGCTATTAATAGCCCATTTGCAAGAGAGGAAGCTGAAACACAGTGTTCAGCTAATTTGCTCTACTTCCCAGATCTAGTATAAGGCAGAGCTCAAATTCAAACTCAGAAGTCTGGTTCCAGACTTACAGCTATTTACCCCTTTGTCATATGTCCTCACCATAAATTTGACTCACTTGGCACATTATAAACCCTAAACACTTGGATTCTGTAGTTGTCATAATAGAACAAACTGTGATTTTGATTTGGATCAAAGAAGGGATCAAAGAAGAAGTGATTTTGATTCTAATTAACAACTGAGGCAGTATAATTTATTACTAACTGATATAGAAGAGGAACAGAGGTTGCATATTAGTAAAATTAGCTTATATAGTAAATGTGGTTCCTTAATGTTTCTTAATATTACATTATAATTTAGGGTAGAAAACAGTACCTATGTATTGTCAGTAAATTGAAATATCAGTTGTCTGTCAGTTCCCTGTCATAGGTATACATTATTAGGTTGAAAAATGGATCTATTTGAAGAAGAAGAATTAATGATTTGCTATGCATTATTTTAAGTGCAGCCAAGTTATATGCATCATAGGACTAGTTAGATATAAACTGCATTTATTAAGATAAATGTGTATAACTTTTTAAATTAAAGTTAATCTTCCAGAATATTTACACTTGTCACCAACAATGTTCTGGAAGCTTTATTGTCTTTAATACATTTTTGGGGGCATATACACTCATCCAGTATTATCCAGGAGTGCTTTGTGTTACAAACACTGAAGAGCAAACTCAAATTCATAGTAAATTGATTCATCAGCTCACATAAAGAAATCAAAGAAAAAATAGCTCTGTCTGGTTCATTCAGCTCAGTGTATGTCTGAGAACCTAGATTCTATCTAATATATTCTGCTATTCTCTGTGGCAACTTTGCAGATTGTATGTATCATGATTCCAGACATGTCCAGGTACCATACCAATATATGAAGATGACTAGGGGAGTGTGAAGAGCTATTTCTGTATCTCTTGGTGAGAATGAGGAAATTCTTCCAGGAAACCCTAGCACAAAATTTGCTCACATGGCCACAACTGGGGCCCATGACCTTTTCCTAACATAATAATTAGTTAAGGTAATGTAAGTTACCATGACTAAGTTGGAATAACTATCTGAAATATAATGGATAGAAAGAATAATGGATATGTTACATCCATTATCTTTCTTTAAATTGAAGTATAATTAATGTACAGTGTTATATTGGTTTCAAGAATACAGCATATTGATTCAACAATTCTATTACTTAGGGCTCACTACAGTATGTATAGTCACTGTCTGTCCTCTACAATGTTATTACAATATTATTGACTATATTTCCTATACTGTACTTTTCATCTTTGTAACTTATTTATTTTATAACACAAAGTTTTTACCTCTTAAGCTTCTTTATCTATTTCACTTATCTCCCACCCACCTCCCTGCTAGCAACCACCATAGTTATTTCTTTGTATTTAAGAGTCTGTTTTTTTTTTCTTTCTCTCTTTGCTTCTTTATTTGTTCATTTGTCTTGCTTTTCAGAATCCACATATAAGTGAAATCGTATGATCTTTATCCTTTTTTGACTTAGTTCACTTAACATCATACCTTTGAGGTCCATCCATGTTGTTGCAAATAGCAAAATCTCATCCTTTTTATGGTTGAAAAAGATTTTATTAGTTATTAGTTATTAGTCATTCATCTGTCAGTGTACTCGGGTTGCTTCCATATTTTTGGCTATTATAAATAGTGCAATAGACAGAGAAGTCTATGTATATTATTTTCATATTAGTGTTTTGTTTTTTGGGGGTAAAACCCTAGAAATGGGATTGTGGGATAGACAGTACTTCTATTTTTAAATTTTTGAAGGGACTTCATATTGTTTTTCACCGTGGATGCACCAATTTACGTTCCCACCAACAATGTATGAAGGTTCCTTTTTCTTCACATTTTCACCACCATTTGTCATTTCTTGTCTTTTTGATTCTGGCCATCCTGATAGGTGGAAGGTGATAACTTACTGCGATTTTGATTTGCGTTTCCTTGTTGGTTAGTGATGTAGAGTACCTTTACAGGGGTCTGCTGGTGAATTGCCTTTTAAACATTTAACTGAAATAAATTTGTTCAATGAAATTTTTTAGAATACTTAAAGTCTCACAAAAATGCCTGTACAAGGGGCGCCTTGGTGGCTCAGTGGGTTAAAGCCTCTGCCTTCGACTCAGGTCATGATCTCCAGGGTCCTGGGATCTAGCCCCATATTGGGTTTTCTGCTCAGCAGGGAGCCTGCTTCCTCCTCTCTCTGGGCCTGCTCCTCTGCCTGCTTGTGATCTCCGTCTGTCAAATAAATAAATAAAATCTTAAAAAAAAATGCCTGTACAATATGTAATTGCTGATTGTATTAAGAAAACTTTTATTTTGATCGTATTATTTTGAAAATCCTTATGGTCATAGTCATTTTTACATTTAAAGAGAAATAAAAGTTATTTTATACATTAGAAGTATATCAAGAAATTGATGATATTATTTAACATGTCTTCTTTCTTGGCTCAAATGTCTCTATTCTAGACAAATGTAACATGCAGAGTGACAATAATTTTAAATTCATAGTTTTTCTGGAGTTACTTTCTGTTCTTTCCATTAGAATTATTTAGTGTCTTACAGAAATTTAAGCCATGTTTAGAAACAAATTTATACGTGTATCCTTTTTCATTTCTTTCTTCTTTCTGTAGCTCAGTCATGCTTGTGTATCAGTTGAGTGAATAACATTCAATGATGAACAAATAAATTATTTTGTAATCACTTTCTGAAAAATTGGTTAATATAATAATGTCTTTAGATTTACACACTCAGCTTTTTAATCTGATTTCTTATGTGGTTTTAAATGGATCATTAGATGAATGTATCTATTATATGGGTTTAATAAATGAAGCATGGGTTTAGAATTTAAAGACTTCTGCCAGAATCACTCATATTATAGAAAAGCAACTTAGAAGTAAGGTCTTTTTTAAAAGTGATTCTATTAAGTGAAATTTTCCATCATTCTAACCTTCTAACAGAACTTTCAATGCTGTAGTGTTGACCATTTTTGTTGTTGAAAACATAATGAAGTAATTAAAATGTAAGTTATATTAATTGAATATCATAGATCTATATTAATTTACTCCACTCTTGTGATTTTGTTTTTACTTGTTTCTCTTTGCATGACTAACTACTGTTAAGTATTTGGAAGAGAAAATATCTGGGATAAAAACGTCCTTCCAGTATATCTCTTCTTCATTTTTTTATTTGTTCTTTTCCTTTTTGAAAAAGCAATAATATTTTCAGGAGTGTCTTACCCATGCAAATATGCTTTTTCCTAAGGTAACTTTTTTTTTTTTTTAAATTAACTTATTTATTTGAAAGAGAGAGAATGCAAGCAAGGGAGGGAAGAAGGAGAAAGGGAGAGAAAAGAAAAATCCCCATGCAAACTCCCTGCTGAGTGCTGAGTCCCACCTGGGGTGCTTAATGACCTGAGCTGAAAATCAAGAGTCAGAAGCTTAATTGCTAAACCAGCTTGAGTCCCCTTAAGGTCACTCTTTATTGTGGGTGGGTAAGCTGCAAAAAACAAGTATTTATATCTTCCAACATTATGCTCTTGTGATATGATCCTATTTATAATTTTTTTTTTACTGTGTGCACAATGGTATTTTTCTCATAGGACCCTTACAGAGTAATCCTGGATTATGGCAATGTAAGCAGTCTTTCCTTCTACTGAAATAATGTTATTAAATATCAAGTCTGGAAGAAGAGATGAATGAAATCTTGAATCTAAGTACTGCTTTTCAATTATCTCCCAAAGGCTCTGTCTGCGTCTCTTCAAAGACAAAATCAATCTTCAATAAAATTTTGCTCTATGTAGAAACAACTACTAAAATAATTAAAATGTTGAAGAATCTCATTCACATCCAGGAATTTTGTAAATAAGGCTACACATTAAAGGAAACATTTAGATATAAGAGAATCTCAGATTAACACTTGTAAGTTTTTATTGTTTCCTCACTTCTCTTCTTCACCCAGCCCCTCACCTCCCTCTTTGTCGTTCCTGATTATGTCAGGGGAAAACAGGAATGGCCTTCAAGGCCCTTGCATTCTAATTGTCCAAAAAATAATTTGAGAATGGTAATTTCTCAATGAAAGGGTCCTGGGATAATTGGTCACTTATTGAAAGATAAATTTAGAATATGTTTAATGTCAAAACTAATATTAAAATAAATTTGAGATTTTTTTATTTGAGATTTTAAAAAAATGTTAAATATATAAAGATTAAAGATATCATAAATATCTTAGAAAAAATGGATATTTGAATTTGATTGCATAATAAAGAAGAACCACCTTAGCTTAAAACTACTAGAAGATTCACATCAGAGCAGATGGATAAATTTGAATACATAAATATGTATTGAAACTATTTTGTATCAAAATATGAATATTTTAATATACGCTAGTGTAAAAAACAGAACATACTTAAATCAAAATATTTTAGTAGATTTTTTTATTGTTGATATATATATATTTAAAATTGTATCCCTATCCTTTTCTGTATTTTACATATTGGCCATGACTTAGCTGTATAATACAAAAATATACAACAAAAAAAATTGAGTCCTTTTTGAAATTGTTGATGATAGTTAAGAATGAGGTCAGGCTACAGTAATAAGATAGCTAAGATAGCCAAATTAAAATTTCATTTCAGATTTTAAATAGCATATACACAACAATTAAAATCAATCTAAAAATTAAATCAATACAAAGTAATATTAATTTTCAATTTTTAAGTGAAAGTAATGGGTTTTAAAACCTATTTTATCCTCCTACATAATAAAGTCTTAAAAAGATGCAAAGCTAACAGTAACATTATCAAATCTATCATACTCTATTAATTCATGTCCTTTTCTTCACTTGATGCCATGGATGAGAAATACTCAGAAAAAAAATCACGGTAAGGACTTATGATTCTTAATTTTATTAACTTTACTTATGTATGTGTCTATTTACATTTGTATGTATGTATGTACTTGCCTCAAGATGTTTTAAGAGGGAGTACAAGTTCCTCCCTGCCCTCTGTAGGTGAGCTTCAGAGAAGCACATGCCTAACAAAGAGGAAGAAGAATGAGGGGCTCATTTTTGGACAGTTCTTTATTATACATAAAATTACTTATAGTAAGTATTTGGCAAAATAGCTTCCCTGTGAGTCCAGAATAATAATGCTGGACTGCTATGTAATCAAAAATGTTAATTTTATGGATGTAAGAATTGAGATACCAAGTGGTTAAATGTCTTGATCAAAGCTATTTATTCAGCAAACAATTACTGAGCATATACCCTGCACCAGCCACCTTCCTCAAACAGGAAACCCACCATTAATATAGCATGAAACTTTCTACTCTCCTGGAACTCACAGTCTAATGGAAATGGCCCAATTTTCCTAAATGTTATTTCCCTAATATACTATTGTGCAGCACTCCCTTAGCAACTGAAAAATTTATTAATATGAGTGAGCACTCATGTTTGGAATTTAAAAAAAATCACAAGTGAAATATTTCTCAACTTTTTTGCTGTACAGATCATCTCCAGCAACTCTAAATATGCAAGAAGTACCAGAGAGTCAGCAAAAATAACTCTACAATACTAATTGTAAATAAATTTGAAAATGTTTTGATTGATAGATATTTGCCATTGCAGTCAACACTGGTGATTAAAATCAATGTTGGGAAATATGATTGAAATATATAAAATCTTTAATATTATAATAAATGTCACTTTCTCTTTTAACTACACACCTTACTTAAATGTTTTTATTGTCACATTTATTTTATAATTTTATAGATATATATGTTATTGTCATAAAGGTCCACAGAAAAGCCCTAAGAAGAAATTTAAAAGCACTTGTACTCTCAGAACTAGGAAGGAAGGGGGAAAATATTCTTTGTGTCATATCTTTATTTTTGTAGGATATTTTTATGGCCTATTCATCATGTTCTCTGTATATTGAGTATTTTTAGATGATGACACACAGTTTGATTTTCTTATTAATTATACAACAAACATTATAATGATTTACATATTATGTTTGTTTTAGCTTTAAAACTAACTAAATTAACTAAGATTAACATAGACTGATCAATTGAACATAGCCCCATATTTGCACAATTAAAATATAACCATAAAGTTTGTATATAGAAATAGAAATTTATAATAAAAAACTTATAAAATACATACTTTATAATTTTAATATAGTAAAATTTCCATTTATTGGCATTGTTGTCTAGTTAAAGTTTCCAATGAGCAAGTATATTAGAAAAGCAAAGTTTAATCCATATTAACTTAGTTTCACGTGTAGCCTTTACTGATATTTTGGCAAATATATCATTGGATAACATCAGGAAAATATTAAAGTTTTATGCTTTTGTTCTCAAAAGTTAACAAGAGTAAAAAAATCTATAAAAGTTGAATATTCTCATCACTCAACACCTACTCACATGGAAATGTGACTGCAGAATAAGGAGAGAATATGAAATTAGATGGCTCTAAATTACTCAGGTATGAAAGGAATTAGTATTGTCAGTGCATTCATATAAATATCCCCAAATATAGGCACCTCAGGAAAGTGTAGAGGCCTGTTATACAACATCATGGAAACTTTCTAAGTGAAAAATGGGTCTCCTGTAAAATGTGAAAAAAATACATAAAATATGATTTATATTCTATTGACAATTCACTATTGTTTAAAGTGTTTACTTTTAGTGAGCCTGGGTGGTGGTGTCAGTTGAGAATTCAACTCTTGGTTTTGGCTCAGGTTGTGATCCCATGGTCATGAGATCCAGCCTCTGGCAGGCTCTGAGCTCAGGATGGAGTGTGCTTGAAATTCTATCTCCCTCTCCATTTGCCCCTCCCACTCATGCTCATGCTCTCTCTAAAATAAATAAATAAATCTTAAAAAAATAAAATAAAATGGTTACTTCTATGAAGACATGACATTGAGGGATGCCTCCCTCCGTGACAACTTCCCAGCCGAATTCTGCCAAATGTGGAGATGTGGTTGCTCAATCACTACAAACACTTTCATAGCACATAGTTCCTTGTTTACTTGATATTTTTTCATTGCTGATTTTATAGTAGTATTTCCATTATTAAATGGTAGTTTGGAAACCAGGCAGCAAATGAGTGTGTACTATTTACAAGAATGCAATTCTGAGTGTGAGAAAACAAGCACACACACACACACACATACACACATTCGGGTATCTTCTGTTCATACATGGTTATAGAATAGTGGTTCTGAAACTTTAGCTTACATTAGAGTCTCATGCAGACTTTGAGACTTTGAAAATCCCTGGGCTCTACTACAGCAGTTTCTCAACTTACTGGTTTGGGATGTGGTTAAAATTTGTTTATCTAACAATATCCCAGGTGATGCTGATTCTGTTAGTTTTGTAGTTTTTTTTTTTAAGATTTTATTTTATTTATTAATTTGACAGAGAGACGATGAGGGCATAAGCCAGGAGATGGAGAGGGAGAAGCAGGCTCTCCACTGAGCATGGAGCCCGGTGTGGGACTTCATTCCAGGACCCTGAGATCATGACCTGAAGCCAAAGGCAACTGCTTAACCAATTGAGCCACTCAGGCACCCCTGTAGTCCATGTTTTGAGAACCAGTGCTTTAGAGGGAAAAGTATTGGGCATAAGCACATTTGGAGAGTAGCTGGAGGGTGCCATAGTCCTTTTGTTACTTTTATGTTGTTTTAGGAGGATTGTTTATTCCTATAATACACTGAAAAAATATGGTTGTTCTTTTTGCTCATTGATAGATCAAATCAGAGGTGGAATGACACCTAGAGCAGCATTATGCACACTGGAACATGATTTTTTTTTTTTTTTCATACAGTCATTCCCTTGACAAATATTTATTCATCAGTAAATCATTAAAACTGGTGTTGGAGTCTCTGTTAGATTAAGACAACCTAACTTAATTTCACACACATGCATACAAACACACATATATTATATAGGGAAAGAAATATATTGATGTGTCTAGGTTGGAAAAAAAATTGTGAAATATTGCCTGTGTGCCTGGTTTTGAATTGCTGGGAATTTCTGGTCAATTCTCAATGACATGACTCACATAGTATCTTGGTAGAATGTTATTAAGTGGCTAAGACAAGCGACCTCTCTCCAGTGAGCCTGCTGAAAGATGAGGAAGATTACAACGACTTGTGATTGAAACTGATTGAAAATTATTATCTTCCACTGAGGCAAATCCCAGGCTATTCTTTTTGATCTAAGCACTTTCTTTGGAAAAAATGGAGAGAACAGGGATTATTTCTTTTTCCTTTACTGTGCACCAAATTTTGAAGTTGCAATTGTAAAATTTCTAAATCTTTAGTATATTTTGAATATTAATGGATATTAAGCCTTGAAACAAGATGTCTTCAATATATGCATTGTTAGCCCTTATAGATTAAGTGATAGAATGAATGGCTTTTTCACTTTTCTTTTAGACTTTATTATATTATATTGAGAAAGTATTCAAATCTAAGAATTAACCATTATATATTTATGGAAGGAAATTCGAGGCAACAAATGCCCTTAAAAATAGTCCCTTATGTTCTACTCACAAGCCAAAATAGTGTTGGGGTTGGTCTTTCTCACTTTATGGATCTGTAAACTCTAAATAGAACTAGGCATAAGGTATTAAATAATGCTGACCAAAGCACTAGGGAAAAGTCAATAAATGAAATGGAGAAATAATCCAAGTTTCTAAAGTAGAATTGTTCCATAAGTATTTTTTTATATTATGTTTTTTAAAAAATTTTACTATTTATTTATTTGACACAGAGAGAGAGATCACAAGTAGGCAGAAAGGCAGGTAGAGAGAGATGCAGGCTCCCTGCTGAGCAGAGAGCCCAATCCAGGGCTCGATTCCTGAGATCATGACCTGAGCTGAAACAGAGGCATTAACACACTGAGCCACCCAGACACCCCTCTTCCATATTACTTTTAAGGACGCCTAATATAATGAGGCCAAGTGGACAATATAACAACAACTGAAAGAATATATGCAACAACATAGACTCTTCTAATTAATGGTAAATATAATTTTTAGTACCTTTGAATACTTCGATAACCTCCGAGATAGAATTTTAACTTTAAAATGGAAATTAACGTTTGTGATACTCGGAAACTAAAATTTAAAATGTAAATTAAAGTGCTATAAGGTAGAATTTAAAGTGTGTGAAATAAAAAAAAAATTAATGTGACATATATTTATACAAGCTATAATATGAATAACCAGTCAGATTTAATTTTCATGCTATTAAAATAATATAGGTATGGAAAAATTACAACAAACAAAAATTATATGGAGAGACCAGGCCATTAATATCTGTACTTCTTTTTTTTTTTTTTTTAAGATTTTATTTATTTATTTGACAGACAGAGATCACAAGTAGGCAGAGAGACGGGCAGAGAGAGAGAGGAGGAAGCAGGCTCCCTGCTGAGCAGAGAGCCCGATGCGGGACTTGATCCCAGGACCCTGAGATCATGACCTGAGCCGAAGGCAGCGGCTTAACCCACTGAGCCATCCAGGCGCCCCCCCCTATTTTTTTTTAAAGATTTTATTTAATATCTGTACTTCTTACCACCTCTTCTCTCCACCAAATATGCTACTTTCTTTCTCTAGGAAAATTTAAATACAAAGTCTAGAAGCCATCAAAAGTATAAGGCAAGATATAACAAAGGTAGCACGCTGGAATCTTGATTTTTAATGTTAATTGATCTTATTTTGAAGTAGAAAAATAGGTTTTTAAAAAATTTAACTATTCATGCTGTCAAATGATTTTTGAGTAAGTATACCTATTTATTTCATAGTTTTAAAAGACAGGAGAGGGACGCCTGGGTGGCTCAGTTGGTTAAGCAGCTGCCTTCGGTTCAGGTCATGATCCCAGCGTCCTGGGATGAGTCCCACATCAGGCTCTTGCTCAGCAGGGAGCCTGCTTCTCCCTCTGCCTCCGCCTGTCACTCTGTCTGCCTGTGCTCACTCTCTCTGTCAAATAAATAAATAAAATCTTTTTAAAAGACAGGAGAATTTTAAAACACTGCCTTACTGAGAGGGCATGGACTCACAAGAGTGACCCTACAAAATGCTGTGTCCATCTGTTATGTATCTTTTTGTAGGATTAAACACAGTTATTATCTAGAAGCCAAGGGAAAACAAAACAAAACAAAATTCAAATTCTTGATTATGTTAACATTGAACTTAACTAATGTAAAATAATTCCTGTAAGTAAAAATAGAATAGGCTTTACTTCACTTTTCTCAAATCACATAGCCCTAGCAGTAAATTAAAACCATGGTAACTCAGGCTCTGTTCTTAAAGTAATATATACAACTTTATTATACCTTAAAAAAAAAAAAGTTTCCTAGTGTGTTATTTCCAATGCCCTATAACAAATTGCCTCAAACTTCGTGGTATAAGGCAACACAAATTTATTATATGACATTTCTGCAAGTAGAAGTCTGAAATGGTTTTATAAGGTTAAAATCAAGGGCTATGTTTATCTGGATGCTGTAGGGGAGAATCCATTCCTTGCTTTTTCTATGTGCTAGGGGCTGCCTTCATGCTTTGGTTTATGGACCTATCACTCTGACCTCTGCCTGCACAGCCACATCTTTTTCTCTGACCTTCCTGCTTCCCTCTAATTCTTTTGATTAGATTGGGTTTATCTGGGTATTCCAGGACAATCTTCCCATCTCAAAATCCTTAACTTAATTGTGTCTGCAAAAGCCCATTTGCATTATAATGTAACATACTCCGAGGATTAGAATGTGAACATCTTTCAGGGGCCAATATTTTTCTTATCACAAATCAGAACAAAATTTTTATGTAACAATAATAATGTTTAGTTTCTGTTGTAAGTCAAATGGTGTTCCCCCAAAAGGTATACCCATGTCAAATCTCTGGAAATTGGGGATGTCACTTTATTTGGAATAAAGGATCTTTGCAGATTTTAAGTCAAAAATCTTAGGAAAATCTTACACACTCCCTTGTCCTTGAAATGTACCTTTGAACTACTATTCCCATGCTAACAGCCCTTTCAAGGATGCAGTCTTGTATAAATAAGGTGTTCTTGAACCTATTGAGTAAAGTGTTCAGAGCAAGATTTGGGGGCACCTGGGTGGCTCTGGGAGTTAAGTGTCTGCCTTTGGCTCAAGCCATGATCTCCGGGTCCTGAGATCCAGCCCTGCATTGGGTTTGCTGCTCAGTGGGCAGTCTGCTTCTCTCTCTCTTTCTCTCTCTCTCTCTCTCTCTCCCCTTATGCCCCTCCCCAATGCTCATTATCATACTCTCTCTCAAATAAGTATATAAAATATTATTAAAAGAGAGAGAGAGAGCAAGATTTTGTTGAGAATAAATAACTAAATACAGTTAAATCCTCTATATAAACTTTTTTTTTTTTTTTAAATATATGCAGTCTGATGCAGGGCTCCCTCTCACAACGTTGAGATCATGAACTGAGGGGAAATTAAGAGTCTTATGCTCAACTGACTGAGCCACCCAGGCACCCCTAAACTTTTAAGATCCTAGTGGACATGTGTGGAAATCTTCTTGTTTTGGGGCTACCCAGGACAGCCTCATATGTAAGTTCCCTTGTTTATTAAAACTGCTACCTATCAATCCGGAATCATCTACTTCTGTCTTTGGTCGCTCACAGTCCTCTGTATGTGGGGGCCAGTTTCAGATTTCACTAAGGAAACCTTCAGGGTTGCAAACCAGCAATATAGCAGTCATAGGAAATTAACATAGTCTTTAAATATTAAAGTTTTTGAAAGACATACTTGAATTCTAGGAATTTTTCAAAAGAAGATTAAAAACAACTTTAATAGTTACAAAATTCATATAGTATACATTTATAATCTTAAAGATTTTCACATGTTAAGACACACCTTTAAAAGACTGTATAGAAATGGTGCCTAGGTAGCTCAGTCAGTTAAGTGTCCAACTCTGAGTTTCAGCTCAGGTTATGATCTCAGAGTCCTAAGATCAAGCCTTCTGTTGGGCTCTCTGCTCAGTTCAGGGTCTGTTGAGATTTTCTCTCCCTCTCCCGCTCATTCATTCACTCTCTCTCTCTCTAATGTAAATAAACATTTAGAAAAAAATAAAAGACTGTATGGAAAAAGCACACCTAGAGATATACCCAAATGGGATTTCTCATTTTTGAACATTGAAAGATAAATACTCATCTCTGTTATGAAATATTTCAGGAGTTGAGTAAAATTTTACAGGTTTGAAAAAAAAAAGAAGGTTTACCATAGTTTGTTGTTGTGGATTAAATAAAACTAATGTATAAATCTCTTTCTTTCATACTATTTGACTAAAAATAATTTGTAAGAAAAGGAATAAATTCTATATGACATTGGGTACCAAATATAAACTTTAAAAAAAATTCACAATATGATGAGTCTTTGAGAGGATAGTTGATAGAATGAGTCATTTTTTATTGGTGCCATTGTTTATGTTTCTCATTTTCTACAAATATTTTTGGAAAGATGCTGGGTGGAAAATTAAATTTCAAATGTTAAACACCTGGGCTTCATTAAAATTTTCTAATGAGAAATCTTATGCTTACAGATGTACTACATATTATAGGAATACAAATTGCAGATGATTTTTCTTCGTTTTTGAAATTAATAGTACTTAAACCTTGTGGGCTCTTTTTTGTTATTTTTTCATTATTTCTTTTGAATGTGTATCTTATTTTTTACCCATGTCTGAATAACGTCTAAATTGTTTCCAACCCAGAATAGTCCCATGGCATAAAGGAGTGCAAGAACCATACATGAAATGTTTGAAGCAGAGTGGCCTGAAGTTATCAGAAGAGTTAATGTCATAGAACTGTTATCTGAACCAGTTCTGGTTTTTATGTCATGGCTTAGAATATTTTTGTATTTAGCTTGGTTCATTTGCTTTTGTTTATTGTTTTAATAATTTAATTTTCAATGTGCTGGGGGAATAAACAAAATTTTAGCCCCAAATAACGAAGATAAATGGTTCTTTCACCCACCATGAGATCTTGTGCATGTTTCTGTGTGTGTGTGTGTGTGTGTATGTGTGTGCATGTAATTGATTTATAGAATTTGCAAATATCTGGGTCTTAGGATCATTTAAATCATAAAAATTTCAGGTATATGATCCATTTGGGGTTTGTTGATTTTTGTCCATCATTAGTTCCAGAGTCTCAAAACTGTGCATGGATTTAGTATATTTGCTTTGATGAACATAGTTACAAATGACACCTATAACTGCTTATTAGTAATATTTCTATCTGCAGTTAAAACATCTTTCAAATATTCAATTTTATTATTTTAAACTATATTGGGATCTAAAATTTCCTAATGACATTTTTATAATATAGTATTCTATAATTCAATCATTTCCTTATAAAACGTATTTTTACTGACTGCAAGACACACTGATTTAAAGTAGCATATATATATGTGTGTGTATATATATATGTATTTTAATAGTGATTTTACACAGACTAATGTGACATTTAATTGCAAATTTCTGGTGGAAAGATATTTAAAGTACAAGCACATCTAAATTGCACACCCCTTTTATTTGAAGTTCATGAAATTCACCTTAGGTTAAAATATTGGTAATGAGTGCCAACTATCAGAAATTTGTGGTATTATAGTGAATGGTTTCACATCTTTTTTTCTCTATACTGACTTTGCATTGTATTTCTCATATTCTGATGTTGTTTAGTAGTAGTATTTTAGATGCGTTTCCCTAGTAAAAAAATAAGGTCCCAAATTTTGATGTCTAATTAAAATAATGTATCTTTGCTAGTTAAAAACTCTTTTATTAACTTTATTTTTGGAAATCATATTTGGAAATATGTTTTATCCTTAGATTCACTCCAGACACCACTGAAACAACCCATCATAACTAGATGACTTCCAGATTTTCATTATGGAAGCCCAAATGATAATGAAACCAACACCTCACAATTTGAGGTCAAGAAATCTCAGCACAGATTTTAAATAATTTCTATTCTAAATATCTATGCAACTTAAAAATCAATAGTTTCCCTCTTTTCATTATGGCAAATTTATATTTTATTTTTTTTTATTTAGATTCTTCAGCAGTTGAAATACAGACTTGTAAATTTGCAAATTCTCAAGTCCATATTTTAAGTGTGTTTATTGACTGTGTGTTTTATGATGCTACGTAACAGTCTGTTCTGTAACTATTGTATTTTTAAAATATCATTATAATTGGAATAACAAAGAAAGAAGAAGGTATTGCCTGAAAAAGGAAGGAGAAGGGAAAGGTAGAGAGAAGAGAGAAAAAAAGAATGCTTGGCATTACAAATGGAATAGATCAGAGATGTAGAAGAGGGACTGCCCAAGCATTAAATGGAACAGGATGAAAAAGATGAGGTGGGACGCTGGCAAGGAACAGTGACAGGAACTAAGGAGAGCTGTGCCACCTCCATCCATGAGGGTGAGCAGATGATTGTGGAGACAGGGAAACAAACAGGTGTTACTGAGGGCTGATTCTAGTGTCTGGAGCCAGCATGCTAGCACTTAATCCTGGTAGGAAACAGTTGTTTTTGTGTTCTTTTTGTTTTGTTTTTTTAAACTTGGACCTATATTAGAATCAGATGGTGGGTTAGTTAAAATACAGTTTGCTAGGGCCTGCCTCTAGAGTTTCTAAGTGAGTAGGTCTGGGGTGAGATTTGAGAATTTGTATTTCTAGCATTTTCCTGGGTAATGCTGAACATACTGATCAGAATCAATCCTTCGAAAATCACCATTATGTACCATTCATACTCTCATGGCCCTCCTGTTCTTTCAATGTTTAGGGGTTTGATGACAGCGGAAGACAGCCACCAAATAATGAGTACGGGTCAGGGATGCAATGGGCCATAAGGGTCATTGCTCAAAAATTCATTTAACACCTCAGTCCGGTGCCTTGATGCCCACAGGAATCCAGGAAAGCCAAGACATCACACTTGAGCCCTCCATCCAGGATGGGTCTGAGGGATGGCTGCTAGGATAGAGTAGATGTTCCTGTTAGATCTGGCAGAAGAGATTAATGACACATATGGAGTGGGCTTCAGACTCTCTCATGGACATGGCAGTTGGGAGTAGAGCAAGTGTCATATAGAAATGCACTACTGGCACAGAACGTAGGAGCCAGAGGGATGGATTTTGAGAAGATGAAGGCCACTGCTTTGTTGCACAGTGTGGTGAATGGTGGTGTCCCAAGAATTCATGTGGAGAAGAATCAAAAGGGAAATGAGATTTACAAAGTGAGATGTGACAGTTTCAGTAAGATAAGGGATAAAAAGTCTAGTTTTGGCAATAAGGGAACTAAAGTTATAAGAGTTTTGGTAAAGTGATCCTGTGGTCCTGATAGTAGTAAGATGGCTTTGGGCTTATGAGGTAATGGAAGGAGAAGTAGAGAGCTTTTCAAATGCTTGAGTATGCAGGGGACAAAGTAGAAGATCTGAATACTTTTTGCAATTTATGGATGGAAAAAAGCTTCAACATTTTTATCTGCTGAGTGTACAGATCTGGTAAGGTGAGAGTCTGAAGACACAGGAGGAAAGGTGTAATTAATTCCAGAAGAGGAAGGGGTAATTGATTTTGTAAGTTTCTTTAGGAAGTCAGAGGGTTTCCATGTTTAGAGCATCAAGGAGCTATTAAATGTCACATGCTGTTTCCAAGGTCTTTCTTGGGATTATTGTTATAGGTATGTGATAATTTATTTTAATATTTTCCTTTTGTCTCTGCTATAAAGGGAAGTTACAGTTTGGAGGAGCTTAGGCCAATTTTTAATTTTTTTTCCTCAACTTACCCAAGGTATTGTTATTTATCATCACTCTCTTCTTGTATATTTCCATTAGGTGAATAATTGGTTACCAACTAAGAAATTTCCCAACACAGACTTTTTTGGTTGTTTTGCTTTTGTTCTTGCTGCCTTTTAGGTGGTGTACTTGATTTATTTTTTCCTATGATATAAAAAGTAGTCTTGGAAGTACCTCAAAGTATAAAGATAAGTGTGTATGTTTTGCTTGTATGTTTGTTTTTGCTTTGGTCTTTTGTTTTGCTATTCTCTATTAAGTTAGAATACCAAACTTTAAAAAAAAATAATATCTGCTTACACATTTCATGTAAAAGAAAGTGATAATACTTGATTGTAGATCAAACCTTAGTTCTACCCTTCAGGAACACTTTCTTGGAAACCATTATATCATATCTCCTTTTACTGATTTTTTTTCCCCCTAGAACATAAATAATAAATAAATAAATTCTCTTCAACCACTTGACCTTTCTGTAGGTGATTCTCAGAAATCTGAACCATCTTTCAGCTGGACATGTCTGGGGTGTCCTTGCAGGATAAGGGTGGAGTTGCCAGAAAAAGAGAGAGGGAGATATTTGGGTCCAAACACAGGGCAAGTTTTTGTTTTATTTTGTTTTGCTTGTTTTTCCCACCCAAAACTGTGTGAGACTCTGTAAGGAGAGAAAAGTCAGGGGAGAAAGAGAAGTCAGGGGCTGAAAATGGAAGTTGTAAGACTCCAATGCTTGGAACAAATAAAAGCCAATAGGTTTTGCTGATTTTATTGCATTTGTGTCTTTTTTTTTTTTTTTTTTGAATAAGTCATATGCTAACTAGTACTTGGTCGGAAGGATGAGTGATAGGCAAGCTTAGACTAGCTGAGGTAGAGAGGACTTGGGAAGGAGATTGCTAGCCCTTTGAAGACTGTTTTTGAGTATTTCAAGAGTTGCAAACTCATGGAGGCATCAAGCTTGTCAATGTGTCAGCAATCAGGTTTCTTTGCAGGATTTCCATCAGACTGGATTGACGGGCTTTGCCTTAGGTGCCAGTCATTGTACTTAAACAGGGTTGGGTGTTAGAAGATTGGGCAAAAATTTTGCCTGTGTTATCTACTAAAATTTTCACCTTTTTTGTTTGTTTGCCTGTTTTTTTTTAGCTAAGTATTTAGTAACTAAGTGTAAGTTTGCATTTCTAATCTTCTGCTAAGGTTAGATTTATTTTGAGTAGGTTACTGTCAATGATATATAAATAGAAATAAGGTATACAACTTTCGGGTTGGGCTCTGGAAGGGAAAGAAGATCATGCCCTCCACTTCTCTTTTCCTTTCCTCCCTCTAACTGAAAATCAGAAGTGAGGGCATCTTAGACTGTAAAATGAAGCCAATACAGGGAAGATGACAGGGCAATATGTTAGAAGCTACATAAATCATCAGTGCTGCCCCACTGACCTACCAGTTCTCTATTGCCTGCTCAGTCATGAGATAAGGTGAAAGAGATAAGGTGGTTTTGTTTGTTTGTTTTTATTTTGAAGTACTACCTTTTGTCTTTCAGTTACAGCTGTGTATAGCCTGATCAGTACCTGTCTCAAGATCTGTCATCAATTTATTCAACAAGTATTTATTCTGTGCTACCTGCCTGGCCCTTTTCTAGTAACAGTAAATAGGAACACAGAAATCCATGCCTTCAAAGAGGATATATTCAGGCGCCTGGGTGGCTCAGTGGGTTAAGCTGCTGCCTTCGGCTCAGGTCATGATCTCAGGGTCCTGGGATCGAGTCCCGCATCAGGCTCTCTGCTCAGTGGGGAGCCTGCTTCCCTCTCTCTCTCTCTCTGTCTGCCTCTCTGCCTACTTGTGATCTCTCTCTGTCAAATAAATAAAAATTAAAAAAAAAAAAGAGGATATATTCTAGTGAAGAAACTATCCAGTAAAAGGATAAATTTAGGGAAATATATATTTTTTTAAAATTTAGCACTATGGATAAAATATAGTAGGAGTAAGAGAATATTATGAAAAACTATATGCTAGCAAATTGGAAAATGGAGAAGAAATGCATAAATTTCTGGAAACATAAATTACTAAAACTGAAACAGGAAGAAATAGAAAATTTGAGCAGACCAGTTACCAGAATTAAAATTGAATCAGTAATCAAAAAACTCAACAAACAAAAGTCCAGGACCAGATGGCTTTACAGGTAATTTCCACCAAACATTTAAAGAAGACTTATTGGCTATTCTTTTCAAACTATTTCAAAATATAGAAAAGGAAGGAAAAGAGATGCCTGGGTGGCTCAGTCAATTACGCACCTGCCTTGGCTCAGGTCATGATCTCAGGTCCTAGGATCAAGGCCCAGTGGGCTACTTGATCAGCAGGAGCCTGCTTCTCCTTCTCCTGCTGCCCCTCCCCACTGCTTTCTTGATCTTTCTTTCTCTGTCAAATGAATAATTAAATATTAAAAAAAAAGAAAGAAAGAAAAGGAAGAAAACATCAGATTCATTCTATGAAGCCAGCATTATCTTGATACCACCCAGATAAAGACACCAGTAAAAAAGAGAACTACGAGCCAATATTCCTGATGAATAGTGATGCAAAAATCATCAATTACATACTAGCAAACTGAATTCAACAACAAATTAAAAAAAAAAAATTCACCTTGATCAAGTGGGATTTATTTCCAGTTTGCTCAGTCAATGCAGAGAAAACATTTGATGAAATAAAACATCCACTGATGACAAAAACTCTCGACAAAGTAGGTTCAGAGGGACTATACCTCATTATAAAAAAGGCCACATATGAAAAACCAATAGCTAACATCATCCTCAATGGAGAAAAAGATTTTTCTCCCAAGGTCAGGAAAAAAGACTAGGATGTCCACTTACACCACTTTTATTCAAAATAGTACTAGAAGTTCTATCCATAACAATCAGACAACAGAAAGAAGTAAAAGGCATCCCCAATCAGTATGGAAGAAATAGGTTTTCACTATTTTTAGCTGACCAGATACTATATATAGAAAACCTAAAGATACCACCAAAAAAAAAAAAAAAAAAAAAAAAAAAGGCTAGAATTGATAAAATGAATTCAGTAAGTCACCGGAAACAAAATAAATGTACAGACATCTGTTGCATTTCTATATACCAATAATAAAGGAGTAGAAAGAGAAATTAAGAAAATAGTACCATTTATAACTGCACTAAAAATAGTAATATGGGAACATTAGTCACACACACAGTAATATTAGTCATAAAAAGAATGAAATCTTGCCATTTGCAATGACATGGATGGAGCTAGAGAGCAGAGTGCTAAGCAAAATAAGTCAGAGAAAGACAAATACCATATGACTTTACTCATATGTAGAATTTAAGAAACAAAAAAGCAAAGGGAAAAAAAAGATGCAAATCCAGAAACAGACTGTTAATTATAAGGAACAGTGGGGGTTGGGCTGAATAGGTGATGAGGATTAAGGAGTGAGTGCAGTTGCCATGATGAGCAGGGGGGATGTATACTGTACACCTGAAACTAAAATAATGCTCTGTTTAACTACTTGGGATTAAAGTAAAAACTTTAAAGAGCAAAGCAAACCAAATTAATTAATTAATTAATTATTAATTAAAAACCCCAAACATAGAAACAAAAAATATGGTAGGAAAAGGGGAGGGATAAATGCTAAATGGGGACTGACCTTTAAGATAACATCGACAGAAAAGACCTCACTAAAAAAAAAAAGTGATTTTAGAGTTAAATCCTGAAGTAGGTAAGAAAGCAGCCATGCAGACATGGGATAAGGAGGGAACACTCTAGGCAGAGGCTGGATGAGTAGGAAGACCATGAGTCCCTATTGCGCCTGGTATAGTAGAGGATGAGTGAAGGAGAGAGAGTCATGAGGCATGGGGTAGTGTGATAAGGGGCCAGGTATAGTAAGTCATGTTAGGGACTATGGGTCAAATGTGAAAACAATGGAGAACTCCTATCGGATGACATAATTCAATTTATATTTTAAAAGGATTATTCTTACAGATTTGCAGAAAATAGACTGAAAGTTTCAGGGAAAGAAAGCAGGCAAATCATTTAGGAATCCTTCTAATACCACAGCTGAGAGGTGATGCTAAACGTACAGGATGTATTTTAAAGTTACAGCCAGCTGAATGGGGGACACGAGAGAAATGATTCATGAAGATCTCTTCAAGGACTGTGTTATGACTGACTAGAACAATAGATTTGTTATTAACTAATTGTTTTTTTATTAAAAAAAAAAAGTGGTGCCCAAAAAAACTGATCCTGAGTCTGGGAACAAGGCAATAGTCAAATTCTGGACATATTGAGTTTCGGATGCCTGTTAAGATATCTGAACAGATGATAGTTGTCTTTCTCTGCTTGACTTATTTCACTAAGCATGATATGCTCTAGTTCCATCCATGGTGATGCAACATGGGGGCTTAAGTGGGGAGGAGAAGAATAAATGAAACAAGATGGGATTGGGAGGGAGACAAACCATAAGTGACTCTTAATCTCACCAAACAAACTGAGGGTTGTTGGGAGGGAGGGGGGTTGGGAGAAGGGGGTGGGATTATGGACATTGGGGAGGGTATGTGCTTTGGTGAGTGCTGTGAAGTGTGTAAACCTGGCGATTCACAGACCTGTACCCCTGGGGATAAAAATATATGTTTATAAAAAATTAAAATAAATGATATCTGAACAGAGAGTCTGAGTAAAGAATGGTATACGTGTCTGGAGTGTAGGGGGACTCTGAGATGGAGAAATATTTTAAGAAGTCTTCAGTGTATAGCCTACATTTTAGTCATACGTCTGAAAGAAATTCCCAGAGAGTGGAAGGTAGAAAGGAAAAGGCATTCAAGGACTAATCATGAGCTGTGGGCTTTTCTAAGATTCAAAGGTCAGGGAGAGGAGTAGGAGCAACAAAAGAGAATGAAGAAAGTGGCTACTAGAAAGGCAAGATGAAAACCAAGTGACGGTGGTATCCAGGATTCTCTGAGAAGAAAATGTAATGTAAGATATCTCTTCCTGGAGCTCTTCTTTCCATGCTCTGGTTATAGCAAAAGGCACAATTAACATGGATAGTATGTTCTATCAGACATGCCACAAGTTAACGGGACCATCAACCCAGTTTAGAGGTGGAGGAAACGCTATATAACAAAGCCTAGAAACATTAAACAACTTGATAGGGTGCCTGGGTGGCTAAGTGAGTTGAGCCTCTGCCTTCGGCTCAGGTCATGATCTCAGGGTCCTGGGGTCGAGACCCGCCTCAGGCTCTCTGCTCAGAAGGGAGCCTGCCCCCCCACCAACCTGCCTCTCTGCGTACTTGTAATCTCTGTCTGTCAAGTAAATAAGTAAAATCTTTAAATAAATAAATAAATATAAATAAATAAAACAACTTGATTTAGCAGAGAGTTGACAATTTGGAAGCATGACTACAACCAGCCTAGAGTGTAGAATATGAAAATTCCTGCGGATCTGTATGTTGTAACCTTTAATTCAATTACCAGTACTTTTGACACCCTGCTTAGAAATGTGAAGAAACTAACCTGGACAGCTTGCCCCACCATCTTCAAGAGATTAGTTGTGAGAGTAAATTTAAGCCATGATGCCTCCCTTACAAAGTGATGTTGAGCCTGTAACAATACACAGGTACTGATGATGGACCTTAGCCTGTGATTTCCCATGCCATTCATGTGTAAAATTCAGAATAAGCAATTTTCCTACCTTTGCATTATAGTATAATTTACCACTTTATTTTTATTTTTTTTTAAAAGATTTTATTTATTTATTTGACAGACAGAGATCACAAGTAGGCAGAGAGGCAGGCAGAGAGAGAGGAGGAAGCAGGCTCCCTGCTGAGCAGAGAGCCCGATGCGGGGCTCGATCCCAGGACCCTGGGAATCATGACCTGAGCCGAAGGCAGAGGCTTTAATCCACTGAGCCACCCAGGCGCCCCTAATTTACCACTTTAAATGCTATTTGCTTTTTCTATATTACTGTGTCTTGCCTCCCTCATTTGAGACTACGTGTCTTACAGACCGGAATAATGTTTTTAAACTTTTTATATTGCCCTCTTCACTCCTTCTCCTTCTGTTTGCTTTCCCAACACTAGTCTTCACGAGAACATTTTCTAAAAACTTTGTTGTTATTGTTGTTGTTTTTATCATCCCTTTACTTCTTAAAACCGTAAACATATTTCTCTTAATTATTTGGTAACATAGTCTCTAGTTCTCTTTACCATTATTCTAAGGCTTGTACTGCTATTATTTTGAACACAAGATAAAGATATTTTTAAAAAAAACACTGCAATAGTGGGTAAGTTTTAATGAGTTGATTATCGTTCTTTAACACTGCTGATGTGAAGATATTCATCATGTATTCTTTTTTTAATGTTCTCCAGGAATTCTAAATGAGTTTTGTAATAATTATGAGTCTCATCCAAATATCTCATCACTGTATTTACTTCATCTTTCCAATGCCAGATAAAAGAATGATTGATATGTATGAATATTATGTCAGTGGTGCATTTCATTTGTCTGAATAAGTGATAATCTCACCAATACAATATGACAGTGTTTTCATCCTACACTGTAGTTTTGTAATGTTCATTAGATACTCAATTTCTAAAGGAAGCAATAGTGATGCCCCACCAGTGTATAGGGAGGAAAAAGTTAATGAACAGCCCTTTAAATTCATTTGCTTAGGCAATGTACTAGCTAAACAAATATACTCTTGAAAACTATTAATGGGGAACCTGGAAAAACACTTTTCCATTATTAAGTCCAGACGTTTCCTTTTGTATTATTTTGCTTTTATTTGTGCTTATGTGAGCAATTTTACATTTTATTCATGCTATGTATTCAGAACATATTTTTGTTAAGGATACAGGAATTAATATGCTAAAATTGCACATATTAATATTTCAGAGGGTATGACTTCTTTGTTCCCTCAATTTGTGAAAAATTTCAAAATAACTGAAAGAGGATTGTTGTTTCAAATCATTCTTATGGATGCCTCCTATCATTTGATTTAGCTCTAATATACAAGAAGTAATCTCACCCAGATTCTTTTTTTTCTTTTTTCTTTTTTAAAATTTAAACCTGAAAAGAAATCTTATATGGCACTAACAGATTCTGGTATCTCTAACCCAGCACTGTAACGTAAAACTCAAGGGAAAAGTCACTGGAGTGCTAACAGAAAGCAGAATTAGAATTGGCTAAATTCTAAATTCTAAATTTCTGTGAGGAAGTAATTATTATTACCCGTCTTGTGATCTGATGGGAGAAATATAAGCTATTTACATGAAAAGAATGAGCTTCTTTGGGGTGCCTGGATGGCTGAGTCAGTTAAGGGTCTCCCTTCAGTTCAGGTCATGATCCCAGAAACCTGGGACAGATCCTCACGTGGGGCTTCCTGCTCAGCAGGGAGTCTGCTTCTCCCTCTCACTCTACTCCTCCACCCCCACTTGTGTGTGCTCCTCGCTGTCAAATAAATAAATAAAATCTTTAAAAAAAAAAAAAGAATAAGCTTCTTTAACCTAGAGAGGTCTTGTGCACTAAATATCAGTATTTCAAAAACCACTTTAGGTATTCATATATTTATAAAAATTGTATATTATTTAAATATATTCTTAGATTTAGATATGAGGGCCCTTGATTCATTATCAAATTTATTTAAATATAATATAATATATTCAATATAATAATATGGATTTTGGACCTGCATGAAGAGTACCATTAATCCTGAGGAGAGGAGTTTAATAGTTTTTTTTAAAAAGAGAGATTTGTTACAGAATTACATATTTGTTATAGAAATAATCCTCATATAAACTAAGATGTTATGCAATGCTGATATTAATTCAAATGATAACATTAAGAAAATAATTCTACATTCTATAGGGCATGAAATAAAATAACATAAATGAACACTTTCATTCATGTAAGGATAACAATTTTTGACATTAATTTTTTTTAAAAAACGCATTGACCTTAAATTGAATGTAATTATGACCATTTCAAACAATGTTCTCTATTACATCATAGGATAATATCCATTAAAATGTATAGCTAATACTAAATTTAGTCACAAATTCTAAATACCAGGGCAAAAAAAAATATCTTTTTTTAAAGAATTATTTATCTTGAGAGAGAGACAGAGAGAGGGAGAGAGTAGGGGGAAGAGCAGAGGGAGAGAAGCAGGCTCCCCACAGAGCAGGGGACCCAACACAGGCTTCCATCCCAGGACCCTGAGATCATGTCCTGAGCCAAAATCAAGAGTCTGATGCTTAACCCACTGAGCTACTTAGGCACCCCTCCTCCCCCAAATCTGCATTACTTCTTGACTAGGTGTGCTAACAGACATTACTACATACAATGCGGAGTATAATCCTTGAGAGTGATTACATTACTTGTTTTCAGAAATCATTTTAACAGTGTCTGATTGTCAATTCATCACTTTAATATGATTGAAACATCAATGTAGTTCTCCTCATTTTTACAAATGTTTTTTGAAACATTTGGTATTAATAATAACTATAATATCTAAAATTTGCATAACTATATATGTATCAGATACTGTGATATACTCCTTCCAAATATTAACTAATTTGATCCCCCACAACCAAATTCCAAGAAAAAAAATATTATCACCATTTTATACTTAAGAAAATTGAAGCACAGATTACTTATCCAAAGTCACTCACAGCTAGAAACTGATAAGACAGGAATCAAACCCAAGGTAGCCTGGCTCCAGAGTCATTCTTGTTAATCACAATGCTATTGTGCCTCTTAAAATTTAGTGCAATTTTGAAACATACATTTTAATGTGCTCAGAAATCTATGCATATAGATTCATGACCCTCATTTATAGAAACACAAAGACTACCACGTAAAAAATAGAAGTGTGTATTCTTAAATATAAGCTATTTCAGCAGAAATCATTAAACTTTTTATTTTTATGTAGGTATTTTCATCAGCAAGTAATTTTTCTTTAGTTTTCTTATCTTTTCTTCTCTCTCTTTCCCTCCCTCTCTCTTTTTTTTAAACAACACCTTTGGGGCACTGGTAAAAAGAGCAAGGTTATTGACAGTAGTGGTGATCACACAAGATTACAATCCACATGACTTCAGGGCTCAGGCAGGTAATGAAAATGATTAAATATATAAGACAATAGGGAATAATGGAACCACTGGTAAATTACAAACATAGCAGTCTCTACACACTTCAGATTCACTGCTTTTATGGTATGCACCAAACAACAAGCTATGACTGATGTCAGCCTCGAGCCTTCAATTTTGCTGCATATTTCTGCTTTAGAATTCTGTTAAGTGTTCCAAGTATTCCTCTTGATGGTTTAAATGACTTTGATAGAAATTATTTTAGAAATTACTATTTGGTCAGATCTCAAGACATAATATCAGCAGGCATTTCCTTTGTTATTCTTTCTGACAAATTTTAGTAGCCTTTTATTTTCAGATGGTAAAAGTAATTATTTAAGGAGTATTAGAAGGAAAACCTTTCCAAAGACTCTTCTTTCTAAAGCCCAGGAATATTCCACCCTAAAACATCTGCTCTAACATGCATTTATTAGGAATTATTTCATAAGCTCATTCAGTCTTTTCACAAAAGTCCTCCTCTGTTTATACACTCATTCTTAGATTATGTCTTTTATGTGTGAGTGTTGGTTAAAATGCTGTTTTCCACCTGTCTTGGAGCCTACATTCCCACAAAACCAATAGAAACGTTACTTCTATTTAACTCCAGGATTGCCATTACAAATAATTCTTGTGACCCTCCATAGCAAAAATGAAATGGGGCTTTTTTCTGCTTCTTCTAGTTCAGAACATAAAGTTGCAGTGAACTAGCTGTTGTGTATTATAGTTATTTGTGCACTGCTTGTTTGCTCTGGCGTTGTGGTGAACTTCTCTATTCAGTCCTGACCGCTGGTATGTGGATTAATCCATAAGACTGAGATTGATGTCAGAGAGAACAGTTAGAGTTTGTAACAATCTAAGTACAGGTAAGAAGAACTGGAACTGAAGAGATAATAGAAAAGGAGTGATAAAAATTGGAAAGTTGGTATGGATTATTTTAAATCCCTTCTCATAGATTTGCTGTTGACATTTGAGTATTTAGGAAGGAAGGAAGAAAACAGCCCAAAGAAACCAATATTTCTGTTTCCAGTATTTCTGTTTCCTGAGCAATGAATGCCAAGTTATCCTTTCCCCCCACCCCTGGGGGAAAAAGAGCTTAAGGTACTTGTAAAACAGGATATAATGCCACTTTGATGAAGCTTTTTCAAGAATAACTAGTACATGAAACATGAGCAATTTGTCTATTTAAGATTTAACTAGGATGGCACCTGGTGTTCAGAAGGATTCATTGACATGAATTTTAAAGTTGAAAATGCTACATAAGCCATCATAAAATATAGACAGTCAAAATAAATGAGACGGACTCTTAAGGTATAAACTATTCACAGGAACATTTCAACCCTAAAACTATGCAGCCTTTAAAAGTGAGTAATATGGGTATTTCTAGGTTTCATTAGAGTGAATTTATTTAATTAAGAACAAGTCTTAGTGATAAGCACTAATCTTTGAAATCTAATAGCGCAGTAACGAAAAGAAAGCAAGGAAATAATTATGTTGGATTTATAGGTGATTATGGAGATCTTCAGATAAGAATGCTTTTAAACAAGATATGTGATTCTCATTATATCATATAAGCTTTAAATCTCTTTTAGCAGCTGGATCTAGTAGGTTGTATTTTGGATTAATTATAATCATATACATGCAAAAAAGATACATTATATCCAGATACATTATTGCTCAGCAAAATTCAGAAAGGCTGTAAAATAGGAGACAGCACATTTTAATAAGACTTGATTCTCCACTGTTTCAAATGAGTGAGACCAGGAATTTCTCTGAACTTTCCATATTGGCGGTTCCAGAAATCTCTCTATGCTTTACAACCCAGTTCTTTGGGTGATAGGATTTTACTTTGAGCTCCAGCATGTCCCTGGGATTCCCACTTTTTTAGAGAGCCCTCCCAGCGTGGGCTCTGTACCCAGACTTTAGTTAGTCGCTGCTTTGCTCTTGCTGGAAGCCTGGAACACCTCTGGTGGGATTTTGCCCACTTTCCTGTTGTGACCTAACCTTTTGGACAGCTGTAGACTCCTAACACTCTGTGGAGGTCCTGTGTGCCTCAGGGGTATTTCTCTCAGCTTGGTGCTCTGTCTGGTACAGGCTTTTGCAGCCTTCTCTGCTTTGCACACTTGAGGCAGACCTTTCAGCACTGTGGCCCTGCTCTCAGCCTTCTCCATGACGACCCTGTGTATTCAATAAACAGCCTGTGGGAAAGAGTTGGCAGTCTGATGAGATCACACAAGGTGACTGGGGCTTTTCAGAATCCTACTCCCTAACCTTAGCCCCACAAGTGGCGGTTTAAATTGTTACAGGTTCTGCTGTCTGTCTTTTTTTACGGCAGGTTTTGCTAGTGCATTCACATGGCCCTAGAGGTCAGTAGCCATGGGTCACTTCAGCCCTAGGAAACATTTATCTCCATGTAGAACTTATTACTACCTTGAGCTTTCTTTAAATCTTTAACTCCATGAATGGGTTTTGAAATACATATATATTTTTTAAGATTTCATTTATTTATTTGACAGAGAGAGACACAGCGAGGGAGCACAAGCAGGGGGAATGGGAGAGGGAGAAACAGGCTCCCCTCTAAGCAGGGAGCCTGATACAGGACTCAATCCCAGGACCCTAGGATCATGACCTGAGCCAAAGGCAGATGCTCAACAACTGAGCCGCCCAGGGGCCCCTAAGACACATATGTTTTTATAGGTTATCTGACTTGTTCTCGTTAACTATAATTGTAAGTAGTTCTGTGAAGACACATTTACATTGTTTCCAATTATTTCTAGTGTATCTACTGTATTCTTGATCACTCCATCCTTATGCTTTCATTCTAGTATTACTAGTTTAAATTCCATGGTAAGTTTTAATTTCTTTCAGGCATGTAACCATAACTCCATTATGTTATGCTCCCTTCAAACCATTTGCCTGGATAAGTCACAATCCTAGCTTAAGCCAAATTTCCTCCTGAGGTCTGAACTCACAAAGCTTCATGCAGCTAGAGAAAAACATATTACCATGTGAGTTGTGTCACAATTTGAGTTTTACCATCTTACCTTTGTGGTACCTGTGGTACCCAGTATCTTTTTCCTATTCCATTTACTCTTCTACATTTCTAGAAGACTAGGCCAGAGCTCTTCTCCTCAAATTAACAATACATCGTCTCCTATCTTTATTGAGTTTATGAATTCTTATTTTCCCTATTTCTCAGAGAAAACAAACAAACTAACAAACAGAAAGAAGTAAAAGATGTTCCACCAACTCCTGCCACCATATTTGTTCTCCCTTTTAGGATAGAAAGGGATCTGAGCACTAAAATGTCTTTTAAAAAATCTTATTTTGTTTAAAAAACACATGTCTGGAAAAAATACTTATCTTTTATTTATATGACTTACAGTTAAAGGTTCCAGAGTAAGGGTTAATATATGAAAGACTCTTCATAAATGGAGGATCAGTGAGCCAAAACATAAAAGATGATAGATAAGTATTCATTAAAGAAAGAATGCATATCATTCTCATTTTCATACTACTTAATCATTTATCCATAATACAAATATCTATTGAACCATTCTTGTGTCTACAAAAGTAGTTAATAAATATTTTCTGGTTGAATGAATGAATACATCAGTAGGTAGGAGGAGGAACTTTTAAAATATAGCACAAAATTCAAGGAAGTTTTTAACAAAATAGCTAAATAATCCTTTAATTTAAGATTATGGATTATTAATAATTATCCCCACAAGTGAAGGTGACTCCATCAAGTACCCTCGATGGTATTATATAACTTACTATATTAGGTAAGGTAATTTTTTCATTTAAAATTTTTTAAATTTTAAGTAGTATCTATGCTAAATACTTATAATACTTATAATACTTATAATAATCATGTTTCAGATGTCATGCAAGTATATTTTATTTCATAAGACACTGGCTACTTTTATAGTAAAAAAATCTAAATATAATCCAACATAAAAACAATGTGTCATTTATTTTTCTCTAATATGATATATTTTTAAAAGTGCTTATATAGAACTTGTACTTAGAATAAGTCAAGCAGAGAAAGACAACTATCATATGATCTCCCTGATATGAGGAAGTGGTGATGCAACATGGGGGTTTAAGTGGGTAGGAGAAGAATCAATGAAACAAGATGGGATTGGGAGGGAGACAAACCATAAGTGACTCTTAATCTCACAAAACAAACTGAGGGTTGCTGGGGGGAGGGGGTTTGGGAGAAGGGGGTGGGGTTATGGACATTGGGGAGGGTATGTGCTTTGGTGAGTGCTGTGAAGTGTGTAAACCTGGCGATTCACAGACCTGTACCCCTGGGGATAAAAATATATGTTTATAAAAAATAAAAAATTAGAATAATTCTTAAACAAAGAAAAAATGGATTATAGAACTGCTAGAAAAGGGGTACCTGGGTGGATCAGTTGGTTAAACATTTGCCTTTACCTCAGGTCATGATTCCAGAGTCCTGGGATCAAGCACCACATCAGGCTCCCTGTTCAGTGGGGAGCCTGCTTCTCCCTCCCACCCTGCTCATGCTCTCTCTCTGTGTCAAATAAATAAATAAAATATTTTTAAAAAATAACTCCTAGAAGACAACATAGGAGAATGCCTAGAAAATCTTGGATATGGTGATACTTTTTTGATATAACATGAGACACAACCCATGAAAGAAATAATTGATGACCTGAACTTCATTAAAATTAAAAGCTTCTGTTATAAAAAATAAAAAATTATATTAAAAAAAAATTAAAAGCTTCTGTTTAGTGAAAGACAATGTCAAGAGAATTAGAAGACAAGCCACAGACCAGGAGAAACTATTTGCAAAAAATACATCTGAAAAAGACAGCTATCCAAAATACACAAGAACTCATAAAATTATAAAATTAAGAAAACAACCCAATTAAATAATGGGCCAAATATAAAAATACATACAGATATCAAATAAGCATATGAAAAATACTCCACATCATATGCCACCAGGAAAATCCGTAAGATACCACACAACACACCTTATAGAATTGCTAAAATCTGAAACACTGATATCACAAATTGCCAGCAAGGATGTGAAGAAATAGGAATTATCAGGTAGTGCTGATGAGAAAGCAAAATGGTCCAGCCATGTGGGAAGATAATTTGACAGGTTCTGACAAAACTAAACATACCGTTTGATCCAGCAATCACTCTTCCTGGCATTTACTCAAAAAAGTTGTAAAACATGGACACACAAAAATATACACATAGATCTTTAAGGCAGTTTTATTCATAATTGCCCAAACTTGGTAACAACCAACGATATCCTTCAGTTTTTTATTTACTTATTTTTGGTAGGTAAATGGAAAGATAACTATGGTACAACCAGAGAAGGGAATTTTACTCAGTGCTAAGAAGAAATCAGTTATCAAGCCATGAAAAGATATGGAGGAAACTTTAGTACATATTATTAAGTGAAATAAGCCAGTCTGAAAAGGCCATTATACATATGATTACAACTATATGTTTCTGGAAAAAGAAAAATAATATGGAGACTGTAAAGATACCAGTGGTTGTCGTGGGTTTGGAGGTAGAAGGAGGGATAAATACACAGAGGACAAAGAATATTTAGGGCAGTGAAACTACTATATATGAGATTAGAAAGATGGATATGTGTCATTATAAGATTGTCTACACCCACAGAATGTACAACAGCAAGTTGAATCTTAAGGTTAATTCTGGGCTGTGGATGATTTAAAGGTCGATGTAGGCTCATCCTTGGTAACAAATGCACTTCTTTAGTGAGTGATGCTTATAATGCAAGAGGCCATGTACGTGTGGCAGTGGGCAATGCAAGGGGAATCTCTATCTTCCTCCCATTTCTGCTGTGAAGCTTCAACTACTCTTAAAAAATAAAGTTAAAAAAAGGAATATACTTTTCAACTGCAGTTCAATTCTGAAATATTTTCATAATTTAAACACCAACACTGATCACTCTTTTTCCACTAAAAGTTGAGATAAACAACCAGTCTTTAGTCAGAATGCATTTTTATATTACAGTCATGAGACCCAATCTCAGCAAATATAAGGCACTAGTTGAGATGACAATTCCAACTAGCCCCATCTGCCCTATTCATGGAATGAATTACAAATAAGCTATAAAAATATATTATTCTATATAAGACTTGTATAATTTGTTAAACAGCAATTTTAAAAATCTGGGACTAGTTTCCAACTAGACATTAAGAATGAATATCTCAACTTATCACCAGTTAACGCTAATGCATTACATTTTGAGAATATGTAATATCATTATCATAGATGAGTTATGTGAAGATTGCTTCCAAAGGGAAAAGATGTGTTGTAAATTTTTAAAATTTTCCTGTTACTGGGTTGATTCCTGGATTCATAATAATGATTATAAAATATATCACCACTATTTTAAAAAGTAACTTTAGAAAACTTAATTTTGATGAAATATTCAAAAGGAAATGTACTACAATGTTAAATCAGTATATATGTTTTATCACTCTTAAAATTGATTAACACATAACATACCTAAATAAAATATAATTTCCAGCAAATACCTAAATCATAGGAATCCCTATAGGATATATATTCTTTCTCAGAAGGTAAAATGGTAATAGTGAAGATTTCCAAATAGATCTCAGGGTTCTAAAAATGATTTTTATGTGGAACATAAGGAATAGAGTGGAGGACCATAGGGGAAGGGTGTGAAAACTGAATGGGAAATAATCAGACAGGGAGACAAACCATGCTTTCATGGTTTCTGGACTCCAGGAAACAAACTAAGGGTTACAGAACATATTGGGGTGGGAAGAAGGGGGAACCAGGTGATGGGTATTAAGGAGAGCATGTGTTGTGATAAGCACTAGGTGTTATATGAAACTGAATTGTTGAACATTACGTCAAAAACTAATGATGTGTTACATGCTGGTTAACTGAAAATAAATAAATAAATAAATGTGATTTTTCACAAATTTTACAAGTACTCCAACCTTTTTTAAAATACAGATTGTTTAGTAGTATATTAAAGCTGACTGATACATAGATGTGTATGATGGCTAACATACTATAACTTAAGGAATTGTCAGAGCACTCCTACCAAGGAAGCAATTTGCTTTGGATTTTTGTGAACAAGATCCAGGACTGTGGCAGGAAAAACACAGGGCGTGAGGGGGCTGCTATTAATACTTCAAATAACCAGCATGTCTCCCACAAGCATGGAAGATGGAAAAGGAAGAAAAATGACCAGGGTACACCATCCCTTTGCATTATCCCTTTAAAAATGTTCCATTATAGATCTGGTTTCAACTAGCTCTATATCAGATGAAATGCAGAAATAGGAGAAAAGTAAGGAATGGAGGAAATCTAACAAAACTATCATACAAGTAAAAGAAAAAAGAAATACCATATGATGTCATCAAAGACCGATGGTATCAAAAGTGAACCTGACATGTCTGCTCATTGGCTTCTGTCCAGTAGCACTCCTTTAAAAATAAAGGTCCTATATTAGATATGGGAGTGTAAATCCGGCCTACTTTAAAGTAGGCGTATGTGCCTGTCTTTATACATGAAAAAGCACATCCAAGGACACTGGGCAACTAGATTTTCTCCTTTATTATCACACAATTTCAGTATCAAGTGATTTGCCTGCTTGATTATATTGATTTTGTATCTTAGCAGCAGGTAAAAAGAATCAATGTAAAAAGGTCAGCATGGCAAGGGAAGAGCTGCAAATCTTGGACTAATTGTTGTAGTAATGAAAAATACTCAGAGTCAATGACACTGACAAACTAAAGCCAGATGAGCTTTTTCCATCCCATTTTAGTCCAGGCCAATGCATTTTAATTACTGACTTATCTTTGTAGTACATTGCCACTTGGAATCTTACTTAACAACTCTATGTTTCTTGTTCTGCTTTATAACTAATGTTTTGTTTTTTAATCCTGTGTCTGTATCTGTACAATTCCCATTAACGTACACTTGCATTTCAGGAGTTCTTCTCATAAAATTATTACTATTTGTTATCTTTCAGGCTTTACTCTGTCAAATACAGGTGTGCATTAGTTAAAAGGTCCATAGTTTGGGGCAAGAACTTAACCATCCTAGCTATATATCCTCAAAAATCCCTCTAATTACCCCAATGAGGAACATGAAAGTGTATCCGTCAGGGTCTGAGCAGATGGCTTATTCAAAAGATTAACTGATGAAACATTAACTAAGGGGCTATTAAAAGGGTAACTTGTTGGATTAAGGGATAACCAAGGTCAAGCTAAACATCAAGTTTTAAGCAATAGCAAGAAACCCAGTCACCTACCCTTAGGCCTAAAGTACATCAAAGGGGCAGAACAAGAGGACACTAACCAAATGGAAGCTAGACCTAGGTAAAAGCAGCCTCCCCAGAGAACCTGTGGGCAAAGGTTGAAAATGCTTTACATGAAGAAAGGAAGGAATGCTTCAGCCTTTCAGCTGCCATGCTTTGATTCCCTGTTGATGCTTCCCCCTATCCAAAGCCCACAGGAAGCCAGACAGCAAGGAAATGTGGGTAATGCAACCTGAAGGACCTGCTCAGATACGGAGCAGAGAAGAAAAATGCAGAGCATGATTTTGCTATAGCAAACTGAAAATAAATTGTAAGAGTGATAAAAAGAGGGGGAAAGATCAAGTTGAATTATTTTCAAAAGATTTAAAAGTAATACGTAAATTTTCATTCCTCTGAAATGTCGGACTAGCTTATAACAGTCCTCTCAAACCAAAACAAAAACCAGGGAGCTAGAAGTTAATCAAAGAAGCAAACAAACAGCAAAATCAAACATCTATTTAAAGGCATTCAAAGAGTAGCAAGTAATTACTTGAAAGGTCATAATCCCAAGAGAAGATAACATGATACCCTATGCCACTCTTCACTACAAGGCATATATATCCAATTCTAAGATGAGAGAGAAGCTAAGAAGCTGAGCAGAATGGCTGCTAAGAGACTGAAAACCTAAATAGAGTTTCTCCCCATTTCTTAAGATTGGTAGGTGAAATCCAGAAGTCCAGGACTTCCAAGACAGCCAAGATAGAGTAATGAGATCTCTTTGGGAAAGAAAGACCAAGTAAGCAAGCACTGTCTATCTTCTCTAGACACTTAACAATTCATAAGCTGGGAAGGTACAGGTAAGCCATACAGAATCCCATAGTAAATAAGTGAAGACTTAAATGCAGTTATCAGCAGTCACATAATACAGAAGAGAAAAATGCAGCATTCAGGGCTTACCCCTGACTAGGGACCCTAATAAATCCCCAAGACTTTCACTTGGGACTCCTAGAAATAAATAACCATGGGAATAAGGGAGAAGCAGAAATACACCAGGTCTTAAAAGCACTAAAACTCAGCCTTGATCTAGTTTAACCTGGTTTGTATTAAGTGCTGTGTCTCTGTGGTAACTACGTGCTCAAGATAATGTTTTATCTAGAGCCTTTACTGGTTTTCATACTAAGACTTCAGCTTCTTGAAAAGTTAACAGATACAGCAAGAGATATGGCTAATAGGGGAAAAAAAAAAAACAAAAAACCAATAGAATTAGAATTGATTCAGATGTTGAAATTATCATACACAAATGTTAAAATAACAATTAATGTGCTCAGAAAATATTCAATATCATGTTAAACTTCACCAGAGAACTAGAGACTATAAAAATGGTCAAATATAAAGTCTAGATATAAAAAAATATAGTAATAGAAAGTATGAACTCTACAGGTTATATTAGACCTGGGATTGTCAAATTACAGACTATGGTCCAAATATGGCATACTTAATAGCTAATATTTTATTGGCACACGGTTCTTTCCACCTGGTTACATAATGTCTATGACTCTTTGTGTATTACATGCAGAGTTTTCTAACCTGTATATCCTACAAAGCATAAGATATTTACTATCTAGACTTTTACAAAAGAAGATCAATGATCCATGGATTAGGTAAAGAAGAATAGATGATTAGAATAAAGTTCAGGAGAAAATATCTAGAATAAAGCACCAGAAGAATTTTTTAAGTGAAAAAAATGGAGGAAGAAAAAGATAAAATGGTCTATTTTTTCTAATAGAGAATAAGGTCTAATTTGTGTAATTGTAACTGAAGAAAAACAGAAGAGAGAAGGTGATATTAACATAATACTTGAAGAAATTATTGAGACTTTCTAAAAGTGATAAAATGCATCATCTATAGATTCAAGAATTATTATAGATGCCAAGCAGGGAAACACAGGCAACCAAACAAGCATAAGCTACCTGAGCATATTAAAACATAAGGTAAAAAGAAATTAAAAACTGAAAAGCAGCTGGGGGGTGGCATTAGGAGAGGTTTAGCCTTCATGGAGCAACAATAAAATTGACAATTAACTATTATCAACTGAAATGATGAAAGCCAGAAGATAATGGACTAACCTTTACTGCCAAAAAGAGTTCTATACCCATATCTTTTGGACTGAAGAATAAAGTAAGTATCTGGAACCAGAGTAAAACAGTGAATTCATCAGCTGTAGACTCTCATTTGAAAGTATTACTGAAAGTAGTTCTTTTGGTGCAAAAAGATGAAAACAGAGAAAAACCCTAAAATCATTGAAGAATAGAGTAATGGAAAGAAAAAAACTATGTGGGCAAATATAAGTAAATCATAACTTCAAGCACAAAAACAATATCATGGAGTATAAAATGTATGTAGAATTAAAATGTATGACTTACCTATAGTCTATGATTCAGAAGTCCATTCCTAAAGATATACCCAAGAGGTATATCTTTATATACACGCACACACACACACACACACACACACACACATACACACACAAATACACCAAAAGAGGTTGATAATAGAATTTATTATAACATTAATTTTAATTTTCTAATGATGGATTGAAAGTACAAGTGGGTCAGAGGGATTTTTGGAAGAAAGCTGGAAAAAAGGGAAATAGTGGTTGGTCAGTAGGATATTTCAGCTGTTCTTTTAAAGCAGTGACAATTATTGGTAATTAAAAACATAGGCATGGGGCGCCTGGGTGGCTCAGTGGATTAAGCCGCTGCCTTCGGCTCAGGTCATGATCTCAGTGTCCTCGGATCAAGTCCCGCATCGGGCTCTTTGCTCAGCGGGAGCCTGCTTCTCTCTCTCTCTCTCTCTCTCTCTGCCTGACTCTCCACCGACTTGTGATCTCTCTCTCTGTCAAATAAATAAATAAAATCTTAAAAAAAAATAAAACATAGGCATGATTATGTGAGTAGCTGAAGTATGTGGAGGGCAAACCTGTTGAAGAAATGGCCATCAAGGAGCTGAGTGAAATACCAAGATCAACAGTCATCAGTGTAGATAATAAAATTATCAAGGATTTTGATAAGAGTTGTCGGGGTTATAAGTTTTCAAGAAATAAGAGGACACACAAAAGAGTAAGAAAAATATTATAATTATAATTTCTGAAGATTATTATCAAAACCATGACATTTTAGGAAGGAGAAGGGGAGAGAGCATGGTTTTAGCAATGATTTACAGGTCTTGTGACAATTTCTGAGAATCTAGAGGAACAGCTACTCTCCCCATTCACCTCCCCCAACCTTTTTTCTTGCCACCCAGGCTTTTGTGGAAAGAGTGCAATGGAGGCAAGAACCACCACTTGAGAAGACTTTAGGAGAAGTGATATCCTCAGTGGAGAGACAGTTTCAAATAGGAAAAATATTGATAAGAATGTTGAGCTAGAGGTTAATATAGGCAGTTTTACCAAAGCCTGATAATGGATTTTGAATGTCACTATTCAGCAGTTTCAGGAGATATATGCAGGGGCCTTACAGAATAGAATGGGAATTTGAGACTGATGTCAACATATTTAGGGGTTAAATCCCAGAAAGTCATTATGTAAATGTTAAGAAACTATGAAGATTTGCTTAATGTTGCAACGTGCTTTGTTTCTCAGGTATAAATTTTGGAAATAGATTTCATCGGTTACTTGTTTGGAAATAATTTGGTTTGGGAATAAAATGATCTGATTGATGAGTATTTTGCTTAACAGATCATCTCTTCATAAACTAACAAACATTTCAATAATTAGTATAAATAAAATAGAAACATTAAAACTGAAAATATTTTCATCTTTTTTTTATTAGAGTACATTTAATGCTTTTGAATTGTTATTTTTACCCTTTTTATATATTCTAATTATTGCTGCAGTCTCTTGATGCAGAGGATTGGGATGGATAGATAAAGTTGAATTGACATTAACTCTTTATTAAATCTAAGAAACAATTTTCTGAGATAGAATGAAGTAGTATTTGTGTGTGTGTGAGAGAGAGAAAGAGAGACAGAGACAGAGGCAGAGACAGAAAGAAGTAGAAAGAGAGAGAAGTGGAGGGAGATATGGACAGATATCTTTCATGGTATTTTTTTCATCACTGAGCTAAGCAAGCAGGGAGAAAATCACTTTTAGCTGTAGAAAGGAGAAAGTTGGCAGCTACTGAATAGAAGAAGCTGGTTAGAAGGGATCAGTAGTCAGAGAAAGAAAGAGAGAGAGAACATCTAACAATAGCTACCTAGGTTAAATGGCATTTGAAATTACCGAGATAAGAGACCTTGGTAAAAGTACACCTTGGATCACATTATTTATTGATGGAAATAAAATATTTTATAAGAAGTAAGTTGATAGTGGAAATTTGAGATTCATCACTTTGAAGAGGACAGGCTTATGTTTCAGTAGCACAAGCATAAATTGATACAAAATGTGAGAATAAATGAACTTCTGAGCATATTATAAGACAAAATATAAGGATTGGGTGATACTAGTTTATTCTAATTTTGAGAGAACAGACCAAACTACATAATTGAATGCCATGTAGAAAGAAATTAATATGTCAAATTGTTCTTCAACTTTGATAAGATCTTCAACTATTTTCTGAAGTGATTTTGAATATACTAATATCATTTTCTCTATGAAGTAATATGTGAATTATTGAAAAAGGAGAAAAAAAGTCAAACCAAGTAGAGAAAAAATTGCGGGTACTAGCAGATGTGATTTGAATCGAAGTCCATTAAATGCCATTCAACATTTTTCTACATTAAAGGAAAAAAGTAAAGAGATGTAACAATTTTTAATGACCCGTCCTTTTTGCAACACTCTTTATTGGTTTCAGGGGGCAAGGAAAAGGACAAACCCTGATCACGAGAAGCTTTAAACTCATTGTGTAAATGCATAAGATAAAATAGAAAGTAATTTTTTGTGTGTGCTACCAATTCCTGAGCCTTTACAGTGTCCTGTCAGTCAAATATGCTTGCTTTACATTCACTCCAACTCTGCAGGATTCAGGTTCCATATACCTCTGATCTGCTAAGTCACATCACATATGCATCTAATTTTCAGCAACAGAAGTTCTGTTGATATGTCTTTTTTGCTCTGATCTGCATTATATGTGTCCTTTGTATGCTTACCTTTTTAGACATTTACAATCACTTCAGTAAGAAATCAGAAAATTTATGCTATTTTAAGTTTGCAATATTTAACTCCAAGTACTTTTTAAATACATAAGTAAAAATAAATTTAAAACATAAACCTATTACTGACAAATGAAGGAAATATTGAAATGTTGCAATTTGTCTTGGTTTCACTACATGAACCAAGATTCACATTTATAATTGTATGTTAACTATGGCATGCAGAATGAAAATAAATGGGAAAAATTCTCTAAAAAGAATCAAAACCAATTACTCTATTTTTACTCTTTAAGAACATAATATTATAGATATTCTAGGTGAAGAACTTTACTTGGTGATTTGGAGATTATAAAGATGGATTAGACAGTGATCCTTGACTTCTAGGGGCATAGAACTTAGTAAAAAAAAATAACTCATGAGATAAAGAACCATAAGATCTTTGATAGAAGAAGCTCCATGCATCACAAAGTTATGGGCAAAATAACCTGGGTATTTAGGGAAAAAAAAAAGAATGAAGGTTTTTGTTTGTTTGTTTCTTTGTTTTTTTTCTGAGGGATTTGAAAAGCCTCTATGGAAAATTGGAATGAGGTTGGCCATCAAAGTATAGCTAAAGTATGGAGTTGGTGACAGTCTCAAGGGTAAGAATGGACTATCAAGAAGGAGACGGGAACAGGAATAAATTAAAATTCTAGAACAGGAGGCTCAGCTGAGTCAGAGGACCAGATGTAAAACTGAGCAAAAAATGATGTGGGAAGTTGCTTAAACTTGGTTATTTCCTTCTGTAGACAGTGAGGAGATTTAAAGATTTAGACAAGGCAATGAGATGATAAGAGTAGTGAATCAAGGGGTGCCTGGGTGGCTCAGTTTGTTAAGCGTCTGCCTTTGGGTCAGGTCATGATTCCAGAGTTCTGGGATTGAGCCCCACATTGCTCTCTGCTCAGGGGGGAACCTGCTTTACCTTCTGCCTGCCTCACTCTCTGTCAAACAAAAAGATAAAATATTTAAAGAAAAAAAAGAGAGAGAGGTACATCAGGATTAATCTTGTAACTGTAGAATGTTTTAAGTGGGGAATTATTATCCAAAAAATTACAAGTAAAAATTTCTTTAAATAAATTACAATTTGATCTTCTTACCTGGAACAGAACCTGTGAACCATTAACTGGTAGGAACACTTAAACAGTCATTGAGAGAAATTCTTGGAGACAGAGTGAAGAATGCAGACACTTAAGAATGCAGACACTCCTGTGTGTAGGCTGTCTTAGTGGGAACCAACTCCATGGTGTGTTTTACTTATATACCCAGAGCATTCTTCGTAACAAAGACTAGTCTTCAGGGGAATAGTGTTTACAAAAGCCCATTTCTAGGGCTGTAGGATAAGGACATATCTCTTACTAATGGATACTCGAGCTTTCCTATTACTCCTGAAAGGAGAAGAAAAACTCTACCACTGGAGAAACATTTATGAAAGTCACAAACAAGAGATATAGGCACAATAAAAGACTGAGATTTCATCATAAGGTAATAGAATACTTTCCCTCACTGACATCTTACCAACACACCAGTGAGGTTGATGCAATAGTAACTCATTATAATAGAAAGAGATGCAAGACATAGACTCTGAGGTGTAGTATTGAGGGAAAACCATAGTCAAGAGGAGAGAGAATAGGAAGGACACTAGAGGAGAAATACTATTAATATGCAAGAAAGGGAAAAAAATGTAATTATTTACATGTCCACATAAAACTGGAGTGCAGTAAAAGAGGTGTTAAAGAGCAAATGCAGGGGTGCCTGGGTGGCTCAGTTGGTTAGGCGTCTGCCTTTGTCTTGGGTCATGATCCCAGGGTCCTGAGATTGAGCCCTGCATCGGGCTCCTTGCCTGGCAGGAAGCCCGCTCCTCTCTTTCCCACTCCCACTCCCCCTGCTTGTGTTCCCTCTCTTGTGCTGTCTCTTTCTGTCAAATAAATAAAATCTTTGAAAAACTGCAGTAAATAGAAATAATTAGCATAAATAAAATAGAAAGATTAAAACTGTTTTGAGAATATTTCTTCTTTATTAGAAGTGAATTTATAACTTTGAGTTGAGATATATATAGATATATATCTATATCTATATATATTTATTTCCTGGTAATTCTTTTTCTTTGAAGAACCATGACTAATACACTGTGTTTATTCATAGATGAGAATATTTTATAAGTAGAAAATCCCAATTTATTGACAAGAAAATTTCCAGCACTATGAGCAAAGGTACAAGACAATATAGCTTACAAGAATAATACACAACACTAGGGGCTCCTGGGTGGCTCAGTGGGTTAAAGCCTCTGCCTTTGGCTCAGGTCATGATCTCAGGGTCCTGGAATGGAGCCCTGCATCAGGCTCTCTGCTCAGCAGGGAGCCTGCTTCCTCCTCTCTCTCTTTCTCTGCCTGCCTCTCTGCCTACTTGTAATCCCTGTCTATCAAATAAATAAATAAAATATTTTAAAACAAGTATACAAAAGCTAATTATTTTCCCATATATCTTAAGGAATAATTAGAATTTGACTTTAAAGAAACAAAGTCACACTATCACCAACCAAATGAAACACTTAGGTATAAATCTAACAAAATATTTACAGAATATATAAGTGAAAGGAATACAACTTAAATGAAATAAATAAAGTGACCTAAGTAAATGGAGAAATATGCCAAGTACATAGGTAGGAAGACTCAATATTATTTATATGTCATTCTTCCCAGTTTTATCTACATGTTCAGTTTAAACCCAAACAAAATCAGGGAAAGCTACTTTTTAAAATAGACTTCATTATTTGGAGAAGTTTAAGGCTCCCAGAAAAATTTAGCAGAAGATACTGAGACTTCCCATATATCCTTGACCCTCACACATGCAGAGCCTCTCCCGTTATTAAAATTTGGACTAGGCACATTTGTTATAATCAATGAACCTACATTAACTCATCTTAATTACCTAAAATCCATAGTTTACACTCCTGATGTTGTACATTCTTCAGGTGTGAACAAATGTATAATTAACCTGTGTCTACCATTATGGTAACATACAGAATAATTTTGATGACCTAAAAATTCTGTGTGCTCTGCCTATTCATCCTCCTTTTTCACTAACGCTGGTAACCCACTGACATTCTTTACTAATTCTATTGTTTTTCTTTTTCTAAAATGTCCTATAATTAGAATCATACAGTATATGTCCTCTTCAGATTGGCTTCTTTCACTTAGTAACATGCATTTAAGATTCTTCCATGTATTTTTATAACTTGATAACTCATTTCTTTTTAGTGCTATATAATACTCAGTTATCAGGATCTATCACAGTTTATCTATACACTTACTGAAGGACATCCTGTTTGGTTCTAAGTTGTGGCAATTATGAATAAATTTCCCATAAATACTGATGGTATTTATGGTTAGTATTTATGGCATAGTTTTTTGTGTGGATATAAATTTTCAACTCATTTGGGTAAATACCAAGGAGAGTGGTTGCTGGACTATAAATAAGAATGTATTTAGTTTTGTATAAAACTTCCAGTTGTCTTGGAAAGTGTCTATGCCATTTTGCATTTCTATCAGCAAGGAATTAGAATTCCTGCTGCTTCACATTCTTGCCAGCAGTTGATGTTGTCAGTGTATTGGGTTTTGAACACTTTAGTATGGATAATGATATCCTGTTTTAATTTGCAATTCTCTGACTACACATGATGTGGAGCAGTTTTTCATATGCTTATTTCCAACTATATACATTCTTCAGTGATGTGTCTATTCAGAGCTTTTGCCCATTTTTAAATCAGGTTGTTTCTTATGGATTATCAAGAGGTTTGCCTTTCTTTCTTTCTTTCTTTCTTTCTTTCTTTCTTTCTTTCTTTCTTTCTTTCTTTCTTTTCTTCCTGTTTTGGATATAGTCCTTTGTCAGATATGTATTTTGCAAATATTTTCTCCTAGGCTTTGGCTTGCTTTCTCATTTTCCTAAGAAAACTCTTTTTTACTATATAGAAAAACTGATTCTAAACTTCTAAACTTAATATATGAAGGTAAAACTCTTAGACGAATTAACACAATGCTTAAGAAGGAAAACAAGCTTGAAGACCTACAGTACCATATTAGAGGTATTATTACAGAACTACTAAAATGAAGACAGTATGACATTGACAAAAACAATACATATATAGTTGCCTTCATCTGCTTAAGCTGCTATTACAAAATACTACAGACTAGGTAGAAAGAAATTTACTTTGACAGTTCTGGAGTCTGGAAGTCCAAGATCAAGGTACCATTCTGGTGAGCACCCTTTCCCAGGTTCATAACTGGGGCCTTCTCACCATGTCCTCCAATAATGCAAGAGGGCAAGGGATCTTTCTGGAGCCTCTTTTATGAGGTACTAGTCCTATTCATGAGGGCTCCACTTTTTTAACTCAAGTAACTCCCAATGTTTTACCTTCTAACACCATAATTTTGGGGGTTAGGATTTCAACATATGAATTTTGGGGGTAACAAACATTCAGACTATTGCAATATGTCAAGGAAACAGAAGAATCCAGAAATAGACCAACACAAATATATCAACTTATCTATGAAAAAGGAGCAGAGTCAATATAATGGAGAAAGAAATAGTATTTTCAACAAATAATGCTGGAACAATTGGAGGTCTAAATGCAAAATAAACGAACAAAGAGACAAAAAGATTTAAATATAGACTTTTCACAAAATTTACTTGAAATGGATCATAGACCTAAATGCAAAAGCACAACTATAAAGCTTTTTAAAGGAAGCATAGGAGAAAATACATTACCTTAGGCTTAATGATCAGGTTTTAGATAAAACACTGAAAACATAATCTATGAAAGAAGAGAATGATAAAGTGGACTTTATTAAAGCTAAAAAACCTTTGCCCTGTCAAACTCACTACTAAGAGAAAGAAAGATAAGCCACAAATTAATAGAAAACATTTGCAAAATATATGTCTACTAAAGGACTTGTATCCATAATTAACAAAGGACTATTAAAATGCAACAATAAGAGAACAGATCCATTTAAAAATGGACAAAAATATGAAAACACCACCAAAAATGATGAAGAGATGCCAATTAATCATATGAAAGGAAGTTCAAAATCATTTGTCAGTAGGTAATTTAAAATTAAATGAACAATTAAATACCGTCTGTATACCTGTTAGAATGGTTAAAATTTGAAAAAAAGAAATGACTTCAGCTGTTGGTAAGTGTGCAGAGCAATAGTAATTCTCATTCATTTGCTGCTGGGAATGCAAAGTGTTACAGCCACTTTGAAAGGTAGTTGGGTGTTTCTTACTAAGTGAATTTTATCGTAGGCTCCATCAATTTATATCAACAAAAACATTGTACATGAGTGTTTATAGCAGCTTTATACATAATCACCTAAAGCCAGAAGTAACCAAGATGTCCTTCAACAGATGAATATATAAATATTGTACACATATATAGTGGAGTATTATTCAGCAATAAAAGGAAATGTATGATCAAACCCAGGGAAGACATAGGTGATTTGAAATGCATAGTGCTAAGGCCTGTGAGATGTTATTAATAGAGGAAACTGGATGTGGGGTACTCAGGAACAATCTGTACAATATTTTCAGTTTTCTATAAATCTAATACTGTTTTATAATAGAAATTTCATTTTAAAAGTCAAACATATTAGAGGCTATCTTAATATATTTCAGAATCATGAGTTACGGCTAACCGTAGAAATTTCATGATGTATTGTTCTCTGTTTCTTTTAAAATTAAAAGAAGAAAGTAAAACCAGAAAATTATATCCAGATTCATAGAATCATGATGTTATTGAAATCCCCATGTTTCCCCAGGTTCATCTGGTGAATCAAGTAGAGAAAACTCATGTAGTTATTAGAGTCTAAGGTTTTCAAAATTGTCAGCTTTTCATGGTATCATGATAGCTTATCCTTCCAAGTAGAATTCTCAGAAGCAGAACTATCTTAACTATTGAGAGGTTAAATATTTTTTTCATATTTGGTAAGATCAACAAAAATTCCCTGGTTTCAAATATGGTAAATTGAATTACCTGGTAATTAATTATACATATATTAATATTACACAGAAACAAGTTAAATAAGTACCTCTTATGTCTTCATTATGTACAATATAGTAATCTAGTAGTTAAATAGATAGAGTTTATTCTTTGAATTCCTGTAATCATATGTGACAATGATTTAGAATGACGATAGCCTTGATTCATATTTCAGGGCAATAAAAATTCCTGATTTTTGCTTTTACTCTGTATTGTTTGCATTCTGTCAAATGCAATAGTTTACTTGATCTAGTTTATATGTGATTTTTAAAACAAATGATGGCATAATATCTTGTGAGTCAATCATTTAAATTGATTGTGACATCAATATTTGAATTTTTTATGGATTCTTAAAAAGAAGTGCTTTTATTGCTATGGAATTTTACAGAATTTTGTTAGATTTTTTTTTTAATTTATTACACTAATCTTATAGCTGTCATTAAGCAGAATCCAAGAGCTGACAGTTTCATTGTGACTATTGATTACATTTTTTTTCTGAGTTTTAAAATTTATTCTATGAGCATTATATATCAAACCCAGATTTTGCATTTATATTAACAATATCTGAAGGAAATATGTATTTATAAACTATTTTGTTACTAGAAGCTTCAGGGTTAAACTTCTTCTTCAGCATGGGGTGTTATGTCCTTTACTGATTTTTCCAAATAGCTTTTCATGGAAAAGAGTTGCGGAGATACTGAAAAAGTGGTAACATCTTGGTTAGTCTGTTTATAATTACATTTACATATACTTTATAGCTTAAGAAATTTATCACAACTGTTCTTTTTCACAGAAGCCATAGATCAAACTCTTACTTGTTTTAAAGCTATGGTAAATAAATGCATGTCATTTTCCTTGTGTAAATAATCAATTTTAATTATCATTTACAATGAGAAAAGTAGAAGTCAAGAGTTCCCCTTTTATGGAAGGGGAATCTTAAGGGGGTTTCCCCTTAGTATTAAAAGCAGATTCTCTTTGATTTGCCTTCTGGATCATTTCCTTCTAATTTCCCTATGTAATAGTCCCAGCCTCCTCCCTGATCCCCACATACTCCTGGTAAGCATTCTCTTTTTATTTTAATGGCCTTCCAATGAATTGTCTGTCCTCAAAATTATTGCATTGATCTGATTTGATAAAATGCATTTGAAACTTGCAGTGATTTGGTTTTGATCTTCTTTTTAATTTAGGTAGCTCTTAATTCTTTATGGAAATTGGGAACAGTGATAGCTTGGAGAATAAATTACCAGAATATTCTAAAGACTAACTTTAGCCAGATCTTTCAATGTCTTTGTCACTATTTTTAAAAACATCCTGTTCTGTTCTGTGCAATTGGTAAAGTTCTGCATCTTTTTTTTACTTCATTTCTCTATACACTGAGGGATATACTGATAAGCAGTAAAATATCCAACAGTAAAGAATAATGGAGAGAATTTTTCATTCAAAATTGAGTAATCCATTAATTGAACAGCCAACTCCTAAAATTATTACCTTTACCAAACCTGAAGACCACAATGAGGTCTCTTTTTCAATTTTCATAGTCCTCACAGCGTCAGGTAAACAATAGGACCTTATTTATTTATTTATTTATTTATTTATTTATTTTTTTGGTCTGTGCATTCCATTTTTTACTTTGCCAAGTCATTTGTAAATTTTATAAAATCTTACATATAAATGATAGAAATATTTAAAAAATGATTAGGTGGTTTTGATTTTGCTCAATTATTTTAGAATTTTCCTCCTATCAACATCATCATCTTAAGTTACTAAATCCTAAAATTTTAAATGTTGCCTATCACAATGGAAAAATGTATTATTTACTTCATTTTATTATACCTGCCATACTGTATTATAATAATTTTTAAAATCTTAGATGGGATAGTTTTTGTTTGTTTTGGTGATTGAGTCCAATTTGTATTGTGAATAATCAATAAATACTATAAGCAATTAAAACAATATATTCCTCATTTTTATATCTGTTTTATTTTATTACATCCTAAAACCCAAATAAATAAATATGTAATATAATTTCAGGTAAAATGCTATCTGGAAAATGAAATCAGTCTAAATGGATAGAGAGTGATGGGACAACTTCAGTAAGGGTGAGAGAGATTCTGAGATGACATTTTAGTGAGATCTGAAGAGAATGAATAGAGAAAAACTCCAAAGGAAGGTAAGGCGCAGACTGTTTAGGACCTTGTACAACAGATGTGGACCATTCATAGAAACCACTGAATAATAAAATGGAAATGAAAACTCTTTGGGCCCAGATCCCAGTTCTCAAGTAACATCAAGGACAGTTTCTGGTGAACAGGAGTAATTTATAAATGAAATGTTTAGAACTTAAATTCATTGTATTTATAACAATAAATAAGAGGGTGAGGAATCCTTGAGAATAATCTCAAGCACACCCCCTTCCCTTTCTGCTGTTGCTGCCCCTTCCTCTCCTCCCCCTCCCTTTTCTTCTTTAATTAAGGAGATGAAAGCTCTTGAGGTTATTTTCACTTACTCATAGGTCCCTAAATTCAGTGCACTTTCCAATTTACAACTACAAACTTAAATGGAAATGTATAGTTGGAAAATTCTTCTTAGGACCTAAACCTCATATGATTCCACTCAATACTTCAAAACCCCTCAGATAATGAAATCTTTCACTGAATAATTTTTATTTTCAAGTATATTGCTTTTCTAATGTAATACACATATCTTCAGGTTTTTCTCCTGTCCAGGACTTGAGGCACTGAATATTGATTATTCATTTTAAACATATTTTTTGTGGAGGTTCATGTGGTTATAATAGAATAAGAAGCTTGAAATGTAGATACTTACACTGTTTTATATTTTTGATGTCTGAGGACTTTGTCTTAATCTATGACAATGCAGTTCAAGAACACAAAATATTTGACTGAATATTCTAAGTCAGCAATCCCATATCTTATGAGTGCCCATGGGAGGCTATTGCCATTTTACAAACAGAAGTCCTTGCCCTGTTCTTATTTTTTATACTTCTCATTAGATCCTAACATATACCTAATGTAATACTGCAAATAATCTATTGGGGAAAAAATTGTGGTCTTTCTCACTCCCATCATATTATAAGCTCCACAAAGGTAAGAAGTTTTGTCTTTATCATCCTATGATGTACACTCTTTCAAAAAAAAAAAAAAGGCATTCAGTAGTTATAGACATTTGAATAAAAAAGTGAACATATACATAAAATTATTCCTTGAGTTTTCAAATAAAAGTGAAGATAGAAGACCTTTGTATATTCTGTAGGTATAATTCCAGTAAATAAATATATTAATAGAATCTATAACATTTTATATTCTATATTATAGTATGGTGAAGTATTCATTCACTAAAACACTATACATCAATGATAAGAAAAGTAAGAAATAGCAATTGTATATCATGGAATGTGCATATCATCATATTTAGCAATGTGACAGTGTGCATAGCTCTGAATAATGAGAAGTCTACATCTCTACTAACACTTGGCATTATCAATAGAACAATAAAATAAATAAAAGCCAGTATACTGGGTTTATAATAGTATATCATGTGGTTTATATTTTCCTGACTTAATAACTTTGAGACTTTTAAAAAATTGTTTTATGGCCACTGGTGCTTTCTGTTCTCTGAAATGTCTATTTTTATGACTTTTACTTATTTTCTGGTTTTGTTCAGTTGCCACTTAAAAAAAAATCTGCATACTTTTGTTGTTGCTCTTGATTTTATATGTGGCAAGTAATTTCTCTTGCTTGGTAGCTGCTTTTTATACTTTTATTAATGAGTAACTTTGATGACATAACTTTGAATTTTTAATGTGTTTAAATTAGTAAATATATCCTCTTTCCGGTTTTTTGTTTTTGTTTTTTTTTCTTTCTAATTTAAAGAAATCTCACTAATTTTGAGGTCACAGTGATAGTCTTCTAAATGCAGTACAAACATCTTCAATATTCTGCTTTTAATTTTAGAGTTTAGGAAGTATTTTTATGTATATAAAGGAGGAGATCATGATCCAATTTGATTTACTTCTTTACGGGTAACCTGGTCTGTCAGACCATTTTCATAATAATGTCTTGAAAAGCAATCTTCAGTGAACAACCTGTCTTATATAGTTTCCTCATATGCATACATCTGTTTCTGAGCTTTCTAATCTCTTTGAATTATCTATTCACACTAACATCAAACTACTTAATTACTGTGTGTTTATGTCTTTTTAACATAACTTGGTGTCTGTCAAGACAAATCATTCCCACTTTGTTCCTAGATATTCTTGATTTTTCGACTTCTGAAAGATTTTTGGTATCAAACTGTTAAATTTCATCAATAGATCATCTTGGGGCTTTAGAATGAACTATCAATTTAAAAAGAAATGGTATATTACTTCAAGTTTAATTTCATCTTTTCTATAAATATAATGTAGTTATCCATCTATCAAGGTTTTAGGAATGGCTTCTAATTTACTAATTATCTCTTTATGTGTTCTAATCAGTTACTTAACATATTCTAGGGGGGCCTGGGTGGCTCAGTCTGTTAAGTGTCTGCCATCTTCTCAGATTGTAATCTCAGGGTCCTGGGATCACAGCCCCAGGTTAGGTGCTCTGCTCAGTGGGGAGCCTACTTCCCCTTCTCCCCCTGCCTGCTGCTCCCCCTGAGTGTGCTCTCCCTTTCTCTCTCTGTCAAATAAATAAAATATTTTTTAAAAAATAACATACTCTGGTGGCGCCTGGGTGGCTCAGTGGGTTGGGCCTCTGCCTTCCGCTCAGGTCATGATCCCAGGGTACTGGGATCGAGCCCGGCATCGGGCTCTGCTCAGCGGGGAGCCTGCTTCCTCCTCTCTCTCTGTCTGCCTCTCTGCCTACTGGTGATCTCTCTGTCCAATAAATAAATAAAAATCTTAAAAAAAAAATAACATACTCTGTTAGACTTTAATGTTTGCAATTATTTAACTTATTTCAAGAAATTCTATTGGCTCTTTTTCAAATCTTTGTAACATAGTCCTTTGTTGCTTGCTTTTTTGAATAATATATTTATCTTGATGTCTTTAATACATAAACATTTTGTATTATTAATCTCATAAGCTAATGTATGAAACTTTGGGTCATGAAGAGTTAAATTCTTTCGTTAGTTATTAATTGTGATCTCTTTGTCTTAGGTTTGTTTGGCTAGTTTTGGCTTGTTCCTTCATGTTTGGGTACATAATTATGAATTTGTTAAACTTAGTCTCAGGAAACTGAGGAACTTGCCTTGGTCATGCTTTTATCTTAAAGAATATTTGCTGCAGAGTCACTATCTAAGTCTACTTTAATTGGCTATCCTCCTAACACTCCTACAAAGTGTTAATAGTGTATATTAATGCATGGCATGCATTGGGCCCTTGTAAGAGAAAGTCTATGGTTTGAAATTATAGCAGAGAGTATTATTATTGCTGTTTTTAATTTTTTTCACAATGTGGATTTCTTATTGGTTCTTTCTTGCCTGTTAATGTGGTTTTTACAGCTCGACCTCCTATAATATGTAATTACTCATTTTAAGTATCTTGACTTTTTTAAGAGCCTCTAACTCAACTGCTCTCAATAATGCAAACAGGTTTTACACTACTATTCTCCTTACGTGACTAAAAACATTGAGAATCTAGGTTTCCAATACTTGTCAATTCTTCCAAAGTAGCCTAAACTTTGTGTTTCTTTTAGTGTATTGATTTAACATTGTGTGTGTGTGAGTGTGTGTGTGTGTATTTGCCTTTTGAGATTTCTTGCAAGCTCAGTAATACATTGAACAATATGTGTCTTACGATTTCTCTACCAACCAGGTATTTTATGGAAGCAAGATCTCTCAGACCATCTAGTCTTCTCATAGATATATGTAGATTTAATGATGTTAATTCTGGCTACCTATGAAGTTGATGGGTCATATTTGGTATTTGATGAATGTTTACTGTAATGTGCTAAATTAAAATTTTTAAACATTTTTACTAACTTTTTGTAGAAAAAAATTTAATTCCTTCTTTTCTCTATTGTTCTATTATTTTATTCTTACTCATCTTTCCTCTTACTGTTTCATTAGAGGGAAAAATTCCTATAATTTCATTTTGTTATTATTCATCAAAATAAAGGTCAAAAATTGTTTCTCCTATAACATAAGTAATTAGGAAATGGGTAGAGAGAAATGGATAGGTGGAAGATTTTCACTATATCTATATTCTTTAGGATTTTATCATTTGTCCATAGTATCACAATAATTTTATAGTATTTTATGTCTTTTATGTTATTCTCTATGATTCACAAGACTGTGCATGTGTTTCTTTTTTTTTTTTTTTAAGATTTTTATTTATTTATTTATTTGACAGAGAGAGATCACAAGTAGACAGAGAGGCAGGCAGAGAGAGAGGGAGGGAAGCAGGCTTCCTGCTGAGCAGAGAGCCCGATGCGGGCCTCGATCCCAGGGCCCTGAGATCATGACCTGAGCCGAAGGCAGGGGCTTAACCCACTGAGCCACTCAGGCGCCCTGTGCATGTGTTTCTGATGGAAGCATTGTGTATAACCCACCAAACTTTGTGTCCACTATACCATTGAACAAAACTACATCCTAGTGAGGGATGTGAATTTCATAATTTTAATAATATATAAATAGAGATAATATTAATATTTAAGTATCAGTATTTAGTCTAGAACACGATTTTACATTTTAAATAACCCTGTGAGATAGATATTGATATCAATATTAGAAAAATGAAGAAATCAAGCCCTGATAGTCAATATAAGCTTATCACATAATTAATAATTTACAAGGGTATAATTTCATGGTTACTTTCAATATCTCTGATTCTGCAGATATTTAACACGTGATTATCAATTAATAGCTTAGTGTCTGATTAGTGCTTATAATGAGTTCATTGTCAATAATACACTATTTGTGATATTGCATAGGTACTTAAACATTTCAGTAATTTAATATGAGTGGAATACATTTTCTTTATTTGTTGTTTGAGGCAAAAGAAAGTGAGAGAGGCTTTCCAGGTCAGTCCCTTAGGGGACAGTTGTAGCAGTTTAGTGTGAAATGCTTGAAACGCATGATGGTTTTAACTGTCATATTTAATTCTTGTAAGTGTTTGGCCAAGTATGAAGTAATAGGAATCAGAGGCACTTTTATGTGGCTGAAAACTGGCTGATTTTTATTAATTATTGAAGTTTTAAAGGTAGTGATTATTGATCTCTGAGATATATCCTGATTTTTACTTTAACACTTTTTTATTAGCCAGATCTGAACTATTTATTATAACAATGTAATGTTAATTGTGAGGTTATTATTTTTGGATTTTAAAACACTTGAGTTTACTTACACTTGGGTAGTAAAATTCTTCTAAAAATATTCATATCTCCTTATAATTCCTCAGAAATTAAAAATATTACGTGACAAAATCTGTTTATAGAGACTTCATCAAAGAAGAGGTATGGATAGCAAATAAGGACATGAAAAGTTGATTGGGTTTATTAGTCATTATGAAAATGTAAATTAAAACTAAAATGAAATACCATTATATACCATTGAATACCATTAAATACTATTAAATATTATTATTAGAGCAGCTAGGAAAAAAAATAATAATCCCAAGTGCTGATGAAAATGCAAAACAATTGTAACTCATACATTGATAGTGGGAATATAAAATAGTTCAACCAATATGTTAAACAATTTGTCAGTTTCTAATGAAGTTAAACCTACACTTACATGACTCAGCAATCTTACTCTTAAATATTTATCCTACAGAAATGAAGACAACTGTCTATATGAAAACCTGTCAAAAATATGCATAGCAAATTTCTTCATAATTATCACAAATTGAAAACTACCCAAATGTCCCTCCGCTGATGAATGGATTTGTAAGTTGTGGTACACACATACAATTGAATTTCAGTCTTATCAATAAAAAGAAAATAAAAGAATGACTACTGACATATACAATAATATGGAAGAATCATAAAAGTGTTATGCTAAGAGAAAGATGCCAAAATTGAAAGTTTATATACTCTATGATTCCATTTAAATAACACTTTGGAAAAGACAAAACTATAGGGGCAGAACACAGGTCAAGGGTCACTAAGACCTGGGGAAAGGCGATCGACTTCAAAGGGCTATGAGAAAACACTTTCAGGTGACAGACTGCTTTGTATCTTGATTGTGGTATAGTTACATATCTGTATACACTTTATAAAACTCATTGATCTAGAAACTTAAAAACTTAAAAGAGTGAACATTATGCATGTAAATTTTGCTCTGATAAACCTCACAAAATAAAACATTCATGATTTTATTTTTTCAGAAGTCTTATGTGTGGATTTAAAAATTACCAAATATACTGAAAGAGTAGAATTAAGTATTATGGGTTGAAGCTGCCAAGACCTCGATTTTAGAATTTGTTTAAAAGGCATGTAAAATAATAATAATAATAATAATAATAATAATAATAATAATATATAAAAGTCATGTAAATTTTCCAAGGGGGAGGGGAATGCCTGGATGGCTCAGTTGGTTAAATATCAGACTCTTTGTTTCATCTCAGGTCATGATCCCAGGATCCTGAGATTCAGCCTCATCCCTGAGTAGACCCGGTGGGGAATCTGCTTGAGGATTCTCTCCAGCTTGTCCCTTCCCTACATGTGTAGGTCCCTGTGCATGCTCTTTCCTTCTCTCTTTCAAATAAATAAATAAGTAAATCCTTTTTTTTTAAAAAGGCATGAAAATTTTCAAAAGTAACCACTCAAATAATCACTTCTGTATCATGTAAGGTTTAAAGGAATTAGAAAACAAATACACAAAACAAAACAAATTTGATTTTTTTTTTCATTCAGTAAACATTTATTGAGGATTTACAATGTGCCAGATACTGCTCTAGGCATTGTGGATACCGACAAAAGGCACACTGACTGCCTGCAAGGAATTCATTATTTAGTTGGAAGCACAACTAAATAAACAGTTAAAATACAATGTGATTAAAACCATTCACCAGAGGGGAGTGAATGATTTACTTCAGTCTTGGAAATGGAAGACTTACTGTATGATTTTAAAGAACTCTTATTCAAATACATCTGAGTCCAAATCTCAGCTCTATCACTTGTTTAATATTATATATTTAGGCCAGTTATTCATCACTCTAAGCCTCAGTTCCCTTGCCTGTAAAATGGAGAGAATAACAATTACCGGTTCACTGATGCATACTGTTTCATTTTTACTGAAGCATAATTGACACACAGTAGTATATTAGTTTCATGTATACAGCACACTAATTAGACATTTGCTTACACTGAAAGATGGTTATCACGGCTTAGTTACCGTCTGTCACCATATGAAATTAATGCAATAATATCAACCGTGTTCCATGCCGTGCTTTCTATCCCCATGACTTATTTATTTTATAACTGGAAGTTTGTACCTCTCAATCTGCTTCACCCGGCCCAACTCTCCTCCACTCTGACCATCACCACTCTTCTCCTGTATCTATGAGTCTTGATTTTTCTTCTGTTTGTTGTTGCTGTTTTTTGATATGTGTATAAGTGAAATCACATGATATTTGTCCCTATCTGACATATTTTGAAAGGTCCATCCACGTTGTAACAAGTGGCAAGATTTTGTTTATTTTTTTATGCCTACGTAGTGTATGTGTGTCCATTCATTTATCAGTGGACACGGAGGCTGGTTCTGTATCTTGGCTATTGTAAATGAAACTGTGATGAACATAGGGATTCTCATATCTTTTTGAATTGATGCTTGTTTTCTTTGGATAGATATATAGAAGTATAATTGGTACATCATATGGTATTTCTAAATTGATGTTTTTAAAAATAAGAAAAAAATAAGCATTGTCAAACTAAAATTTGAAAAGTGAGATGAAACTCTTGAGGCTCAACTCGTCACTTTCTGTGGAAAGCCTTCCATAGACATCCTATCTGAAATTGCAACATCCCAGTCATTTTTTATTTCCTTTCTGGCTTTTTTGTCTGCTTTACCAAATATGCTACCTCAAATATTATATTATACTTTATTTTATTTTTTAAAAAATCTTATTAATTTATGAGAGAGAAAGCTTGCACACGAAGGAGCAGGAACAGAGGGCCAGGTAGAGGGAGAAGCTCCTCAGCAGCTCCAAGCTCTATCCCCAGACTCCAAGATCATGACCTGAGCTGAAGGCAGATGCTTAACTGAGCCACCCAGGTGCCCTTCAAATATTAAATTTTAAAATTATTTTTAATCTTAATTGTAAATTACACATGTGAAGGTCTTACTTATTATTCTTTTACTTATATAATACCAGCACCAATAACTAAGTACAAGTTTAATATGTATTTATTTGAATGAATTAGCAAATTATTGAACACAATAAGCTTGGTTTTTGACATACAAACAATAACTACAAAAAGAAACAATTCATTTTTTAGTGTGTAGCCGCATATTTAAATGACCTAAACTAAACCATATATTTACAACCTGTTTAATACAACTGCAAGAGCTGTGAAGGTATGAATCATTATCAAATGTAGTTAACAGCTACAATTTTTTAAAATGAACTTTTTAAAATATGTGAAGAGTTATAATGCCTGAATTGACCTTAAAAATGCAAATGATTCATTCAGATAATATAAATATTGCAAAGGTCTTATTTGCAAGACAGCCTACATGGTTTCCTTCATGATTAGAAAAATGTTTTAAAGTTTCCTGGCCTTTCCTCAGCAGAGTTCCAAGACAAGATGAAGCTCTAAAATCTTAAAGCAGTGACTCTCAAAGTGAGGTCACAGGAGAATCAGGATCACCTAGAAACTTATAAGAAGTGTAAATTCTCAAGCCCCACCCAAGACTAGTTTATTTTATTATTTTATTTTATTTTATTTTATTTTATTTTATTTTATTTTGAGAGAGAGTGAGTGAGAGAGAGAGAGCACGAGTGGGGAAGGGTCAGAAGGAGAGGGAGAAGCAGACTCCAGCAGGAAGCCTGATATGGGGGCTTGATCCCAGGAGCCCGGGATCATGACCTGAGCTGAAGGCAGACACTTAACCAACTAAACCCCCTAGGGACCCACCAAGACCAGTTTAATCTGAACCACTGAGGGTTGATTCCAGAAATTTATTATAAAAGTCCTCCAGGTGATTTCATTTGAATTGAAGTTTGTGAATGTCTTAAGGGATCCATTATGTGTTAATTTTTCTGTAACACATTTTGAATGGTACTATATATATGTTATCCTTAGGGGAAATTGAGAAAATAGTCATTTTTCCTTTTGCTTCTGATATATTTTTTGAAGATTTTATTATTTATTTGACAGACAGAGATCACAAGTAGGCAGAGAGACAGGCAGAAGCAGGCTCCCCACTGAAGAGAGAGCCTGATGCAGGGCTCGATTCCAGGACCCTGAGATCATGACCTGAGAGGAAGGCAGGCTTAACCCATTGAGCCACCCAGGCGCCCCTGAAATATTTTTTCTTGAATAATTTGTCTTCCTCTTGAATGACATCATTCAAAAATTCCCTTAGTGTCTCTGTGTTGGTAGCATATACTATTAGCTTTCGATTCCATTAAATCTAACAGAAAAAGAAAAAAAAAGGAGAGAAAAGAAAAAGAAACAAACAATCTATATTTACATCACTGATTTTATTAAGTGCAGTCGTGATAGCTAAAAACATAAAGCTTTTATTTGGATTATAAATAAGCAATGTTCTGAAGCAGGGTGTTCCAGGATTCTATCATGAAACAACATTTTAGCTCCCTAGTATGTGGAAAGTAAATGAAACATGAGAAAATGAACTATCTTCCATGTCAATAATGGTGTTTACTTTATACATGATAACTTGAAATAAAGTCAATAACTTGGGGCAATTTACGGGAGGAACAGTCTCAGATGGCATGTATTCACCATTGAGCAGTTCTAAATGAGACTGAACTGTTCCCAACATTTATTTTGTGAGCAATGTTGTAAGATTTGTTTAAGCACCTAAGGGAAAAGGAACAGAGCTGTTCTTGGCATAAGATTTGTGGATGAAGTATGTTCTGTTACCACTAATAGTAGAAAAAGTAAATTTCCTATCAGTGATTCTTGCAGTAACCTTAATATATTTATTGCAAAAATCAGAAGAATTACACTCTGTATTTTGAGAGGGCAGTGATGCTGCTTTTTTTTTTTTTTTCTTAAATATCACATCATAATATAATGGTTAGGAAAGCAGAAACTGAAGATCCTCTGCCTAAATTTAGATTCCGGTGTTGCAATTTTCTCATCTATAGAACAGAAAGAATAGTAACACCATAACTTCTAGGTTTGTTATGATTATTAAATGAATTAAAATATTAAGTTACTTTAATACCTTTGGATCAGAATATGTATTATGTAAGTAATAAACAAAATGATGTGCAGAAAAGTTACCTAGAAGAATTTGTTTAAGAAAATGTTTCTTAACTATATACCTATATATGTAGGTAGGCCAAATATATTCTGTCCTTTTTGCAGCATTAATTTAATCTAGGTGCTTCAGTTCAACCATGAATGTTTATTGTAAGCACCCACAGTATGTATCAATCTCTGATACATACTTGTATGTATGACTTGTAAAAGTCATATCTGAAATAGTTTCTATTTGTTGTATCATACCCTAACCCACTGATCAAATATTTCTTAATCAACTGTTTGTGTATGACATTGTGCTAGGGAATGTAGACGATATGAAAAGAATGAAAACGTGTTGGTCTTGAGGAGCTTTTCAGTTTAGTAAATTAGATATAGAGGCAATACAGCAGATGACTAACACATGTGGAAGGTGAATCCTTCCAGCTTAAACAGGGAAAAGAGTGACAATTTTAATGACATTTCCTCAGTGCTTGGGAGGATAAAAGACAATTCAATCTTACAAAAATCCTGTGAAATAAAAATATGATTGTTATCCCCATTTAATAGTTGTGGGAAGGACAAATCAGAAGTTGTAAGGTAACTTTTCAAATTACATAGCCTGTCACAGTTGACAAAACTCAGAACAGTATTGAGACTGATTTGGTTCCAAAGCAAATCCTTTTTTGTCTACTTCATATATAAAAGAATGACAAATAAAATCAATTTCAACTTCTATTATAGCATCCTTTTTGTCTTAACCTCTGTTATGTCTTATTGGTTGATCTTTAGTGGTTGGCGAGTACTGACTACTTAGGTCTCACTTCAGTAAATGAATATGTTATATGAAACCATGATGTAATTAATGTTACTCATTGTGCAATTACAAAACAAGAACTGAAATTAAATTCTTCTGGTGTACTATTATGGTAGAGTATCTTATTTGCTAGAGTCCTTGAGAAAATATTAAAACCAATGAGCTCGTATTAACTTTACCATTTTATTATGTTTGTTAAAGAATAGATAAAATTAAATAATCACTTAAATATGTTGGTGAAGAAATGTAAAAATAAAGTTTCCAAAGAGAATTTAAATAATTTCTAAATATCCAGATTGACCAAATTCTCGAGTCTGTCCTTCCTTTCTGCATTATCTTGTAATATGAACAGTTTATTTATCCCAACAATAGATTTTTTTTATGAAGCATCTGTAATACATTGCATGTCATGATTTGTTAGACATAAATATCTACATCATAATGAGATGTAGCTTGTGTTCTGGGAATGTAGCAGAAACATATATCAGCTCTACTTTAAGGTACTAAGGACTTAGCATAATATCAAAGGAGTTGACATTTGTATGGGGACTTTAAGAAATAGAGTATCTTGGGGCACCTGAAGTGCTCAATCAGTTGAGCACATGCCTTTGGCTCAGGTCATGATCTCAGAGCCCTTGGGATTGAGCATCAGGCTCCCTGTTCAGTGGGAGCCTGCTTTTCCCTCTCCCTTTGCCTGCCACTCCCCCTGCTTGTGCTCTCTCTCTGTGAAATTAATTAAAAAAAAAAAATCTTAAAAAACAAAACAAAACAAAAAAATGGAGTGTCTCCCCAAGTAAAGATGGTAAGAGAAGGCATTTTGGGGACCCAATATGACACAAAATGAAAGTCCATGCTGTGCTCTGGAATTCCATTACCTAGTGTATACACAATGGATTCCTTCTTTTTTGACTATGACACATCTTCAACCATGTCAACTGATTTATCTTTATAAAGCATACATTTCACCATATTTCTTTTTTTCCATTAAGAGAAAAATAACCTCCAGTTAAACAAATAATGAAATCCATAGTTTTAGAATTGCAACCAAAAAAATATTAGCTCTGGAAGTTTAGAAAATTCTTCCTTGTATTAAAGAGCTGACTTGCTGTAACTTCTGAGATGTCCTAGGTCTGGTCTGTATATTGATGTGGTGATAGTTATATCATCATCATCATCGTCATCGTCATCATCATCATCATCAACTACTACTAATTAAAGAACTCTACTCTCTGCCAGGCGTTGTAACTGGAATTTTACATAAATTATCCCATTTAATCTTTTCCTCAGTCTTCCAGGTTTGCTATCACACTTTGGGCTAATAAGGAACTCGACAGACAGTGATTACATAGTTGTCTTGAGTCAAATCACTATTAGGTTAGGACATATGTATTTCAATTTAGGATTGTTAGATTTTAAAACCATTATACATCATGGAAGTGGCTGTGGAAAGAGCACTGAAACTGAACTTCTGTAGAAGTCTTGGTCAAATTTAACTTTTGCCTTTTACCTGGGTACTTGCCACAGTTCTGTTGTGGCAATTTAATAATGATTGAAACTGTCTCTCTCTCTCTCTCATCTCATTTTTTTTTCCTTCTCTCTCTCTCTCTCTTTCTAAGATTTGTTTATTTGAGAGAAAGAGAGGGGGAGGGGCAGAAGGAGAAGGAGAAAGAAACTCAAACAGACTCCACGCTGAGCCCAGCATGGGCCTAGATCCCAGAACCCTGAGATCAGACCTGAGCCAAAACCACAGCTATAGTGGACTGTGCCACCCAGGTACCCCTCCTTCTCTTTTGAATTCTGCCCGCCCCCCAACATAAGCATCCAAATTCATATAGTCATTCTTTATAGGAGAGATTTCCTGGATTCTACAATGAGACCAGGGAAGAAGGAACTGTGGCTATTACTTCTTTTAATCCTGACATTTTGCTTCCTTACCTGGATGACATTAGAGTTTTTATTGAGGTCATTGTTAACCATGTCACATGGTTGACTTATATAAACTTTCAGTCAAGTAAACTAATCTCCCTGGAACCACCTGGACAAAAGAAGTGGGAGAGAGTTAAAAAACAAACAAAAAAAAGATTCTTTAATTTATAAGGCCCTCACCTGCCAAACCAAACTCCCAAGGCTATTTGTACCTACAAGATATTTGTCATGTGATAGGCTCCTATTTATGATTATCCTCATTGTTGATATTTATAATTCTACTGTCAGTCACATTTTAACATTTTAGTATAAGGCTTTAAAAAACCATAATTTCTTGCCAATTATCACTAATAAATGTGTAATTTATATTTGTTTTTATTCTAACTTTCCCCAAAGATACGAAGGTGTACAAAGCATTATCAGGAGAGTAAGCACTTTAAGGCACTGCCTATGTTCCTTTACTATTGGTCACCATAAGACTTCCTGCTTCTTAGAAAAGGGAATATAGGACAAGTTCAAGACCAAAGGCCATACTAATAATTATTATGAAATTTTTGGTCACATAGTCACATAGGTAAGGATGATTGTAAAAGCAGCTGTCAAGATAATCCTTCTGGACTATGCAAGTTCTATGCAGATTTTAGTTGACATCAGTGTACTGACCTCAGGGCTATGCAGGGACACAGAGTACCAATAGTGGTCTTATTCACAGAGATGGAAGAAATATAAATGAGAGAGATAATCTTTATGAGTTAATCTTTATGAGTTATAACAAACAGAAGATTTGTTCTCTATACTTGAAGTGATCTTGGAAAACATGACTCCCTTGTTAAACAGTCACCCAAGTTACAGACATTTCATAGCAATAGAAAACTCAGCCTAACTCATGTGATGTATCATTATTTAATATTTAATGATTTTAGCTGAAAGAAATAATGTAGCAGTTTTATAGCAAGTTTAAATGTAGCAAATTTAAATGCCCTATGGTGAAAGAAATTAACTTCTGGGACTCCATATTACAACTGATATTTCAGAAAAATATGAATAAAGAAAACCAAGAATCTGCATGATTTTCTTTTACTCTTTGATTATCACTATCTTTCTGAAATTAATCTTAATATACATTTTGTTAGTGGCTTTTCATGTCACTCATTAATACTCTGCTGAATTACATAACCTAGTTTGACTAGAGGGTTTCAAGTAGACAATTTTCTTAGCAAAAGTCCTAAGCTAGGCCTGTCCTGAATACAAGTACACAATGAATCTGAAAGGAAGGGCTTGTCTTGTATAAACAAGATGATGATCGAGTACTTCCCGAAATTTAACAGGTTGCATACTTAGCTATTTTGCAGATGGGGTTACTGGAAAAGAACTGCCAGTGTGCTTTATCCAAGCATCATCAGGAACACATGAGCAGGATGGGTTTATTAATCATTATAGCAAGGGAGGACACACACCATTGGAAGCTGTTGCGTATTTCAGTAGGAAGGTATCCTAAAGATACTGCTGAGGATTTGGCTTTGATTGGGTAACCTTAGAAAGGGTCAAAGGAAGTAGAGATTCACTTTGGATTGGGTATTGTCGGGAAGTGTGGGCAACTCCAGAGTTATCTATCTCAACAGATCTTACTTACAGGGAGAATAGTCTAGAAAGAGGATAAAGCTATAATTAGTAAGGAAGTAATAGTCACTCATTTAGCAAAAGAGGAGGATATTTTTTATTTTTTAGCTTATACAGTGACTTGAAAGCACATGTTTTATGAGATTGTTAATATCCAACAGAACAGAATGCCTTAACTATGTCAGTAGTTAATAGTAGGTAGTAAGTAGGTAATAATATTGAGACCAAGATCAAGTCAGTGAAGTTCTGGATGTTAGGACTATCTTGTCTTTTCTTTCTTCCTTCCCTCTCTCCCCCCCTCTCCCTCTCTCTTTCTTTCTCTCTCTTTCTCTCCTCTCTTAATGGAAAAACAACAACAACAACAACAACAACAACAAAAGCCCTGCTAGCCTGGCACTCTTGGGATTGGTGTTAAGAACTCATTATAAGGCAATAGAACTCATTATGCTCTTAAAAACTCTTAAGAACTCAGTATAGGGCAATAGAGGCCTTGCTCTGTCAACCTCACCAAGATGTGAGAACAAAAAAGTCTGAAGATGTATCGTGCCATATTTACCAAATTCATTTTAGGCAGCAGGCACAAAAACTGTCATACAACCTGCTCCTGTATGCTTAGGAAACCCTTGCATCCTTAGTCCTCAGACTCACCAAGCTCCTTACAGGAGAGGTTCTTACTGAGAAGAACATGGTTAGGTAAAGCACAGCTCAGAAAACCTTTTCTGTGAAGGCCTGATGATAGATATATAAGGTTTTCTGGACTATGTGGTCTCTCTCACAACAACTGAACTCTGCTGCTGAAGTCCCCAATGAAGCCAGAAGATGAGCTGTGTTCCAATATAGCTTTATTTATAAAACAGTCAGGGGTCCTTTTTCTGGTCTGTGGACTGTAGTTTTCAGAACCCTGACAAGGAGGCCAGATGAGCCCATCTTCTGGTCATATGGCGCAACTTCTTCCATGAAAAGAAATGATACAGAACCAAACAGATCTCACAAGGGCTTTGGGGCTCATGGACTTTCTCTCTTTCCTTTTTATTTTTAGATCTTTTTAAAGATTTACTTATTTATTTAAGAGAGAGAGAGAGTGGGGGTAGGGACAAGGGAGAGGGAAAGAGAATCCACAAGCAGATTGTGCAAAGCACAGAGCTGAACAGGGGGCTCCATCACAGGACCCTGAGACCATGACGTAGGCCAAAACCTAGAGTCAGATCTTAATCGCCTGAGCCCCCAGGCTTTCCTCTTTTTTTTTTTTTTTAAAGGTTTGTTTATTTATTTTAGAGAAAGCATACCAGAGAGAGAGAGCAGGGGGAGGGGCAGAGGGAGAGAGAGTGTCAAGCAGATTCTGCACTGAGCACAGGAGCCTGATGTGGGGGTGGATCGCACAACTCCAGACCAGGACCTGAGCTGAAACCAGCAGTGGGACCTGCAGTCAACCTGACCAGTACCACCCGGGTGCCCCAGGGCTCATGCGATTTCTACCTGCATATGAATATCTTATGGTAATTAATGAAGTATCTTGTGTAGATTTTTATCCCCAAATCTGCAGTGAGTCCACAGCTGTCCCTACAATGTTGATTCTTGTTTAAGGTAATTCAAATTCTAACTAATCACCCCCAGTGTTTATACAAAAGTTAACTTATCTGTGATTCAGACTATTCTTACTAAAGTACTTTAAATTACATTCAGATGATTTGTCTATTAGGCTTTTCTTTTTTAGGATAGAAATTTACTCTGATATTTTAAGTATTAGATATTGAATGTGGAGATACATGTATTGATAAGAAAGACACACGGGGAATTCATGGGAGGACCAAGAACCGTACTACAATCCTACATTCCATCCTTCTTTAGGAAGGTTGTTTGGAAAGGAATGTCATGCAGGATGACGAGACAGGAAGTGCTCAACTTCTGTTTTGTTTTCCCTATCCTTTTTTGTCTTTTTTAAAGAGTTTGTTTATTTATTTGACAGAGGGAGATCACAAGTAGGTAAGAGGCCGACAGAGAGAGGGGGGGAAGCAGGCTCCCCACCGAGCAGAGAACCTGACATAGGGCTAGATCCCAGGATCCTGAGATCATGACCTGAGCCAAAGGCAGAGTCTTAACCCACTGAGCCACCCAGGCACTTCTCCCTCTCTTTTAACATGACTCAATTCTGGTCTTTCTCTGATCCACTGCTTTATCTATTCAGTGCCTATCCTTTTGCCTTCAAAATTTTATATCAGTCATGGGTTTTTCTTATGCATCCTTTTGGCTTTCTCCTAACTTTGGCTCTGTCATTGCTTCTCCCTTTCAGGTATTTCCAAGGGTGTTCCGCTTCTAAATATTTAATTCTCTGTACAGTTCCCGCTCAAATTCTCCAGAGGGAGAGTTAATTGACAAAACATGAAATTGTGGTGAAAAAACTTTTCTGCTCGTGTCTGTTTGTTTAAGATTTTGTTTATTTAGAGAGAGAGAGAGAGTGAGAGAGAGCATGAGAGGGGGAGAAGGTCTAAGGGAGAAGCAGATTCGCTATGGAGCCTGATGTGGGACTGGATCCTGGGACTCCGGGATCATGACCTGAGCCCAAGGCAGTGGCTTAACCAACTGAGCCACCAAGGCACCCTCTTGTTTGTTTTTTAAACAAAAGTTTTTTTGGGAGTGGAGGCTCTATATAGTATAATGTTGTCTTTTTCCCCATATTAACTAGACATTAACAACTTACATATTAATATACCAAATTACAATTCCATGGATGAGTGAGAGATCGAGCGAGTGAGTGAATGAATGAACTAAAAGTTGAAGCTATGACAGTATTAACTTTCATTGTCACGGGAGTGCTGACAATTTTTAATTTAAAATTATTTGGGAGTCCAAAAGAAAAGCAGCAAAGCTTTATTCATTTGAGACCTCATTAAATGCCAGAAACAGAGCTTGGTATATTTTCATGTTCCCTTACTGAATATCCACAAAGCCCTGTAAGGGCGATATTATCTCGAGTTTTTCACTTGAGGAAATTGAAGCTAAAAGTGTGTAGTTTTGGGGCGCCTGGGTGGCTCAGTGGGTTAAGCCGCTGCCTTTGGCTCAGGTCATGATCTCAGGGTCCTGGGATCGAGTCCCGCATCGGGCTCTCTGCTCAGCGGAGAGCCTGCTTCCCTCTCTCTCTCTCTCTCTGCCTGCCTCTTCATCTACTTGTGATTTCTCTCTGTCAAATAAATAAATAAAATCTTTAAAAAAAAAAAGTGTGTAGTTTTTTAGTATACTTCACTAGTTAATTGTGGGACTGGAGAGTCTCTCCAAGGCTATATTGTTCCTAAACTTTCTGTTGTACCGTGTTGCCCCCAAAGCCAGAACGGTGGCAGGAACAGGGATTTATGGGGTGAGCTTCCATGAATTGCCCTTGAGAGAGGGCAATTATCAAGGGCAAACATCAAGACAAATCAAGAAGTGGCAGAGCAATCAGAATGTATCTCTGATCAAACTGACTCCTTTCAGTTTTCCATGTTGGTGCCTCTGCCTATCCTTACTGACAGGAAGTAATCACAACTCGTTTTTCAGTGTCAAGTGGGTAGAGGTAAATCCTATGGTTTTATTCCCCAAACCAGAGACAATCGTATGGCAGTTGATAGATTTTTGCCATTTCACTTATGCTTCGTATCTCACACTAAGCCCAATCCCCTCAAGCTGCCCTCTGGATTTCCAAGCACTCTGCTTAGACTTCTCTCCAGGGCTCTGCTCTCCTCCAATGACTTATGAAATTCCCTTGCCTTTTATATTTCCCTTTGGTGCAAGCATGGGAGGAAAGGTCATTCCCATTACTGAGAATCTAGTCCTACTAACATTACTGTAATTGCTTTTTAGGAATGACTGATTGCATGCACTCAGGGGACATTTGCAATATAAAAGGAGAGTTTATCAATCCAAATAGCAAATTACTGGGAGTGTTAGAAACTTGTTTGCAGGTGGCATTCCCAGGGTCACTTGACCTCCCTCAACCATTTCACTCCCCGAGCTCCTAGTACAAAACATAGGTCACTGGATTGGGACTACACTGGTGGGAAACTGCCCTTTCCCACGTAAGAGTGTGGAACATCTTACCTTAAGAGACTATTAGTGACAAATATGGTTATATAGGGGTGAAAACATGAATAATAGTCAGGCTGAGGAAATTGCCGGACTGGAGAACATTTGTAAAAGGAGAATTTGCCATCAGTGCATTTGCAAGAGACCTTCTAAGTGAGGGAGTACCTGCTCCCTCCCACCCCGGATATATTTACCTACTTCCTTCATAACAGTGATTTTTAACTATGCGAGCTTTTTCAACTGTCTGAATCCTTTTATCTTTATAGAGCATATGTCCTCCCATCCTGAAGCTGACAAACACAGTCCTGATCTAATTTAATACCTATGTTAGAGTACATTTTAGATAGCATATCACCAAGTCCATGAACAGCTATGCTAATGTATGAGGTAACTCAGCACTGCTCGAAACACATTGCTGTTGCCAACACCATAAAATCGTATTTACTTTTGCTTAAAAGTGTTTGATATTGAATTTGTTTTCCCCTGGACTGTAATTAACAACATTCTCAACTGCTTACAAGATTCAATTGACTGGCAATATTAATCACACAACACAGAGAAACTGGCTATTGTATTTGATTTTTTCCCTTATGTGTTCTTGGCATCTAATCACTGATTAAAACTAAGGAAATGACTCTTTTCACCATGCTCCATGGACATTTATTTTCTTGGTTTGTTTGGTCTATAAAGATCCCCACCTTCCCATCATGTTGGATCTTGCTTCTAAATTTCTATAGACATGGAATAAAACCAAGAAACAGTATTTCTTGTCAAGAGGAACAGTTTATTCCAGATAATTAAATCCAAGAATGTTCAAAGAAAACACAGCAAGGAGCATAAATTAGGTCCCATCAAGGGATGTAGGTCGTTCCTCATGAATGGATACTGACAAAACAATTTTATGGGAAGCTTTGAAAAGTCATTAATAGTTTTGAAACTTTTGGAAACTAGCACATTTTGTAGAAGAAAGCAACAAGGCTTAGTTTTGTGTTTTTAAAATGTCCTTCAGACATTCATGAATGTTTCATCTTTATATTTGACTGTATTTTGGGGCTTGCATCTAAGATTTCTGCACAGATAGTCTTATGAAATCTAGAGTAGATATTTCTTTTTTCCCATCACATTTGCCCAAATATCATTTGGAGAAACAAAGAAAACAGTGTAAATATCAAAACAAAATTAGTTTAGAAAAACAAAAATTATCTTTCCAATGACTATAGAAACTCTTTTTTACTCATAAATATTATATAGAACTGTACTGTGTTAACAGCACCAGAATCAGACTCTAAACTCCAGGAAGACAATGACACTTTATTTTACTCACTGATTTTACCTTCTTCCTTAGAACTGGAGAATAATAAATAAATCAGGGAACAAAAATAATTTAGGAATTCCAACTTGAATTAACTTGCTCCCTGATTTATGTATTTATTAGGTTGAAATTCCTAAATCATTTTGCATAGCAGTTTGCTACTTGCCTTTGGAAATTGACTAACAAAATTAAAACTTAGGAAATGGAAGAATAATAAAGATGATTAAGAGAATGGACTCCAAAAGCAGGTTGTTTGGGTTTGAGTCTTATGTCTGAGAGTCCCTGGCTAGGTGACTAGTCTCATAGCCTTTCTTCATCTGTAAATTGAGGAAAAGAATTATACCTTTGTATACCTTTTTTATACCTTTACAAAGGTATAAGAAATTATACCTTTGTAATTATATAATTACAGAGTGATTACAATGTTTGAAAAGTGACCAATATAGAGTAATTACTTTGTTAGAGATGTGGTGAATATTATTGTCATTAGTGTATGATTCTGGACTCTTTAGGTATAAATGACTCATGTTAATATACTGATGTCAGAATGTTTCTAGAAGCCACGTGACAACCTTAACACATTTAGACTGGTTTTAAATCTGCAAATAAAGGAAGAAAAAAATATATATATATCTTGCAATAGTATATCTAGTTATGAGTTTGCCTATATCCCGAGCCACCTTATTTATCACTATACCACCCACCCCATCACAATTCCTTTCTAACATACCTAATACACATACACACACACACACACACACACACACACACACACACAATTATGACTAAGTGATCCTGGCACTCATAGATACACACTTATATTATGATCCCATATCCTGAACTACTTGCAGTTTTCAGATTCCTCTGAGCTTTCTTGTCTCTACCTATATGTCTTCAATTTGCTGGACCTTCTTCATGATGCATCTCCATTTGCTGGTTTTCACGTTGCAGATCTCAGGCTACATACTCTGACCCTGATTATATCAGGATGACGCAGATTTAACACTTTGTATGTAGCTACATTATGTTCCTACCATGACTTTGTTTTTATAGGTTGTAAATTACATGAGAAAAGAGACTATGTCTCTGTATTTTCATCTTCTAGCAGCCTGTCTACCATAGTACTGGCATGTAAAAAGTGTTACATGAACATCTGCCTAAAATCACCTTCTCCCCTCTCTCTCTCTCTCCCTTATCTCCTTACTTCCTTAGTTCCTTCCATTTTTTTTCCCTCTCTTCCTCTTATAAATGGACTCAATACAACAATTAAGTGCAATAAAAAAATGAAACCAAATATATGAAATATATTACAGTGGTTACTAACATCAATCTTTTCTTCTATAATATTTAAAACCTACTTAAATCTGGGCCTTATTAAAGGACAAATGAGGGTCCCAGAGCCCCCCAAAAAGTAGATATTACATGTTAAGCATTACCATTGAGCCATATTAAAATGTGTTTGTTTTTGTGTACATTCAGAAGGAGGAGAAAGGAAGCAGAATTGTACGTTCTGTATCTCAGATGTGTGAAACTTTCTCTTGGAACTTAGAACACCTGTAATACAGTATTTCTTGCTTTCCATCAGATTATTCTAAGTGGAATCTTGTTCACTTAAAATGTTCTGGTGATATGAGCTACAAGGTACAATTAGGTGAGAACATCTTGTGCATTTCATTATGAGTTTTATTTCTGTACTCCTTACTTGAGCGATAACTTTCTGTGTTTTCTTTAAGGATGAGATAGCTGTAGTGCAAAATAGTAGGCAATGTAGGATTATTTGCAAATCTGAAGAATTGTGAAAAGTGTATGTGTTTATACAGACATGCATGCATACTTCTTGAGAAATATTCTTCTTTCAAGTTAATATTTGTCAAATCATAAAATAAACTAAATACATTTGTCCATTGAAAGTCATCTTGGTTCTTTCCACAGTTTGGCGACTGTGGCCATTGCTGCTAAGAACATTGGGGTAGAGATGGCCCTTCTTTCGCTACATCAGTATCTTTGGGGTAAAATACCCAATAGTGCAATTTCAGGGTCAGAGGGTAGCTCTATTTTTAGTTTCTTAAGGAATCTCCACACTGTTTTCCAAAGTGTCTGCACCAACTTGCATTCCCACCAACAGTGTAAGAGGGTTCCCCTTTCTCCACATCCTCTCCAACACTTGTTGTTTACTGTCTTGTTGATTTTGACCACTCTAACTGTGTAAGATGATATCTCAATGTGGTTTTGATTTGAATCTCCTTGATGGCTAATGATGATGAACATTTTTTCATGTGCCTGTTAGCCATTTGTGTGTCTTCTTTGGAGAAGTGTCTGTTCATGTCTTCTGCCCATTTTTTAATGTGATTTATCTGTTTTGTGTGTATTGATTTTGAGGAGTTCTTTATAGATCTTGGCTATCAGCCCTTTGTCTGTAGTGTCATTTGTGAATATCTTCTCCCATTCCATGGGTTGCCTCTTTGTTTTGTCGACTGTTTCCTTTGCTGTGCAGAAGGTTTTGATCTTGATGAAGTCCCAAAAGTTTATTTCCACTTTTGTTTCCTTTGCCTTTGGAGACATAAGTCAAGCAGAGAGAGTCAGTTATCATATGGTTTCACTTACTTGTGGAGCATAAGGAATAACACAGAGGACATTGGGAGAATGAGAGAAGTGATTTGGGGGAAATTGGAGGGGGAGACAAACCATGAGAGACTGTGGACTCTGAGAAACAAACGGAGGGTTTGGAGGGGAGGTGGGTGGGAGGTCGGGTGAGCTTGGTGGTGGGTATTAAGGAGGGCACGTATTGCACGGAACATTGTTTGTGGTACATAAAAAATGAATTCTGGAATAATGAAAAGAAATAAAAAACAAAAACAAATAAAAAATTAAATACAGAGGATTATCATATTTTATTAGTTAAATGCATATATCATTTAGTGACTTGTTATTATATAATGAAGGAGGTAAATTTTAACCATACTTTTTGTTTTATCTTTTGATTTCAATGGATATATTGTAATGTAATTTCCTGATTATCAACTCAATTCAGTGCATACCCTTACATGTTAAGTGTCAGATTTTATTTTAGTCTCTTTTGTGTGGACTTGATATAACTATGGTAATTTGGTCTTTGTTGGTAGGGAGCTAAAAAGGTGTAAAATAGTAATCTATGTTATTAAAAATTATAAATTTAAAATTTTTAATTTTTGGCTGCTGGTATCTGAAGTCACCCTTTTCTGACTTCCTAATTATATACTTTATCTACTAGAGTGCTAATGCGAAAAAAGTCTCACAGTGAGACATGAGCTTAATTAATTAGCAGCTTGAGCTGTTTTAAAAAATTGTTTATTCTGTAGATTTCTTATTGTGGAAGAGTCTATTAGCAGTCATGTAGATTATAATTTTTGTATTGGTTCCTATCATGTGTAATTTAAGAGTGATTTTAAGTTTTCTATTGTGCATAGTTTATTATAATTAAAGCTATAAAATGCACAAGTCTTTTTAAGATTACCTGTGTCATAAAATTTTACTGTGATTTATTTTAATGTAAGTTTTAATGTGCAAACCCATTTTCCCATGGTTACATTTGTTGATAGTTCTTACTTTTTGACACCTATAGTCTAAGGGAAGAGAGAATGAACTGATGTGTGTCCTAAATCACAAGCACATTAGAAAAAAAGAAGAGAGAGAGTCAGTTATCATATGGTTTCAGTTATTTGTGGAGCATAAGGAATAACACTGAAGATATTAGGAGAAAGAAAGGAAAAGTGAATTAGGGGAAATAAGAGGGGGAGATGAAGCATGAGAGACTGTGGACTCTGAGAAACAAACTGAGGGTTTTGGAGGGGAGGGGGTTGGAGGGTTAGGTGAGCCTGGTGGAGGGTATTAAGGAGGGCACGTATTGCATAGAGCCCTGGGTATGGTCCATAAACAATAAATCTCGGAACATTGAAAAAATAAAATTAAAAAAGGAGCAAAATATTGTTACTGATTTTATCTCTGTCATAAGGAAAAATATTATCATAGTGTAATTTTTTACAACTACCAAATTAGCTAAAAATTTTCAGACATTTAGCATTGTGGGATTTTATCTTTCATTGGATTCATACTGTTTTATCAGAAAAACCTGCAAACAGATGCATGAAGTTTAGGAAACGTGTCTAACTGCACCTCCCATATTACAGCAATCAATGTTGTGCAAGGTGTATGGCCCACGGATGGATGCTGGTCCTCACACTGTGTACAGGAGATACTGAAAGAGGGAGTAAGGATTGAAACAAATGCCCTAGCAATCTGAGAGGGAAAAAAAAGAAATTATACTAACTTCAATTCAATAGTAATGAATTTGGGCTTGTATTTTATGTGTCTGTTTTTATTTCATCTTTCAAGTAATTCCTCTTACCGTCTTTTGTAAAAGACGGTAAGAGGAATTACTTGAAAGGTTTGTTCTATAGCAGATTTGGAAAAATAAAACAGATTCTTTACCACAGATCGTTTTTGAAGCATTGCTATGTAGTACATCATACAGAGTGAGGTTTACCAGATCCTGAAGTTAAAGAACAAATGAGATTTGAAATTCCTTTTCTTGAAAATGTTGACACTAGAATAAGGAAGTGTCAAATGAGGAGAAGAGTTTGCAGACCCCACTGTGGTTTAACACCTCTCAGAGGGCCCCCAGGGATCCCCATACTTGATATTTGGGCTGGGTTTAGGGACTCACTTTCAAGAAATAAAATGGTAAAACAGCGATGGGCTGCCATTCCAAAGTTAGCTTTAAAATTGCCACCTTCTCTAGTAGACATCTTCTCTCGCTGAAGCTCTTGGTCCGAAAGTTAGGAAAGAAAGAAAACTTGGCAAAGAACTATGTGAAAGATCAGATGATTCTCCCTTGGTCAGACCTTCGGAAGAGAAGCAGCCCTGGCTGGCATCGTGAAGGCAGCCTTATGAGAGATTCGTGACCTTTGGAAACTGTTGCAAAAAACAGACACTAAATTGTGGCATACTTTAGTACCCATAGACCGTTAATATGCCCCTCTTTGAAAAGAAGGGAGGAGGTAATCTCCTTTATCACCAGTGGGCAGGGAGTCAGGTGGATTCCTGGGGACTGTTTTTTAGCTACCATTTTCCATATAATTTTTTACTACTGACTCTAACTCTCTGGTATATTGGGCTATTTAAAACAAAACAAAACAAAAAAACCCCCAAAAACTACTAGGTTGACTTTTTGGTGGTATTGTTATGTCAGTGTTTTAAGACATCTGAAATCTAAAACTTAAATATCGGGACAAACCCCAAGACATATACATTACACTAAATTTTTAAATTGAACAAAGCCATGTTTTTCTTTTTTAAGTTTTCTGTCTCTGTAATCCTGAAAAGGAAAGAGAAGATAATGCTCACAAAGCAAAGCTGGTAGAGCCAGAATAAATCGTACTTTAGGTCCAAGATTTTGCAAACCAGTGAGCTATGAATGTAAACATTCTTACTATAGATCATAGCAACTATGCATTAGACTCTCCATGTATATATGATGAAATAAATGATAACAATATCTAAAAACAAAGTTAAAAAATGCCTTCAAAACAAAAATGAAAATTCAAAGTGAGCAAAACAGCTTCCAGTTTGTGTTTAAAAATAGATATTTTAAAAAAATAGATATTTTCAAAAAGGTATTCACAGATATTTTCAAAAAGGTATCCTTTATCCATGATAAAGGACCCAGATGAAGTAACTGGAGTTAATTTATAGGCTTTGTGCCTACTACTTAGTCTGAAGAGCTTATTTTTTTCTGTGAAAGAGGAAAAAAAAAGCACAGAAGTATACTCTTGACTCAAATAATGAAGTATAACTAACACATTTTGTTTCTTAAGATAACACATTCTAAAAATAATAGTTTGCTTTCATTTATAATTAACTTCATTTTACAAAATATTTAGCTTATATTTTGAATAGTACTACATTGTCACTGACTATATGTGCTAAGGATTTTTATCAGACTGATAATACATGTTTAACATTTTTACATTATATAAATTTATTTTTATTTACATTTGGTATGGTGAACAATTCTAATATTTGTACTATATTCAATATTTAGGTAAGTGCTTTTTAATCACAAATTATGAATACTCAGAAAGTGCTGTTATAGATACCAAAAGAATATGAAGTAAATAAGGAATGTTAATATTTTATTACATATATTATTGGCTACTATTCTATTTTACTATTAATATTTTACTACTTTGCTCCAATAAGTACAATAACTGTAGTTTCAGTTTACTAATCTGAGAAGTGTTCTAGAATTAGAAGCACTTTTATAATACCTACAGGCATTTTTTACTTTAATTTATTCCTTGGTTTCCACTTTATTTTTTTTTAAACTTGCTTGATTTTTCTTTATTTTTTTAAGATTTTATTTATTTGACAGAGAGAGAATCACAGTAGGCAGAGAGGCAGGCAGAGGGAAAGGAGGAAGCAGGCTCCCTACTGAGCAGAAAGCCCTGACATGGGACTCAATTCCAGAACCCTGAGACCATGATCTGAGCCAAAGGCAGAGGCTCAACCCACTGAGCCCCCCAGGTGCCCCCTGGTTTCCACTTTAATCGAGAATCATGATGTCATATAGAAAACACATTTGCAACTTGTTCCTAAAACACTTTTTTAATATAACATATCTAAAGATTTTGAGAATCATATTCTTACTTGCTTCCGAATTATAGATCTTGATTTCTTGTGCTGAAAATATGGACCACTCACCTTTAGATTCTATCCAAAGCTAGATGATATATTTATGATCACAAGAAGGAAATGAAATTCTTGGAAAATTTATAAGCTTTGAGATTTGAGGAATGAATCACACAGATCCAGAACATTAAACACCATAAACACTTTTTCTTCCTTCAAAAAATGTTGTTTCCCTTGCAGAAATAGGTATCCTATTAAATATTGTTTTCTCATTTTTATTTTTATCTGTTTTTATTTATTTTTAAAGATTTTTTTTTTTTAAATTTTTTATCTGACAGAGACAGAGATCACAGGTTGGCAGAACAGCAGGCAGCGTGAGGGAGAAACAGGCTTGCTGCTCAGCAGAGAGCCTGATTTGGGGCTCAATCCCAGGACCCTGAGATCATGACCTGAGCCAAAGGCAGAGGCTTAACCCACTGAGCCACCCAGGCAACCCTGTTTTCTCATTTATAAATAAATGCTCTTTTATGGGCGGCAGCACAGTATAGAATAGTAAGTAGTACAGGGGTCTTTCTCAGCAGAAGACCAGCTTGGCAGGACTTCCCACTTTTTGGTCGCTGGTCTCAGTCGTAACTACTCCGCTCTGCTGTAGGAAGCACCTGAGCAGGTGTAGGCAATGTGTCAAAAGATGGTTTTGGCTGTGTTCCACTAACACTTCAGTTATAAAACAGAGGTGGAGCCTGGCCCATGGGCCTGAGTTGCTGATCTGTGGTATAGGGAAATGTTTAAGCATACAAACTCTGAGCCCTACTTCCGGGGTCCAAATCCCACCTCTATTTCTAACCTGCTGTGTAAGCTTGAGTAGATTACTAAGTCTCTCTGCTTCATTTTCCTCATTTGTAAAATAGGAGTGATGTTAGAAACACGTACCCCTTACAGATGCTTAGAATAAAGTGCTTTAAACAGCTCCCAGTACAGGGTAAGAGAGCAGTGACTTTAAGCCACTGTTTTACTCAATTTCTTTACGTGTGTTAGTTAGTGTCCTTATACTTATAATGAAGATTCCCAGTATTTAAAAGGCCTTATTTTTTACTTATTAGGACAAAGTATTTTTTTTTTCATTTTCCCTGATACTAATGAATTATGAGTTTTGTGTATCAAGGAGGGAGTTTGACTTCAACTTGCAGAGATTTTCATAGACAATTGAGGAATTTGCTCAATGGCACTGCCCTTTCACACAATTCATTTTATTTATATGTTTAATCTGTGGTGAGTCAGGGAACATAAAGTGTTTTCTAAAAAATAAAGGACTCACCAAAGTGTTATAAATATATTCTTTCAGGGTCCTACGACATCACTTAGAAAAATGAGTGGTACTGGGGTAATAAATGAGACATTTGGGGCCTGAAGCAGATGGTTTGTCTCAATAGATAATTCCTTTATATCTAGACAAAGCTTACTTACTCTATCTTATGATCTAATCATGTGTTAAGTGTTTCTGTACAGGGAGGTTTCCCCTTTTGTGAAATATACTGGCTTAACTATTAGACAAGGCATGCTTCCTATCATATGGTGAAATGTGTAGATGAGTTTGTCATAATATATAGCATATTTCAAAAAAAAAAAAAAGCAGATTTCCATCGCTATTTTTTAGCTTATAGAACTGCATCATGATTTGGCTTAGCTATTGAAACACAGTAAGCAATAAGAGTTCCTGCTAGGGAAATTCTGCACTTTTGTACAAGAGGGTTTGGGCAACATAATCACAAAATACAGAAATCCTAGGCAATTTATCTTTCTCCTCCTTGGCACAGATTCACATGATTGACATCATAGTGTCTTTACTTCTGTGGACATATTAAAAGGCTGACAAAGTTTTTGTCAATAAGCGGAGCAATCGCTTATTATACGCCCCTCGCTTTGATTCTAGAGATTGGAATCAAAAAACAAAATTGTTGTCAAAGGTTAAAAATTAGGGATCTTCTTGTCTTTTGTATTTCCCCTAAATATCAGCCTTTTGCTGATCTACTTGCTCTTTGGGAATAAATGGAATCCTTCAGGCTCTCCTCCCATGAAGAGGACTCGGGGCCAGATACACTCTCCCTAATTCTGATGTGTTTGTGTCCTCTGAGCCTGAATTTCTCCAACTGCAGGCATTTCTTGCAGTTTTCTAAATCCCAGGTTGGCTTATTTTTGATCTAAATTGAAGCTTGAGAACAACCAATATTCACACAAAGCTTTTGAGACAAAAGAAATTGTGCCTGAATGAACACTTATGTGAAAATACTTTTATCTCTTACTCTGGCAAAATTCCTAAGGTTTAATGAGGTGAAACAATTTTCAGAAAAAAAAAAAAGAAAATCTAGTGATGTGAGAACAAAAAGAAAAATATCTAAAAATAGTTAATAGGCTAACTACTTTGCTTTTCTAAACTATGTCAGATCCCCACAATGACCAGGCATTGACATTGCTCTTATCCAAAAGAATTAGGTTCATGGTTTACATTATAGTTTTTTAGATTACTATGGCCCCAAAGTAACCCAACATAAGTGTGTTACTCTATTTTTCCCCAAGATTTATATTTCTTATTTGTAAAGCAATCTTAGAATATGGTGTACTTCAAATAAGATCAAAATGGTTACTTTTTTAATTAAGTTTTTAATTTTAATTCTAGTATGCTTAACATACAATGCTATAATAGTGTCAATATAGTGTACAATATAGTGATTCCAGTCTATACATTTCTCAGTACTCATCATGATATACACTCTAAATCCCTGTCGCCTATTTCCCCCATCCACCTCCCCTCTGGTGACCATCAGTTTGTTCTCTGTGGTTCAGAATCTGTTTCTCCGTTTGTCTTTCTCCCTCTCCCCTTTTTTTATCCCATTGTTCATTTCTTTTATTGTTTCTTAGTTCATTTTTTTAAATTCTACATAGAAGTGAAATTGTATATTTGTCTTATTGACTTATTTAGCTTCACATTATACTCTCTAGCTCCATCCATGTTGTTGCAAATGGCAAGATTTCATTCTTTTTTTTTTTATGACTGACTAGTATTCCATTGTGTATATATACCACATCTTTATCCATTCATCTATCAATGGGACACTTGGGTTGCTTCCATTATTAGGCTATTGTAGGTAATACTACAATAAAATAGAGGTACATATATCTTTTCAAATTTGTGGTTTTATATTATTTGGGTGAATATGCAGTAGTGCAATTACTGGATTGTAGGGTAGTTCTATTTTTAAATCTTTCTCCAGTGGCTGCACCAGTTTGCATTCCCACCAACAGTGCATGAGGGTGCCCTTTTCTTCACATCTTTGCCAACAGTTGTTTTTTTATGTTTTTGACTTTAGTCATTCTGACAGGTATGATGATTGTGTTATCCTGAAGGAAGTTATTTAAATATGGTTAAAACTGTATTTTACCTCTGTCTACCTATGTATCATTTATCTATCTATCTCCACTTAATTCCTGCTCATCTGTACAGATGCTGGGTATTTCAAACACTGTGTGTTGCATCACACATGTTGTTTTCACATTGTGAAATTTTGAGCTTCATTGAGCTTCAGTGCTAATGATGTGAGTTTCAGATCTATTCCTTCCTTTACTTCAGTTTGATATTTATATGGATGTAGGCACTGTGGCACAGAAAACTTATGGTGTCTTCTTGGGGGATGTTACTGATAGCTCTGCTACTTCAGAAGGGTCTACAGTGGTAGCAGAAAACTTGCCTTCTTGCATTAACTCAATCATAAATGGTAGGTTTTTTTTTTTTTTTTTAAGGTTCACTATAGCTAATGTTTGATATTTTGGAAGGCATTCCTTTCAAAAATGTTATGAGGAGTTCATGGTTCTTTTCTAAGCAACCAGAAAAACTAAAGAACTTTGTTAGCAGTAATAAAATATTGTCCCACGGTGATGTTGCTCAGAGATACTAACAGAGATAAACCTGGTGTTTCCAATTAGCAAGTGTGTTTCAGCTGCTCCTTTATGTCAAATATTGTGTGGATATTTACATTTTTTATAACTAATCCCCACAGCACCTTTGTCAGTGAGGCAGGCATTTTTTCCCCCCAACTTTAGTCACAGGATCTGAGGTTTACATCATTTTCCTCTTCTTTCTTTCTTTCTTTTTTAGATTTTATTTATTTGAGAGAGAGAGTGAGTGAGTGAGCAAACATGGGCAGCAGAGAGGGTCAGAGAGAGGGAGAAGCAGACTCCCCACAGAGCAGGAAGCCTGATGTGGAACTCATCCCAGGACCCTGAGATCATGATCTGAGCTGAAGGCAGATGGCTAACTGACTCAGCCACCCAGAAGCCCCTGTTTATATCATTTTCTAAAGTAATACAGCTAATAAGTGGTAAAGTCAGATTTAAATTTAAGTCTCGTTTCTCAATACACCACTCATTCTCATTGTCTAGTTTAATTTAGTTTAGTTTAGTTTTGTGTTTTGTCTTGTTTGATTATGCTTCAAGGAGAACTTCAAACTCCTCTCCACGCTTTGAATGAGTACAAGTCATCATCCCCACACAGTTGAAATGTACCTTAAAAAAAAAAAAAGTTATTAAATGAGCATATTCTGATGTTCAGCCAAAGTTTTGAGACTTGAGTGGAGGAATTTAATTTGAAAGATTAATTTTCCAAGAATTCTATCGTTCTATGATTTTTTAAGATTTTTATTTATTTGTTTGAGAGAGAGAGAGGGCACAAGAAGGGCAGAGAGGCAGAAGAGAAAGCAGACTCTCTGCTGAGCAGGAGCCTGATGCGGGACTCGATTCCAGGAACCTGGGATCACGACCTGAGCTGAAGGCAGATGCCCAACCATCTGAGCCACCCAGGCGCCCCTCATTCTATAATTTTTTACAAAGATATTTTTAAATGAGCCTAAGCAATCAGTATTTATTTAATGATCAGGTGGTGTTATCGTCCCTTCATCTGATCCTAGATAATTTATTGCATAACTTGTCAGTGTAGACTGCCATAAATGCCACTGTCTTAACATAACCCGATCCCAACCTAAATGCAAGATGGACAGAGATGATTTCTGAAGTTTTTCTTTTGTTTTTTCTTCTTTTTCTTTCATCTGAAATTGGTAAGGTGGGAATACAGAAGGTGGTGATGAGTGATTAGTCACAATAAAGAAGAGCTTTTGCAACAATTTAAAATTTTTGAATAAGTTAGTTAGGAAGTGTATTTATTTCCATAATTAAAAGGTGCTACATTTTCCTTTTTGTCAAATGGGTGTTTTAGCAAAGAGGTTAGAAGGAAGGTTAAAAGAATCTCTACCTAGCCTTTTTAGATTCCTAGGTTCTTAGATTTCCAATACGTTGACTTTAGTGGGTTTAAGAGTGTGGAGTTTAGAAATGTTTAGTCAAGGAGCCTCACCATGCTGTACCACTCTTTCTTACTACAGTGAAAATAGCTTATTAATTTCAACTGTTAAATGTGTTTTATTGACCATAAAATATGATATAGCTTATTAATTTGAACAGTTAAATCTGTTTTACCTACCATAAAATATATGTGTGTAGTTCATCTACAAGACTTTAAAGGTGGTAAAACAGTAGACACAATTGAGTTGGTCAATGTGTGTGGCTTTTTAAAAAACCTTTTATGTACACATTGCCCCACCTTATTGTTGTATAGTCATGTTTATTAAATGTACATATAGTAAGTATATTGTAATGACTTTTTCATATTAAATATTTAAATTTTAGGCAAGATTTAATTAGGTGTGCATTTTTTTTCAAGCTTCCAATTGCATTTTGATGAACTCCTTAGATATTCAATTATCATGTGGCAAATTTGCATAAAGTCTATTTATACTATGTGGGCTAAAGTAGATTCACTTGGTATTTTTGCTGCTGTATCGATTTACTATTGAAATGTACTGGTGGAAAATGAAGTTGCATAACTAGAAATTGGTAAGATACTTTTGTAGCTTATTAGCTTAGGGTAATGAACTGCATATCCTATTACATATTAATTGCAATTGAAAGTATTGTTTTATAATATTTAGGTGAAGTGACAACCAAATATAATTAAATTATTAAACATTGACTTGCAATGAAAATGAACACACTTACTGAAAAACATGTCTATAAAATGTAAACAATGTATTGCCTCTTGATAACTATTGTTTTTCTCTTGTTTCTTTTTTATTTTTATTTTATTTATTTATTTATTTATTTATTTATTTTATAATTTGCTGCTTGCCATTACAGGAAGTAGAGGTTTGTATTCAGCTTCTGTATTTCATATTTTATTCTAGATTTTATAGAGTCTTTACAATTTAATTACTCATATACACTCATTTCATATTCTTTTCCTCCTCAGGATGATTATTTCCACACTTGGAGTCCAGGAAAAGCCTTCGACCAGGGTAAGAATCTAATTGTTTTAAAATAAAAAAAACTTTACATATTTATAATCACTATATGTTCAACATGATATTTATTGTTGGTTAGATTCTTAAAATACTAAGTAGAAGAGCATCTTTAGGTAATGGAAAAGATTGTACAGTAATTAATTTCTTTACAGAATAGTGTAGTCAGTAATAAGTGAATTAGATATCATGATTATGTCAGAAGGTCTTTTATTTTTAGATATGTAGCTTAGATTACTGATTTGGGCTTCTGAACTTTATCCTGTTCATTTTTGTTAGCTGATCCAAATCTCTTCATCCAGTTTTGTAATACACTCAAGTGCATTCAGTAGGACATAGATTCATTTGTGCAAAATTTCAAAACAAATGACTTTGCAGTCTGTGTTTCAGTTAATAAAAGCTTTCATTTAAAACAGCATAGCCTGATAATTCTACTCAGCTCAGGTCTTAGTAAGACACAAAAGGGTAAGTCCTATATAATATGAAGGTTTCACCTCCATACCCAGTTTGTACTTCTGGTTATGTACTTGAGAAGGAGAAGCAGGAAAAATGCATGGGAAAGGAAGATGTGAAACGGAAACTTCAAGTGCAATGCAATCATAATTATATAAGTAATTAAACAGATTTGTTTGCTAAATTCTACATTATTAGAATCAGAGACTCATCTTTTTTAAGTCTGGTACAAAAGAAATTTCTACTTTACATTAACTATAATAACCTTACAACAAATATTACTTCCTGAAGTAGGACCATTTAAAAACAGAAATCATTTTTAAGAATTAGTTGTAATATGTTATTAAGAGAATCTTAGGGAATTTTGGTATGTCCCCCAATTTTTGACTTCTCTCTGATTACCAGCCTGGATGGACCTAGCTGGGGACTGTCATTAACATTGATATTTGCCTTCAGTCTGGAACAGTCATTCACAGCCAATCCTTCTTTTACTATTAATTTTTTCTGCTATACATCATGTGATTTCACTGTGATTACCCAGAGTGTTTATTTGTGGAATCTGCATTTTACAATTCTAAAAAAGTATTTTTTATTTCACTAATAATATAAGTCAAGCCAAATGTACTAAAAAACAGGCAATAAAAAAAACAATGACATACAGACCGAGATATATTTGCAAACTCCCTTGGGAAATGAATTTTTATGATGGAATCATAAACCTTGAAAAAAACCAAAATTATCTGTGAAATGGATGTTAACACTTAAATTTGCAATTCTTAGTACATCCAATTGCTATGAAGATGGCTTGGGTTTTGTGTGTGCGTGTCTGTGTGTGATAATTTGTTGAACTACAATTTATCTCCTGTTCAAAAAAATGAAAAAAAAAAAAAAAAAGATTGCTATAAGGAGGTTTCCAAACCCTGGTAAGATTGACTTAGTTTAATTTTCAAAGAGCTTTTTAACCTACTAATTTGTCAAAAATATCATATTTATCAAAGAGAAGCTCATGACATAATAATAGCTAATAGTTAGAATGCCCTATATTCCCTCACTATTCTAAGTATTCAACATAGGAGTTCATTTAATCTTTGCAATAACCCTGTCAAGTAGATGAGGAAGGTGAAGCACTTAAGCTTAAACTCCTACTCAAGGTCATGTTCCTGTAAAGTGGCAGAGTCAGAATTTGGATCCAGGCAATCTGACCCCTGAGCGCCATTTCCTAAATACTATGTGACACTCTTGCTCATATAGTAGCATTAAAACAAAATGATGTATTAGTGGTATTTTGAAGTTTCTGTTTTAAAAATAAATGTTTGTTTGAGTGAACGTTAGAGCTAGTAGCTGTGCTTCTATATTTTAAATAATATTTTGTAGATTATTAGACCCAAGGTTTTAGTTGATTGAACATATGCAGTTGATAAACATGTATGGGAAAGTTTAGTATCAAAAGAATAAAAAGGAAAATGGAAAAAAATAGATTGAGATGCATGTATTTGCTTTGTATTTGTCTTGGCTTTGAGTTGTATTATCTAACCTATTGGTAGACCATACTGAGGAGTGAGAAAAATTATCCTGTTTTCATATAGCTTTGAATAACATAGACAGTGTGCATCACTTGGATAGAAGAGACTTGAGATAAGCTGATTTCTAATGCTTCTTGGTTTTTTATGATGAAAGAATATTCTGTTAAGTACCATTTTCAAAATCTGATTTAGTAATCTATAATTTTTTAGAAGTATTTATAATTTTTAATATATTTTCATGCTATATGGACATCCATATGACATATTAGTATACATTGATTTTCTGCAGTTTCCTTTTGGAGAATGTTTGCATATTTCTTGAAAAGAATAAAGAAAAAGTTGCCTTAGTTTTACATTTTTTTAGCGTTGTGTTTTTTATGCTGATACTTATACCATTTTTACCACATACATTTTAAATTATATCTTACTTTCTTTTCTACACAATGGTCCTCAAAATATGGAGAAATTAAAGGACTACTAATGAAAAAATTAATGTTTCATGACAGAAATGGTGCAGTTTCTCATTGCCAAACCCTTTCTACATGTATGCATAAATGTGCACATGCATACATACATAAGCATATACATAATTTGCACATGCATAGACACACATATTTGCATGTATAAGCTTTCTTCTAGTTAAAACTCACTGATTGTTGAGATAAAGGTTTTATAACTTGTATATGACAAATTTTTCATCTTGTGAGTTTCTTTCCATACATCAAAATGTTTCTACATTGTTTTTGTTTTTTTGGTTTACCTGGACAATAGTAAGAGTTTTGGGAAAATATAGTAGTTTCAAGTAAATTTCAGTAAAATGATTTTAGTGATGGTAAAATCTGCTTTATAATAAAGGAAAGCATACTGATGCTAAAAATAAATTTCTTTTTATTTCTCCACGTAGAATTTTCTGTGCCATTACGTGTGTTCATTAGTGTGGCTAATCATGAGTTGACACACAGGAATTGACAAAGAATATTAATGAGGAGATGCATCTTCTTGAATATGACATGAAAATTTAATATTTACTATGATCAAGTTAAAGAGGAAATGCATGGATGAACCTGGAGTGGTAGCATGATAAATATTTTAAACAATTTAATAAAGACTTTAAATAGATAGGCTGTAGCTTTAAAAAACTAAAACAAAAAAACACTTTTTTTTTTCTTTTCATTTTATTAACCTTTTGCCTTGTTTTTGGTTATGGATTAATTTGATTTGTAATAGATAAGTTATGGAAATTTTTTAACAGGAATTCCTGTCAGTGTTTAGAGAATCTAGAGGTACTAAAGTGCTATCTGTACAAGGAATACCTTTTATTCAAAAATTCTTTTTCTCCATGATAGGATATTCAAGTACCCTGAGATGAAATAGTTGGAAGCAAAATATATTTTGAATATATTTTCCTAATTTTATTATCCAATCCAGCTTGGAGTTGTTCCACTTGGTATTCCCCATGGCAGTGAATTATAATCAATAGACTAATAGTAAAGAAGCTAAATTTAAATAGATGGAGAGATTTCAAGACAAATCAATTTCACTTTATTGATGTGTTTCTCCTGCTGAGGTGGATTTCTGAGATACAGAAAGAAGGGAGAGGATTGTGCCTGTGGCTTAGATCAGGATCCTTCAGCCGTTTCACAGCAAACCAGTCAGGGGCTCTCTTCTTAAATCTGGACCGCTGTGTGAAGAGCAGCCTGAATTCTTCTGGCTCATTGGTGGCATGTAATTCAACAAAAGTTCCTCGGGAAGTGGTGTGCTAGGAGGCCATTGCTAAACTCAAACTGCTGAGTCTAGGCAGGAGAGAGACATGCGCACATGTGCACCTTTTATCGATAATATCGATCTATCGGTAATATTTTATATTACCGACGCACTCTCTCTCCATTCTTGCAAGGATAGGTGGGAAGTGAGAATAAAGACTGAGCTCTTTGAAAAGACAGTGGGATGCTAAGCGTTATACTTACACATTGTTTCCTCTTTTTTCACGATCAGTTCGTAGAGCTTCATTTGATTCCCATAAATTTTATCACCCTTTGCAAAACATCTCACATATACCAACAGTCAGATCCTGACATGTCCCTTTGCAATCAGTCTCTGGCTACAAAGGAAAAGCTATTGAGATTTCCTCTGGAGCTTTTACTCCCCTCAATGAACAGAGCTGTTCATTGTATTATGGCTGTAATTATTTTTGAAACTGAGTAAGACTAGTGTTTGAGAAAACACACCCCCGAATTATCTTTCCCTTGGTAAACTATGCTACCATACTTTATAAGACATAGTACATGTGTATTGCAAAATGGAGGTAGGTGGCTCTCTCCCAGATGACTTTAATTTTCACTTGTCTACATGAGGGTCTTTTTTTGTTTGTTTGTTTTTTTAAAATGTTCTTGGATGGTATTTATTGATAGTAGTCTGAAACAATAGATAGATCTGATCCATGCTTCACAATAGGGGCATGGTAGTATCATAATGCTGCTTTGTGTCAGTACTTGGGGCCTTTGGGTATTTTTCTAGTGGAAAAATTGATGTTCTCAGAATTGCAATTCAGTGGGGACAATATGCAAAGATAATTATATGATCACAATATTTTCTAAAAATGCTTTCAATCATTTAAAATGTAAATTCTGAACTGTGATTTGATATGAATCATTATTTGATCAACTCACAAGAATTGATTTAGTATTTTTGTATCATTTTGGACAAATTACTTGTTAGGTATTCAAGTGCTAATAGCTGTGTCAATTTGCATCCTACATTAGTTATATCATTCATGGTGGCAGCCTTGACTCATAGAAGCCTTCTAGAAAATCATCACAAAAAAGTAATATTCAACCTAGAAATGAACAGCGCCACTTCATTTGTTCTGTCAGGTTTAGAATGTAACAACCACATAAAGCATATAACCGAGAAATGTATTTTCTCTTCTTACTCAATTTTGATTTTTTTGAGAATGGTATTTAACTTGTCTTACCCCCATAGTCTAGGAAAACAAATATAGGAGTATTCCATAAAATGTAGGAATCAGGAATCTTACATTGCTCTATTCTGTCAGTGCTATTTTCTCCACTGAATAATAAATATTGCATAAAGGTTTGCATTTTTAATTTACAAGATATAAATCAAGATCAATAATGCTTCATTTGGTTCATATCACAGTAGCTTACATACATATGTAAGAAGGCAAATTATATTTATTTCTTTTCAATGACCTTATGTTACTAAATTGTGAATCAAATTTATAGAGCAAGAAATTGATAACATATACCTTAAAGGTGCTCAGATTTTAAGAAATAAGATTTTTATCTCAAACTTTATTAACATAGTGATATGTATTGTGAAGATTGAAAAAAAAAAGCAGCTATATAGGAAGTCATATTTTTTTTAAAGATTTTATTTATTTATTTGACAGACAGAGATCACAAGTAGGCAGAGAGGCAGGCGGGGTGGAGGGGGGGAGCAGGCTCCCCACCAAGCAGAGAGCCCGACATGGGGCTCGATCCCAGGACTCTGGGATCATGACCCAAACTGAAGGCAGAGGCTTTAACCCATTTAGCCACCCATGTGCTCCAGGAAGTCATATTTTTAATAGGAAACTTCCACTGGTTAAAAAGTTGATGTTCATTCCTGCCAACACATGAAATTTACTAAGCATTTTTATAAAAAGCACAGTTACTAATCTGGGGTAGATTCTGGGCACTTTGTGTATGTCTTTGTATGTGTGCGTCTGTGTGTTAATTTTTAAGAGTTATAATAAAATATATATAGCATAAACTTTACTATTTTGACCATTTTTATGTGTATAGGTCAGTGGTATTAATTCACATTTTTGCGAAATTACCACCACTTTTTCTCTCCAGAGTACTTTCATCTTCCCAAACTAAAATACTATACCCATTAAATCCATTTTCCTCTCTTCCCAGTTCTTGGTACACAACATTCTACCTCCCAACTCTATAAATTTGACTATTCTAAGTATGTCCTAGAAGTGAAATCATAGAGAATGTGTCCTTTTGTGACTGACTTATTTTACTTAGCATTATGACCACAGGGCTCATCTATGTTGTAGAATGTCAGAATTCCCTTCTTTTTAAAAGCTAAGTCATATTCTATTGTAAGTATACACTACATTTTTTTTTCCATTCATACATTGATGGTTACTTCGGTTGCTTCCACATTTTGGTTATTGTAAAGATGTAACTATGAATATTGATATACAGATGTCTATTTGAATCTCTGCTTTCAATTCTTTTAAATATATACTTATAAGTGGAATTGTTGGATCACATAGTAATTCTGTGTTTAATTATTTGAGGAACCACCATATCATTCTCCATAGTGGCTGTACCATTTTACATGCCCACCAGAAATACAGAAGAGTTCCAATTTCTCCACATCCTCACAACATTTGTTTTGGGGTGTGTGTGTGTGTATGTGTGTGTGTCTGTTTTAATAATATTCATCCTAATGAGTATAAATGTGTTTGTCTTTTAAACTCTACAGTTTATTATTTTATGCAGATACAGTTGAAAATCACAGAGTATAAGTAACACCTTATCACAATAATTCTCTTCAGTGATTCTGTTTTGTAGTACAAATAGATTTTTTGTTGAGATGACTGTTTTTTGAAGGCAATCACAAATGTCAGGGAATTTTAAATAACCTAGTCACCTTTTCAGATCTGATGCCAGAAGCAAGTGCTAAAAAGGTTTGAGAATGAATTGTGGGTATCAAGGAAATCCCCAGAAACAAAATCATTGTTTCCATTGAACAAGTACTTCATCTGTGTCAGGTATTATAAATAAGACAATCACTGTACTAATCTTAAAAAGTAAATACGTTTCTTAATTTTCAGAGGAAACTGAAATTGAGAGGTGTTAATAAAAGTGACAAAAGTGTTGTAGTTGGGTTTGAAACCTTGCTATCAGTGGGTTAGAAGCTCATTTGCTCTTTAATTATGCAACATGGCTTTAGATTTAGCTCATCTGTATGTACATATTTGGTCTGTTTCTCCACTCAGAGATACATCTTTTCCATAAAAAAAAAAAAAAAAAAAATGGTAGGAATGACACAGGGGAACATGGTAGCTAAAATGTCAACCATCAGGTACACATTGTATCACATTTAGAATTGTTCCACTACAGTGGAAAGGAGGGGTTTATAACTTGTATTCTAATTTTCAGAATGGAGAAATATAGATTTTTATTTTATTTTTTTAATTTTTTAAAAAGATTTTATTTATTTATTTGACAGAGAGAGATCACAAATAGGCAGAGAGGGAGGCAGAGAGAGAAAGAGAGAGAGGAAGAAGCAGGCTCCCTGCAAAGCAGAGAGCCCGATGCGGGACTCAATCCCAGGATCCTGAGATCATGACCTGAGCTGAAGGCAGAGGCTTAACCTACTGAGCCACCCAGGCGTCTGGAATATAGATTTTTTTTTTTTAAATATTGTATTTATTTATTTGACAGAGAGCGATCACAAGTAGGCAGAGAGAGGCAGGCAGAGAGAGAGGAAGGGAAGCAGGCTCCCCACTGAGCAGAGAGCCTGACTTGGGCCTAGATCCCAGGACCCTGAGATCATGACCTGAGCCGAAGGCAGTGGCTTAACCCACTGAGCCACCCAGGTGCCCCAGAACACAAATTCAGTTATAGAATTGTTATCTAATAAGTACATTTTGGGGTGCATTTTCATCACTTGGGAATAACAAGCATATCTGTGAGATAAGAATGTATTTCAAAGATGTACAAAAGCTTCTAAAGTTTACCTTCTTGGAAGTTACTTTTTTTTTTTTTAAGATTTTTTAAATTTATCTTTTTTTATTTTATTTTTTTAGTGTTCCAAGATTCTGTTTGTGCACCACACCCAGTGCTCCTTGCAATACGTGCCCTCCTTAATACGCACCACCAGGCTCACCCAAACGCCCTTCCCACCAAAGCCCTCAGTTTGTTTCTCAGAGTCCACAGTTTCTCATGTTTTGTCTCCCTCTTCTTTTACTGAAATATCCTGGCCACACTTCTTACCACCTCCTTTATGTGAAATGTGGAAAAGAAATATACATGTTTTTAGTATATTAAAGTATTGATATTGAAAGTTAGAGGCAATTTTGGCCCAGCCACTTATACAGTTAAGGAAATTTTGCCTTTTAACTGTCTCTGATGTCCAGTTTGACTTTGTACATGGATAGGCTATTCTATCTTTATGTAGAAATCATTACTTGAAAGTTGCTTCTTAAATTGAAATGTTTTCTTGTGTCCAATTCTTACTCCTGTATCCTTGATCAAGAGTGAGTAAATTCATCCTTCTACATGAAAATTATGTGAATTTATGTGAGATTATGTGAATTTATGTGAAAGTAGCTAGTATGGTACTCTTTCTAGAAGACTTTCAATTGATTGATTTTAAAGTTAATGAAAGATTTTGATTAGAATTTTGAAATAGATTAGTAAATTTACTACTTAGCTCTAGATATATTTTTTTCTCTCCTCTTAGCATATTTCTTGATAATTCTACTGGGTTCTCCTCTTCTGTGCTCTAATATTGCACTGAGATAACTAAAATAAATGGTTGATAGGCAGGATAGTTGAGTGGGCATTTGATTGGATCATCTAGACGAGTTTAAATCACAATTATGGTAATAAAAGCTGTATTATTTTATGCAAGTCATCTAATCATTCTAGAGATGTTTTCTTTTCAACAAAATGAGTAGATTCTTATTTACAAAGCTGTGAAACTAGATAAAAAAGTATGTAAAATCTATGCATATAATAATACTTGAAATGTTCAGTATTTTTCCTTTTCTCTAATATTTTTTCTGAAGACAATTAGTAAACTTTCACTACTTAAATGTAGCACATTTGAAAACAATGTTTTTGTCCTGCCATAATAGTTTTTTCCTTCTATACAATATTTCAATAATCTGAATGGTCATGTAAATTGTTGGGCTTCATACTGTTAAACAATATTTATTTTGAGAGTTTTCATGAAAAATTATCTTCCTTGGCACATTTGAAGGAATTTGTAATTTTCAAGACTTTGGGTTAAACAAACTGTTACTTTATTATATTAAATAACATACATTACAATTTTATAACTAATGCAATCAAATGTCTTGGGTTTATAAGTAATACATACGGCATGGTAAAAAAGAATACCAGTGTTGGAATCAATAAGTCAGGTTTTGTTTTTCCAGCTTTTCCAGTTGTTAGCATAAAACTCAATTTTAGTGCCATTGTATTGCCTGTAAGGTGACTGTTACTGTATATGGTCTCTGTTTTTTTCTGATCTACCACTTGTAGGCTCTCTCTTTGCTTAGAGGACCCCTTTCAATATTTCCTGTAGCGCTGGTTTGGTGTTTGCAAATTCTTTCAGTTTTTGTTTGTCCTGGAAGCTTTTAATCTCTCCTTCTATTTGGGAGAAGGGGGTGGGGTTATGGACATTGGGGAGGGTATGTGCTTTGGTGAGTGCTGTGAAGTGTGTAAACCTGGTGATTCACAGACCTGTACCCCTGGGGATAAAAATATATGTTTATAAAAAATAAAAAATTAATAAAAATTAAAAAAACAAAAAAACTCAATTTTATACAATTTTAAAAAAGGACTTTTTACAAGAGTAATATCAGAAAGTCTTCCTTGATTTATTACTTCTCATTTTTTAACTTTGCACAATAAAAATATTATTGAGTCTCCTTTTTTTAAAGATTTATTCATTTGACCGAGAGATAATCAGCACAAGTAGACAGAGTGGCAGGCAGACAGAGAGGAGAAGCAGGTTCCCTGCTGAGCAGGGAGCCTGAACACCGGGCTATAGTGCTGGACCTTGAGATCATGACCTGAGCCAAAGGCAGCTGCCCAACCAACTGAGCCACCCAAGCACCCCAGCAAAGGCTCTTTTTTTTTTTTTTTTTTTTTTTTTTTTTTTTTTTTAATTTATTTTTTATTTTCAGCATAACAGTATTCATTATTTTTCACCACACCCAGTGCTCCATGCAATTCGTGCCCTTTATAATACCCACCACCTAGTACCCCAACCTCCCACCCCCCACCCCTTCAAAACCCTCAGATTGTTTTTCAGAGTCCATAGTCTCTCATGGTTCACCTCCCCTTCCAATTTCCCCCAACTCCCTTCTCCTCTCTAACTCCCCATGTCCTCCATGCTATTTGTTATGCTCCACAAATAAGTGAAACCATATGATAATTGACTCTCTCTGCTTGACTTATTTCACTCAGCATAATAATCTCGGGTTTGGGAGAAGGGGGTGGGATTATGGACATTGGGGAGGGTATGTGCTTTGGTGAGTGCTGTGAAGTGTGTAAACCTGGTGATTCACAGACAGCAAAGGCTCTTTTAAACAGACTTTTTTTTTTTTTCAGAGCCACTTAACTAATAAAAAAATTGAACAGAAAGTACAGAGATTCCCACACTCTTGCATGATCTCCCCCATTATTAACACCTCCCACCAGAATGATGAACCTACACAGACACATCTTTATCACCCAGTGTCCCTCGTTTGCATCATGGTTCATTCTTGATGTTAATATACATTCTATAGGTTCACAAATATATAGAGACATGAGTCTATCATTATGGGATCATACAGAGTACATTACTGCCTTGCCAATTCATCCTTCCCTTTCCCTAACCCTAGGTAATCACTAATATTTTTACTGTTTCTATAGCTTTGCCTGATCCAGAATGTTACAGAGTTGGAATCATGCAATGTGTAGCCTTTTCAGACTGACTTCATTCACTTCCAGTATGCATTTAAATTTCTTCCATGTATTTCCATGGATCAATAACTCATTTCGTTTGAGCATTGAATAATATTCCATTATCTGGATGTACCACAATTTATTTATTCATGCACCTACTGAAAGACTTCTTGGTTTTTCTTGTTTTGGCAATAATGAATAAAGCTGCTATAAACAACTGTGCACAGGGTTTTTGTCTGTTTGTTTGTTTGTTTTTGTTTTCTGTTTTTTTGTTTTTTGTTTTTGGTGGACTTAAGTTTCAACTCAATTGGATAAATACCAAGAAGTGTGATTGCCGAAACATATGGTAAGAGTATGTTTATTTATGTAAGAAACTGCCAAAGTGTCTTCCAAAGTGGCTGTACCATTTTGCATTCTCTCTAGCAGTAAATGAGAAGCCCTGTTGCTCTACATCCAAACACCATTTATTTGCATAGTTTATTTGCCCCTTAGGTATTTCAGTCTGTGACACTTTCAAAGCTTCTGGAAATAAATGACCAGTTATTTTTCTATTTTATCTAGAAAATCTGCATGCATGTTCAGAATCAGTTTATTATTTTTGATTATAGCTAAGTCTTGAATAGCTAAGTCTTTTTGATCTTAGGAATTTATTATTTTATTTTTTGGAGGGGGTTTTAAGTATGAAAAGCTCTTAAATATGGATAATTTTTCTTCCTACATGTTAATTTCAGATATGTTGGTAGATTAGGGATAGTACAATCAAGACATATCAAAATCAGGTGGGGACATTTTGTATAACTAGCCCCATACCCTGCACACAGCATCATTAACTGAGGGCATGGATCCCTGTACTTTCTACTTTTCAAACTCTCCAACGAATGCATTTGTCCTAGACTGTTTTGAGCTTCAGGTTAAAAAAAAAAAGTTACATAACTCCTTATCCTTCTTCTATTTTTTAATTTTTATTTTATTATTGCTATTATTTTATTTTATTTCATTTCATTTCATTTTATTTTATTTTTTCCTGTTTTTGTTCTTTTAAATCAATACTCTACAAGCAGCAAATACATCTGTTATTTTGACATATTTACTAATACATTTGATATATCTATTTAAATGACTGAATAAAAATCTAGAATGGAAGAATAGAATTTTGAGTATGATTTTATTTCATTCAAATACAAGCAGACAGATTTATTTGATATTTGCTTATTTTTGAGGAAGCAATGCTTGATTTTATTTAAGTTATAACTTACATTTACTCTTGTTTATTGACAGTAATTTGACTTCTTCTTGTAGGAACATTTTCCTAGCATTTTCTCATACATTGTTTCATTTGAGCTTTACACACAAAAAATCTTTCGAGTAAGATTGTTGCTACATGCAACATGGAGAAACTGGGAATAATTTGGGTTTTGACTTGCTCAGGTTCCACAAATATTGATAAATGCAATTGTAATTAGTATTCAGATCTCCCAGATACTATACTTGTTGTTTTTCAAGATACCATAAGTTTCTGTTAATTTATTAATGGCTTAATTGCAAAACAACTAATTTAGTTCATTTTGTTAAAGCATCATTTTCAAGAGTTCAACAAAACAAAACAAAACAAAAAAACTTGCTATGATTTGTTGAATACTTACTGCATACCATAACCATTTAGCTTTTATTTCACTCAGTTCTCAATACTAATTTTCATTTTTGTTGCTTTTATTTTGCTCCCATTTTTATTCCTTTCATTGCTCCCATTACAATGTGAAGGACAACTGATGTTCAATGATCATTTAACTTTTTGGAATAAGAACCAGAATTCATATCTATCTCATTTGATTCCAATGTCTGAGGCTTCTCCAGATCTGGAGAAGACCCAGACCTGGATCATCATTATTGCTGGTGACTGGGTTATTTCCTTGATTGTTCATTGCAACTTCAAGTTAGAATTTTTAAGGAAATTGCTGCTGCTACTAGAGAAAGTATGGGATTCTTTTTTACTTACTGAAACTTTGTGTAAAATTTAATTAAGAACATTTGGTTTCTAATTTCTGATCTTTAAAATGAGAAAGTTGCAAGGAATGATTTCTAAGCTTCCTTTTATCCCCTAGCTTTTATTTTTCTAGTGTTCTGTAAACCCTGTGAATGGCATGCAAATGACGACATCTTTGAATATAAATGTTGACATGTTGTAACACTTAATTCTGTCAATATTTTTATTCATATTATTTTAAAAAGATTAGTAGTTTGTCTTTTGAAAGATGGTTTTAATTTTTAGGGAACTTTGTGGAAGTAACATTTTAAAATAATATTTGGAGAAAAATTTGTTAGCAACTTAATTTATCAAATTGATTTTAAAATAGTTTATCATCATACATGTAGCGGCTAATTATCAGTGAGTATGTATTAGGTTTATAATATTTTACAATGTTCTTATATGTTTCATATGAATCACTTTCAAAAGATTGGAAGAGGGCGCCTGGGTGGCTCAGTGGGTTAAGCCGCTGCCTTCGGCTCAGGTCATGATCTCAGGGTCCTGGGATCGAGTCCCGCATCGGGCTCTCTGCTCAGCAGGGAGCCTGCTTCCCCCTTTCTCTCTCTCTCTCTGCCTGCCTCTCCATCTACTTGTGATTTCTCTCTGTCAAATAAATAAATAAAATCTTTAAAAAAAAAAAAAGATTGGAAGAATGGGGCTTGCTATTACTAAATTTGCAATTACTCAATCAGTTAATGGACTTCCCAAAGTTACATTAGAGAACTATAATGCTAACTATTTATATTAAGTGGCAATCTAGAACTAGACTTTATGTCATTTATCACCTACTCCTATGCCATCTCCCTATACTATAGACTCCACAATTATTACCTATTACCTTTAAGTATCATCATGAAAACAAGTTAATTATGACTGTATTGCAGTGCAGTTGGTTGTATATCCAGTTAAGAACAGAACACCTAAAACTTAAAATAAATTTTAGGGTAAGATCGGCAACAATCTGTTTAAAACTCCAAACTTTAAAGCAAGACAAAAGGTAACATTATTTGAGGAAAATTGTGTGGACTTGGAAATCAGGTAGTACTAGGTTTGAGTCTGGACTCTACTATTTATAAGTCTTTCAAACTTGGAAAATTTAATTAACCCAAGGCCAAAGGTAATATTTGCAGATTAACATTAACTTAAGCCTTGAAGGCTTTCGAGAGTTAGTTAATAAAGAGGCAGGGGAAGAGAAAATGTAGGACAACTCACAGGCTATCATTCAGTGTGAAAGCATCTTAATTATTTACACAACAGTGTCATATGTATTTTTTTCACCCATTTTAAAAATATTCTCTCAAGAACACTTAAACTTATGCACAAAAGCTTTTAACCTTAAATATTAAGAATTCCTCTCATAAAAGATACAAACCAAAAACCAGACTCATAACTATAGAGAACAAATAGAGGGTTACCAGAGGGGAGGTATATGGGTGGGGCTCATCATGAGAAGTACTCTGAACGTGTGAAATAGATGAAGGGGATTCAGAGTACTTCTCATGATGAGCCCTGAGTTATGTATAGAATTGTTGAATCACTATATTATATACTTGAAGCTAATATAACACTTAGTTAACTATACCAGAATTTTTTAAAAAGGTATTCCTGTCAAATAAAGATTTCCACTTAGATTTGATAGTCTATACTGTAAATTTAGAGCACTATTTTTTATTAAATGGAGGTAGGAACTGTACCTATGCACAAGTTTCTATTTCCTACCCATTTTAAATTGAAAACATTACGAATAAAATAGAGATTAATTATATTTATATATATCTAATTTGTACACACAAATGTGTGTATGTGTGTGTGCAGTCTGCTAAGTGTTCGTCCTGGAATTAAACTGTTTCTATTAGTTAGGCTCTAATTATTAGATTTTAATCACTACTGTCTCTTATAAGAGTCAGTATTATGGGTTATTCTCCCCAAAATATATATGTTGGCATCTTTGCCCCTCACACATATATTTGTGACCTTATTTGAAAATAGAGTCAGGCGCCTGAGTGGCTCAGATGGTTGGGCAGGTCATGATGCCAGGATCCTGGGATCCAGTCCCACATCAGACTCCCTCCTTGGAGGGAAGCCTGTTTCTCCCTCTCCCTTTGCTGCTCTCCCTACCTGTGGTCTTTCACTTGCTCGTTCTCTCTCTCTGTCAAATAAATAAATAAAATATATTTTTAAAGTTTTTATTTATTTATTTGACAGAGAGAAAGAGAAATCACAAGTAGGTAGAGAGGCATGCAGAGGGGGAGAGAGAAGCCGGCTCCCTGCTGAGCAGACAGCTTGATTTGGGGCTCGATCCCTGGACCCTGATATCCTTACCTGAGCCGAAGGCAGAGGCTTAACCCACTGAGCCACCCAGGCGCCCAAATAATAATAAATAAAATTTTAAAAAAGAAAAGAAAGTCTTTGTACATATAATCAAATTGAGATGGGATCATACTAATTTAAGATAAGCTGCAATCCAATATGGCTGATGTCTTTATATAAAGAAGAGCACAGTAACAGATGGACACAGAGGAGAAGGCCATGTGACCATGGAGCCAGAGATTAGAATTATGCTGCTACAAACCAAGGAACACCAAGGTTTGCCAACAGTTATCAGAAGCTAGGAAGAGGCATGGAATAGATTCTCTTTCTTAGTACACAAGAAGGGGCCAATACTTCTGACACTTTGATTGAAGACTTCAAGCATTCAGAAATAAAGCCACCCAGTTTGCAATAGTTTGTTATCTCATCTTTAGGAAACCAATACAGTTAGTGTTATCAAAATGATGTTTAAATAATTCCTATAGGGCGCCTGGGTGGCTCAGTTGGTTAAGCACCTGCCTTTAGCTCAGGTCATGATCCCAGGGTCCTGGGATCTATCCCCACATCTGGCTCCCCTCTCAGCAGGGAATCTTCTTCTCCTTCTCCCTCTGCTATTTCCCTTGCTCGTGCTCTCTTTCTCACTCTCTCAAATAAATAAATAAAATCTTAAAAAAATAAATCCTATAATTACTAAATTGATTTCATTTCATAAACGTTAAGAGCTGATATACAAATAGAGACCAATATCTTCCTTTGATCTAAATATTAAAATAGTATATATTAATTATAACTTCTAACTCATGAATTTTAGAGTATATAACATTTTATATAAAGTGTGCATGTGTGTGTGTGTGTGTGTGTATTGGATGAATGTTCTTGCTTAAGCAGAATCTGTTTTTCTGGTTTTCTTTTGGAAAAACATACCTCACTCCATGGGTTTTTATAAATCAATGTCACCCAAAACCTGGAAGTGCTTATGGAACGTACATCTGACCAAATAGCACCTCTCTGGTCCCTGTTTTCAGCAAATAGCTTAGGGATGAGAACATGACTTTGGGAGATGTGCAGGCGAGTTATAGGAAAAAGAATCTCCTTTTGTAGGCATAGCTATATAATATGACACAAACCTGGAAATATCCATAGTGACCTTGACAAGAGCCCAAGCACAGAAGTTCAGTGTTATGAAATGAAGCAAGTAGAACCTCATCCTGAATATGGTTTGGGCATGTCTGAAATGGGCTGTCACCATAGGTTCCTTTAACTTTTCTTTCTTTGGTTAAGTGAATTTTAATCAATTTCTCTCATGTCCAACTAAAGTATCCACACTACGTAGAAACTAATCCTGGAACTCAACTTAAACAAATCCTAAGTGTGTGTTTGTAGTTGGCTGAGGTGAGAAAGGGACCAGGGCAGAGAGGTTACCCAAACCTATATAAGAAGTAGTCATGCCATCATTTATTATAGGAATACCATAACTATTCTATGGTCTGTTGAATCTGGAGTCTCTTGACATGTACCTATTGAAGCTGCTGAACCTTTTCTGGACCTGTGAGTTACTTGTGCTTTTTCCTGGAATTTTTGTGTTGATAACACATATGATTGCATATTTCTGCAAGCTTTACTTCATTTCTGTGGCTGCTCTTGTCATTGCCTCAGCACCTTAAACACACACACACACACACACACAAGTTAAAAGAAAGGACATGAAAAGCTTTTGACCTTTTTAAAACCATGAAGTTCAGTTTATGAAATTATATTTGGACAGAGGTTCAGGAAAATATTTAATATTTCTGTCAGATTAAGTAGTTGGTGTGAACGAGATTTTCTTGAAAGGTCAGAGCCACTTCCTCTCATTAGTTGTTCTAGGTGACACATTAATCCATAACAGCTGCCTGGTTTCTCTTCTTGAGCCCTTGTGATGGAGAGTTTGAGGGCCTCCTGGGAGCTTATGCTATAGCAGTGTGCATATGGAGCCTGACTTCTGAAAGTAGTGAACTCATCTGAAAATGCCTTGGGATGTTTCAAAAAGTCCTTGAAGAAGTTTGGGCAGTATTACTGTAAAATCTCTGATCTGGATAATGTGAATGAAACACAGGGAAATATCCTTGCTTTCTCCCTGTTTTGAGAATGACAATGATTTGCCTCAGTGGAGAGAGAGCTAAGCAGCAACAGTCTCTAATCCCCAACCCAAAGATCTCTTCTCTGAGAAATGCCTAATTTATAAACCTAAGTCATCAGCCTGTATTACCACTTGACAAGTCAAGCTGTTTCAGGCAGTGAGAACAGAATAAGGAACTAGATCCAAAATCTCACCCAGGGAGAAACAAACATTTAAGGTATGAGACTGAAATCACAAAATACAGAGGCAATATGGACCTCTTAAAATCATCTAGTTGTTGGCATAACAGGGTAACTGGGCATCTGGAAAGCCATATTGATTTTTATTAGGCTCTAGAATGATATAAACAACGTTATGACTCTAACTGTGCTTAGCTACTGGTTGTTTATTTTCATTGTAATGGGTTATGGTTGGTAGAAAAGGGTAAAAAAGAAAATGCAATTTAAGAGTAGATCCTTCTACTTAAGAAGTTTTTTCAAAGGACTTGTTTGGAAGGCATTACCACAAGTCTTTTATTTGAGAGCCTACTGAATAACCATCTGAAACCATCCTAAATAACTGTATCAGCAAAAATATTTTAAAGTCATTTTTTGTATTTTCTTCTGTACCTGGCTTACAGTAGGACTGAAAATTATTTCTGGGTGGAGCTGGGACTCAGCACAAGGCTGTGATAGAGATAAAAATAAAGAAATGAGGTCAAGGAAGACGAGTGGCATGCTTGAAGAAGAAGCGCTCAAACTTTGGGTGCTTTCCACTTAATTTAGAACACAGAAGAAAAGCAGATAAAGTCAGCTGTGAAGCTGGACAGTCAGTCTTAACTATCCAGGGAAATTTGTTATTTTGGCCCATCATAAGATGTACTAAACAGAACTCAAATAGTTGAAGTAATTGTCTGTCTTACTAGGAATGTCATCTTCTATCAGTGGGTATCAGGAGGGTGATTCTGACTGAAATTTTTTTGACAAGGTATGGTAAATGTTTTTTCATAAATATTTAAAATATGAAGGAAAAAAACAGGATTATTTTGTTGGGAGTTTCACTCAACACAAGGTCAAATGTAATCCTATCTTTAATGACTTTATTTAAACTGTGGTAAGGAATTTAATTCAGTTCCAACCTGGAAGAGATAGGGAAAGGAGAGGTTATTAACGTAGATGCCTTCAAAAGAATGACCTCTACAGAATGATGTGGGTTTGCAGAAATCTGGAAAAAAAAAAAAAAAGTTGCAGAACTCCTGATACTATGCACAGGTTTAAAGAGAGAATATTTAACCCATGGAGAAGAGAATGAAGATTTGGCTAAACTGGAAGAGGTTAAGTTCTAGAGCCAGGAAACTAGGAAGAGTCTCATAATAAGGATTCTGGCAGGGAAAAAAGATGGAGAACTGATTACCAGGACACAGGAAATTACAGACTAGGTCTCAGGATCAGAGAGCAGGATGAGATCACATGAGAGATAACATGAGGGTTTGCGGAAGTAGTTGTATTTGGTTACCCTTCTGAGAATGTTAAACTGGACCTCTAGGGAAGCAGGTCCTGTAGGGGCTTCTGTTGAGCTGGATGGCGGGGGACGTTTCCTTTTCATACCTAGGATATAGTTTCATCATCTCCTACATAATTTCGTCTGTTAATCACGACACTTAAAATAGGCCCAGCTTCAGTCCATATATGGAGTTATACTTAGGTGTCATGATAGCCATATAGAAATAATGAAAGGCATAAGGCAAAAAAAAAAAAAAAGAAAGAAAAAAGAAAAAATAATCAAACCTCCAGATAAACAAAAATGTACTGCTATATCAGATCTATGAGGGATTATAATTATAGAAAAAAAATGGCTTTTTTTTTTTGTTTTTTTGACCTTAACCCAAAAGACTTTACTCATATTCATATATATTTTTTTTCTTTTTGGAGATGACTTATGCTGAAGTTGACACTCAACCCTCACTCACTAATCACTAGTTTGTTTATTTTTTAACCTATACTGAATGGGTTCCTACAGAGTTTTAAACTGGTTTATGTAAATAATATATTTTATCAGTGAGTAGATATTAATTTGGAAATTAATACATTATTCAAAGTATGCTTAAGTATAAATGTATTTGTTGATAAAATAATTGTTGAATATATGAAGTTTCAAGATTTAAAAATTCTATATAGAGATAAATTACTTTTTTATTCAAATACCCTGACATTTTTTTCACCCTGAAAACTTTTGATTAGTCTAAAATATCTATGCCTTTTCAAATAAATTTAGCACTGCTTTATATGCAGTCTATTTAACGCCAATATTTTTTTCTAGCTAGGACATTATTAGTTTAAGTTAAATTGAAATTCTCACCATATTTAAATCTCACAGGCCATATTTTATCTTTATTAAAAAGTTTCATATTGACAGTGCACATGTGAGAGCTATAGTTTTAATCACAGAACATGACTTAAGTCTTGCTGAGCTGATAAAAACTGAATCACTATGCTGCCAAGTTAGGTTCCATATTGCAGCCCTGTTTTTAATTAGATAGTTAAATTGCTGTCAGACAGTGCTTTCAAACCTTATCTTCATCTTTCCATTAAGCAAAAAACATTCAGTATCTCATACTGAGAAATACAGGAATGATTTTTTTTTTTAAGGCAGTTATTCCTTTTCCATACCTATTTTCTTTAGTTTTCAGCAGTACCCTTTTTTCGTGGATTTGTTTTTGTTTTTGTATTTTTTGGAGCTTGAGTATTTGAATTCAAGTTCCAGCCCTAATTTCTCAGTTTATTACTTTTTTCAAAAATGACTTTGGGCCATGAAAAATTAATGAACATTATTTTATATAAGGATCATTTTGCCTCCTAATCCTTAGTTGACTACCTTTAAATAGCTTTCTAGAATTCAAGAGAACTCAGAAGCTTTTGAGAATCTGGAAGTCATTAGTTCCCGTGTTCAGATTCTTTTTTGAAGTTACTCTTATAATAAGACATTTCAGAAAGAAGATAGTGGCTACTTTTATTACTGTTTTTTTCTTAAATTACATGTAAATTCTGGTGGATGGAAGGGAATCCTGAAGTCCAGTAGTATTTAGTTCAGTAGCATATAATAAAATTAATAATTAATATATATATATATATATATATATATATATATATGACACTTTTACTGAGCTAAAACAGCTGATGAATTTGAAATGCAGTCATTGGAAGAAAACGTAGACAATTATAATTTTATAGAGGACAGACTTCAGTTAAGTAAATTTGAATGGAGAGTAAAATAGTTTACTGATAGCAGAAACCTTAAATTCACCTTAAATTCATATAAAATTTTTTGGTAGTCCGGACAGAGGCAGGCAAGGATCATTCCGTTAGCATCCTTGGTAATATTGTGCCATTGTGTTGAGAATTACCCTGAGACTCCTCACGGATGGGCCGAGGACATGCATGCCATATGTGTACTGACTCAGCATAATTTTTTCAGTTATTAAGGGTTTGTTTCTTCCCACTCAATTTCACTTTTACTTTCCTCTCTGAAAATGAGTGATAATTCTTATCTCATAAGTCTTGTGTGAGGACTAAATCATATGTATGAAGGTTTGAGGGCTGTACGTGGCCCATATAAATACTTTATTATTGATAATAATACTAATAATATAATTATAATATGATGGGTAATTATATAATTATAATGGCTAATAACATATTAGTAGGTAATTATAGGTCTTGACTTATATTTCAAAGTACAGCTATATCTTTTTTTTTTTTTTTAAATAATGCTATGTTATCTTGAGCTATTTATTTAAAAATACAAACCCTTAAAAATGCCCAAAGGTAAATTACTTTAGCACTAGGCATGGATTTTTTTTAGTTTTAAAAAGTCATGTATTAATGCTTAGCACTCCAAATTTCCTACTGCTAAAATAGTAGTAATGTTTATTATGATGATGATGTCATGATACCATGATATTATGACTAATGTATCCTGCCAATGACTCTGAACTAAATTAAATCACAGTGGCAATAATGGGCAATCCTGCTGAGTATCTCTGCTAAGCATGGACAATTAAGAAAGAAAATCATTAGTTGTAATTGAAGAATTCATGTTTGTGTGTAGGGGTTTTTTCACAGGAAACTAAAGAAGATGAATCCAAATAAGCCCAAAATAATACAATAATCAATCCTCATTGCCTCATTAGCATCTTAAGAGATAATGACAATTGAGCCCTTTAGTGTGTATTCTGGAACCTAATTAAAAATGCAATTTATAATTTTTAGAATTGAATATGGAACAAGTATTTGTCAAAATACCATTTAAATTGAGCTCTTTTCTTCTAAGCTTTTTTGTTTTTTGTCTATGATAATAATAAAATTCAGATGAAATAAACTCATGTTTCTCACACTGTTTTCTTCTTTATAAAGCTGGGATGTTTCAGCTGTAAACACACAAGTATGTTTGTATATAGTAAGGTCTCCACAATCAGCAAGCATTAACTTAGCATGTAGTATTTGCTAAGGATAATATAAAATACTTTGTATGAGCTTACGAATTGCACAAATCAGTTATATGGCTTCATTGATGAAGAAGCCAAAATTCACTGGTATTATATGTGAGTTGGTTAACCTTCAGCCCTGTGTACCATCTTTTCTGATGGTTGGGCAGCCTCTAACCTTCATTCTTCAGTTTCTTATTTTTCTTCCCATTGCTAGCCTGTTTACTATGCCTGGAAGTATTGCCATCTCCACTTTTGTCTATGAAACTCCAACCAATATTTATTTATATTAAATAATTAAATCATATATAAAAATAAAAATTAGACTCTTTACATTTTTCTCTCATATCCCCCCCAAAATGCCCTAAATTCTTGATTAATGAACGGTATTTATGTTCTTGACTTCTCAGATTTGTAAGTTTGGACTGTTTTCAGCCCTTTCCACTTCAATCATAACTGTTAATTTGTTGAAGTAATTTAGCAGTTTTTTCCTCTATAGTAAATATGTATTAAATTTTGATTTTTTTTAATTTTGATTTTTTTTTAGAGAGGGAGAGTGAGAAAGCAGGGGAGGAGGGGCAGAGGGAGAGAAAACCTTAAACAGTCTCCATGCAGAGGGGCCCCCAAAGTGGGGTTCAGTCTCACAACCTGAAGACCTAAGCCAAAATCGAGAGTCCCATGCTTAACTGACTAAACCACCCAGTTGCCCCAATTTTGATCTTTTAGTGTCAAGTAAGACAAACCAGCCCTGGTTAAGTTAAGCAAAAAGGTAATGGATAAAAGAACTCAGAATAATCAAAGTTTAAGAAGTAAGATCACTAACACTTGGCTTGGTCTAGATTCAAAATCCTGAGAAAGCAGATCTCATTGACAGAAGATAGGTGATATATCCACTTTATGACTCAGGTAGTTTCAGTTTCAGTTTGCCTATTGGAATAGAAGCCGCACTATGGAGGGGCAGATTCTACAAGGTAAAAAATGGTGTGCAAAAAGGAGTGGTAATGATTGCTGGCAAATGAATAAAAGATCAATGTCTTTCTTTTTTTTTATTTCCCCCCCTTTTTCTTTCTCAATTCCTAGGTAATAATACTGAACTTCAGGTCTAATCATCTTTGTGTCTAGCTTTTTTTTTTTTTTTTCCCCTCAAATCTATAATCCACAGGAGGTGAGCACACATCCTCGACTGGGTGGCTCAGTGGTTAAGGCCTCTGCCTTTGGCTCGGGTCATGATCTCAGGGTCTTGGAATCAAGCCTCAGATTGGGCTCTCTGCTCAGCCGGGATCCTGCTTCCCCCTCTCTCTCTGCCTGTCTCTCTGCCTGCTTGTGATCTCTATCTGTCAAATAAATAAATCAAATCTTAAAAAAAAAAATCCTTAGAGTAAAATTACAGTTCTGTGAACCAACTGCCTCTTATTCTTCTCTGCCACACTTTAACTATATGTAATTTTCTGTTGTCACTTATCGCTTATATTAATATCATAAAGTGTTCTTAAATACTTTGATCACAGTAACTGTGATTTTCATGACATCATATTGTTGTTAGAGAAAAAAACACTTTAGTAAAGGAAGGTATATTTATATTTGCTGAAGGTAATAATAAAGCATATGTATTCCCTTCATTCTCAGCAAATGTTAATATCCCTTTACTAAAATAGATTGTCTTAGAATAAAATAATTAAAAATATTTAGAATACAATATATGTGTTTATTCTACTTACCTTTGTTTTTTTTTTCAACTTCTAATAGAGGCAATATCTTTTGACAGAGTAGGACTCAATAAATATGAAAACTTTATTAGACCAGATTTTTATCAAATGGGATTTTGTCAATATGAATATTAAAACATTAAATAGATAAATTCATAGAGGTATAAATATACAAATTCATAAGGATAAACAGATAAAGGTGAAAATTAAACTCAAATTAACTTCTTATGATGTTTACTTTTAAAATTTATTTTGTTAGTCATGCTTCAAAAAATATTATAAATAAAATATGCAAAAAAACCACATGGTCTTATTGAACACAAGACAGACATGTCATGGATAAAAATGGAGTTATGAGCTTGGATGAAGCTGTAGGTTCCTTGGCTTGAGGTCTGACATTACACAGAGGAGGTCAGCAGTTGAACTTATTAGGTTAATGGATTAAAGGTGCCCTTGCACAGAACTTCAGTTAATTAGAATTACTATTTGAAAACAGGGTTAAGAAGAGGATTCCCTCCTATAAGTCAGGTGATAGATGGAGGAATTCAGCATATATTTGCAGTCATCTCTTGGTTGAAGTTCAGAATGACATGAAGCTGCATATTTAACCAAGATAGAGTCTTGTGTCCAGGATGGGAACAAATCTTTCAGGGGCTTTAAGCTCAGTGACTAAATTGATCATATCTCTAGTAGTATCATTGGATGGAAGTTGGGCCACCAATTTTAACTCTAGCTCTGGTATGGGAGCCTTGAAAGTCCAAATGGAAGCAATTGCTCAAAGAATAAAGGAAAACAGAGAAGGAGATGGACAGAGAAAGAGATTGTTTGCTGACCAAGACAAACCTCAAAGTTCTAAAAGACATGTGGAAAAAAATATGGCAGAAAAACAACAAAATTAGAATGATTAAGAAAATTATGTACTGAAATATATGCTTCAAAAGAACAATAAAATAAAATAAAATCTGGGACTAGAATAGAATGCAAAAAAAAACCAATATATATATATATATATATATATATATATATATATAAACTTGGAAGGATTACCGGAAATTGATAAGCTGCGTTGGTAAATTTGACTCTAAAAAGAAAAGGTCAGGGACGAATTTTATATTGCTCAAATTTTTGAGCAAAATGTTAGAAAACAGTAATTAGTTTAAATGTAGGTAGTGGTTGGTAAGCAACTAAAGATTGTTAAGATCCTAGTGTTTGGGAGAATAGTTAATGAAAGCTTAGGTTTTCGTTAATGAAAACATAGAGTTAATTCAGTTTTTTAAGTGGAAGTATTGCCCCTTAAAGACTCTACCTATGACTCAAGCTTCCATGGCAGGGATACTATTTGCCCCCATTTGTTTCTATCATCTGTTAATAATAATAGAATGTCAAGTGTCTGGTGGGCACATTGCAACTCAAACTGAAGATTACATTTCTGAATCTCCTTGGAAGTTAAATACGGCCATATGACTAAGCTCTGGCCGAATGGAGAACTATTAAAAACGTCATATGTGACATTTGGCAATTACATGTCAGCAGAATTCAGAAGGTCATCATGGACTAAGAACAGAAAGCCAGGCACCAGGGATGGCAGAATGACAAGATAAGACTTGCTCAAGTCTATTTCACCATGTAGCATTGTAATTGGCTCAGACTGCTTGTATTTTTTTGTTTTGTCTTATTTTTGGTTTTTGGTTTTTTTATTTAATTTTATGTGAGTAAAGAGTAAGCTTATCTATTTAAGCCACTTTTTTTTTTTAATTTGAGGAAAACTTTATTTTCTCTCTCTTTTTAAATTAACATATAATGTATTATTTGTCCTAGGGATACAGGTCTCAATCATCAGGCTTACACATTTCACAGCACTTACCATAGCACATACCCTCCCCAATATCCATAACCTCCCCAATCTCCACCCTAATCCTATCACCCTACCCCGGCAACTCTCAGTTTGTTTTGTGACATTAAGAGTCTATTGGGGCGCTTGGGTGGCTCAGTGGGTTAAACCTCTGCCTTCGGCTCAGGCCATGATCTCACGGTCCTGGGATTGAGTCCTGCATCGGGCTCTCTGCTCAGCGGAGAGCCTGCTTGCTCCTCTCTTCCTCTCTCTGCCTGCCTCTCTGCCTGCTTGTGATCTCTCTCTGTCAAATAAATAAATAAAATCTTTAAAAAAAAAAAAAAGAGTCTCTTATGGTTTGTCTCCCTCTGGATCCCATCTTGTTTCATTTCCCTCCTTTGATCCCCCACCCTGCCTTTCAAATTCTTCATAACAGAGAGATCATATGATAATGCTCTTTCTTTGATTGATGTGTTTCACTTAGCAGAATACTCTCTAGTTCCATCCATGTCATTGCAAAGGGCAAGATTTCATTTTTCTTGATGTGTTTAACCCACTATTATTTTCTTATTTCAACCATGCAGAGGCAGACTTTCTTGTTAACTGATATAAATTACTAGTCAGAAAAATTAAAAGAGGGGGAGGAGCAAAGAGAACATAACCAGTCTCACAGTCTCATAGAAAATAAAAAGGGGTGCCTGGGTGGCTCAGTGGTTAAAGTCTCTGCCTTCAGCTCAGGTCATGATCCCAGGGTCCTGGGATTGAGCCTCGCATCGGGTTCCCTGCTCAGCAGGGAGCCTGCCTCCTCCTCTCCCTCTCTGCCTGCCTCTCTGCCTACTTGTGAAATGTCTGCCAAATAAATAAAAATCTTAAAAAAAAAAAAGAAAAGAAAAAGAAAAATAGAGTCATGGTAAATCAATGTAGAATAAGAAGATAAAGAGTTCAAATATGTCTGGGATCACAATAAATGTAAATGTATATAACTTCATTGACACACTGAAGAAAACAGAAAACTAAATCTGAATAGCAAAAACAAAAGTGATGCTACATTTTAAAGCAACACAGTACTTTTTTTTAATAAGAGGGGGATGAAGTATACATCCTAGCCCCCCCCCAAAAAAAAGGCAAAAGAAAGGACATCACCTAATGATACAAGGAATTTTGCTCTAAGAAGCATCAAGCATCAGGGTACTGCATGCACCACATCATGTGCACATTGCCAGGATTAATGGGAAAATGGACGACAGCTACAAGTTTGGAAGAGAAACTTAACACATTTCTATGAGAAATATCATAGAGCAAGTGGGTAATGTGCTAAACTGTTAAAAGTATTATAAAGAAATTTTCCAGGGTGTGAAGGGGTCATATAAGAAGGAAATCTGATCTATTCTATCTGACAGAGTTGTTGGAGACTTCTCTGAAAAATGACATTTTGAAAATATGTCAAAAATAATTAAGAATTAATCAAGGTGTGAGGATGGCCAAATTTCAGGCAAAGGAAACATGAAAGAAAATATGTGGTGACTTCACAATTCAATTAGAGACTGAGAAAGAAAATGATGTAATAGGGGATGGAAAATTCTGCACAAACTGTATTATACAAGGTCTTCTCTGCTTCTCTCCAGATCACCTCATAATGTCATCCTGTGAAAAGGAAGATATCTTTTAGTTTAAAAATAAAGGCCAGGAAATTTGAAGAAGAAGGTTAAAAAAAAAAAAAAGACCTCTAATGCAGGAATTTATTTTCAATTAGTTCTGTGCATTTAAAATAAAAATAATGAATTTAAATTTAGTAAGCAGTATGAATCATATTCATAATGCATACATCTATATGTAAAATTAATGTGTTGTCCTGAGGTATTTTCACCTTCACCATTTATAGAAAATCTTACAATTTAGTTTGTTTTTATGTTATCTTCAGTGGTGGCAAACAGCTGATTTCAGAACTTAATGGTTCATTTGCTACTATATATTGATATTTGCAATGTGTTTAGAGCTATTATCGGAACTATTCAGAGGTCTACTCTAAATGTTTCTGCTTGGCAAAAGGCAGCACTCCAATGATCATCCTTCTCTGTCTCAGGCAGAATCGCTAGTCATCAGAAAAAAATTGCAGATCTTTTTCCTTCTTTGTGTTTTTTGTTTGTTTGTTTTTTGATTTTGTTATTGTTTTTGATTTTTTAGGAGAGAGATAGAGCACATACAAGTGTGGAGGAGCAGAGGGAAGGAGAGAGGTAGAATCTTAAGCAAGCTCCACACCCAGGACAGAGCCTAACTCAGGGCTCTATCTCACAACCCTGAAATCATAACCTGAGGCCAAATCAAGAGTCAAACACTTAACCAACTGAATCACCCAAGTGCTGCATTGTGTTACTATCTTTAAGAATTTCTTTTAGATATTATATATGCTTCTTAGTAAAGACCCAGGATCCTCTAATATGAAGAATTTCTTATGAAATAGTTATCTAACGTATGACAACTAAGAAATTCCAGCAGAAAGTTTCATTGACTCACCTACATTCAAGTGGCTGGATCACCTGACCAGTCTCCCCTTCTCCGTAACATGTAGCCGTTAATCAGCACAGGGCTTTACATATATTCCACAGTAATTAATTATAGTCAATTTTATTAAAAAATATAAAAAAATGTTTAAAGAGATCATTGTAATTCCAAGTATTTGCTTGGGGAAGCTATTTGATAGATTTTGTTTGTAACGGTTTGGGGTCATGTAGACTTGGTGTGAAGTTCTGTGATAGGTCAATCTCCATGGCTACCTCCTGCCTTTAGTTCCCACAGATCTAAGTACCTGGCCACAAAGAGAAGGCTCTGGATGATCAAATGGGCCACACCCAATAGTTTTGTTAAAAAAAAAAAAAAATATATATATATATATATATATATATATAAAATCTATCAGAGCCTATATACTATATATATATATATAATTTCTAAATCTGTCATTTATTTCTAAATTTCTCATTAATTTTTTTTTTATTTATTTGACAGAGAAAGAGAGATCACAAGTAGGCAGAGAGGCAGGCAGAGAGAGAGAGAGAGAGGGAAGCAGGCTCCCTGTTCAGCAGGAGAGCCTGATGCAGGGCTTGATCCCAGGACCCTGGGATCATCACCTGAGCCAAAGGCCCAGGCTTAACCCACTGAGCCACCCAGGTGCCCCTAAATTTGTCAGTTCCAAATGATATTTGACAATTTCTAAATGTCATTAATTTCAAAAAGACATTGTCTACATATTTAAGGCCATGGGTGTAATGCATTTTTATCCATTCTACTTGTTTAAGGCTGTCAGTTTCATGTCAAATAGTTTAGTTTCATGATGGCTTTTTTAACTGATTTATAGTTTTGGTGGGCTTGGCCTGCTGATAATTATGGCAGTTTGGGGCTTCATGCCAAAGTGAAACCTTCGGGGGCTAAGGAGAGCTATCTAAGGAAGGATCACTCAGTGGTCAAAGAATTGTTCATACTGGCCAAAGATCAGAGGGTGGCCATGGAGCAAGGGTAGAAAAAAGAGGGCTGATTTTACTGGGATAAAAGAGTATCTCATTTCTACCATACCTATCCACACTGTATCTATCCTTAGAGGACTACCCATATATTTCTCCCACAGCCTTCTCCACACAGCTTGGCATTCAATCCAAGTTCCTAACCAGCCAGCCAGAGAGCTTTTTACAACACTGGGCAGCAGTCTAGGACAATAATAATGTACAATTCTACCACTTAAAGATAAGCAAAGTTCCAAACATTTAAGAGGCAAAATAATTAAATAGGACATTCATAAACTCAGGATTTTTTGTAAAGGACTATCTAGTATTTACTTGATATTATTTGGATATGCCTTGATGTATTTCATTAAATTACTACTAAAGAATATTTTTCTTCATATGTTTTGTTCATATATTATCCAATTATTATTTCAGGATTTATTTCTAGAAATGTAATTTCTGGGTTAAAAGGAATTTTTAGTCATTTCATATAAAATTTAATAGATCTTATCAAAAGAAATTTATAAATTATTTAATGTTGATACTTTTTTTTTTTTTTTTTTTTCTTTTAAAGATTTTATTTATTCATTTGACAGGCAGATATCACAAGCAGGCACAGAGGTAGGAAGAGAGAGGAAGGAAAGCAGGCTCCCTGCTGAGCAGAGAGCCCGATGTGGGGCTTGATCCCAGAACCCTGAGATCATGACCTGAGCCGAGGGCAGAGGCTCTAACCCACTGAGCCACCCAGGCGCCCCTAATGTTGATACTTTTATACAGTTTAAGCTCTTGTTCTCAATTGAAAAAGAAAATATATTTGAAAATAATTTCAATAATTAAAATCAGTATTTATATGATATTTCTGAACTCTTAATTCTCGATTTTCTTTCTCTAAAGGAACCTTTTATTTTTAGCCAGGAAATGTCAGGAAATGGGTTCTGCAAAGAGGCTATTAAATTAAAGAAAGAGGCAATTAAACAATAGAGATTATGCTGAAAGGTGTGAGCAAGGTTAAGGATCTCACAGGGATGGTGAAGCACTCAAAGTAAATCCTAAGGGACAAAGGGCATCTAGTCAGACTTGTTGCTCCTGGAAAGATACTGTCCAACAACAATGTTGTCACAGGTAGAGATTTACAGATAAAGTGATGAAGGGAGAAGGGGAAACAAAAAATCCCATATTTTGACTTCTCTCTCCTTGATTCCTTAATCTCTGCAGAGGAGAAGGAAGCTAAAATGGCACATTTCAAAGAGGTCAGGTTTACAGCATTACATAGGATGGAAAAGGATCTGGATTTGCAATCACAGAATATTCAAGCACAATCCACTCTCCTTTCTCATGGTATATAGCCTCGCCTTTATCTTGCCCTTTTCCCCAAATGGGAAAAATACATAGTCCTGGTATCCTGCCGTTCCACTGAGGGGAATGTTCATTTTTTTTCACTCCTTACAGAGCCATAATCGAAACATTAACCACTGGGCACCTGGGTGGCTCAGAGGGTTAAGCCGCTGCCTTTGGCTCAGGTCATGATCCCAGGGTCCTGGGATCGAGTCCCACATCGGGCTCTCTACTCAGTGGGGAGCCTGCTTCCTCCTCTCTCTGTCTGCCTGCCTCTCTGTCTACTTGTGATTTCTCTCTGTCAAATAAACAAACAAAAAAAAAATTTAAAAAAAAAAGAAACATTAACCACTACTACTGCTCTTTATAGAATGTAGCAGAGAATGAAAGAGAAGAAATTATTAAAGAAATGTAGCTAGTTAAGTCACCACTTCTATCATGAAGTCTAGATTAATAATTAATCATAGCTTCCTACTTCATCCTCCTAAACTCCTCACCCCCTTACTCTTTGCTAACAACTTTCAGCTGGTTGGGTATTCCTCTTTTCCTTCCTCCTTCTCCCCTCCCCTCCCCTTCTTTTCCCCTCCCCCTCCCCTCTCCTTTACTTCCCCTTCCTCCTCCCCTCTTTCTCCTTCCCCTTTCTCCTCCCCTCCTCTGTTTCCTTCTTCTTTCCCTTCTTCCTCTACTTCGTCTTCCTCCCTCTCATCCCCCTCCCCCTCTCCTGCCCCCTTTCTTCTTCATCTTCCCTTTCTTCTCCACCTCTCTCTCCCCCCGTCCCCTCCCCATCCTCCTCCTCTACTTCCTCCTCCTTCTCATCCTCCTCCTCCTTCTGATGAAGTTCTAGAACATAGAGGTTCAGTGGGGTGAGGTCCAGAGCCGATGACCAAGAAAGAATTCTTGAGACATCTTTGGTGCAAAATGGTGGTTTATTAAAGCACAGGGACAGGACCCATTGGCAGGACGAGCTGAGCTGCTGCCCTGGGGATGTGAGGAGTGGTCTATTATATACTTGTGAATTGGGGAGGAGATTAGGGATGATGTAAGTCTCTAAGGAATTTTGGAAGCAAGATTTCTAGGACCTTGAGGGGCTAGCTATTGTCTTGGTTATTCATTACCAGTATTCTCCTGAGACCCTTTAGATGAATATCAGTGGGTCATATGCTTGGGAATGATTCTCGACACTATCTTGGTGGTTTAGAGATAAAGTTTCCTAAAGGAATTGTTAAAGTAAACTTATAGGATCCTGGTCGGGGGTAGAGGGTCGGTCAGGTTAGGATTGTCCTTTGCCCTTAGCAAAGCCTTAAGGTCAGGGTAGTTGAGTCCCTAGAGGAGAGTCATTCTGCCTGTTTTAAGGGCTTGTCAGTAGGTAAGGAAATTTAATAATTTTTTTTCTGCTTCTGTTTCCCACATCACTTCTACTTCTTCTTCTCATTCTCTTCTTCCCCCTCCCCCTCCAACTCCCCCTCCTCCTCTCCTCCTCCTCCTTCTTCTTCTTTTTCCATGGTGGAGTGACCCAAATCTTAATTCCCACAGGTTCTAATTCCTTACACCATCCTTTATTTTGGTACTTGCAATATACAACTGACCAGTACTATTAGACATAACAAAACTCAAAGGCATCTGAGTGGATTTTCTGGTTTTCAGACACCATCCCCTGGCCATTAATAAGGTCCTTTTTCTAAGTTTATGAAACATAGTCAAGCCAGAAGCATTTTGGATTCCAAGGGGCCAAATGGTCCCTGTGAAGAATGGTGCCATATTGAGACCTCAACAGTGGCATCTGTTTCAGCCAGTTTCTGCAAATGCTAGTAATAGTACCAAAGTAAGCCTTGTGGGAGGAAGACTGTTAGTCAACATGGACTAAACAGAAACCCATTTAATCAGCAAAACTTCCTATGCATAGTCTCTATGCATGTTGCCCTGGCCATTCTGTGTACATGGGATTCTTGAATGAAAAGTGGGAAGGATGAATGAAAAATATTGAGGGATCGGAGAAATGGCTTACTGACATCATAGGATTGAGAGCTTTCTCAGGTTGACATTTACATGGAATGTAAGTATCTATTATCCTGTGTCTATTCCCAGGACTACAGATATGTCTTCTCCACTGATCTCTTATCCCCATTCATTCAGTCTTGCTCTTTCCATATCCATACCTGGACAGCCAGCGTATTAGCCACAGCCTATGATTCAGTATCTAATTGTAACTCAAATTATCCCTCCTCCCACCTGATGTGTGATGCACTGCTCTATACTGCCTAATGGAATTTACCTTTATTCCTGTATTTCAAGATTATCCCTGAATAGGGACATAATGCACTGGAATTCACTTCTGATCTATCCATAAACCTGAGCCATACTTTTGATCTTATTTTTATCACCACATGAGGCTCTGGTTATGGATTGAAAGAAATTTGGTACAGCGACAAGACCAAGTACCACGGGTATTTGAGTCATTCATTCACTTAGCTTATTTTGTTATCCTACTCAGATCTGCTCTTATATATATATACAATTTTTATTTAATAATAAAATGTGGTTTCACATTAGAGATGATCCATTTTATCATGGGCCAATTAGGCTACCTAGTTGTTTGGTTTCTTTTTGTCAGGACTGGGAGATAAGCTATAGAATATTTTTCAAGTGGAGAATAGTTAACCACAAAAGATTTGTCTCCCGTGAAAATCCTAGGGTTTTGTAGTATGATTCTCCTATTTTGATATTTTAAGGCTCAGGTAGAACTACTGCTTGCATCTTATGCTGGATCTGATACAGATCCTTTCTTTGTTCCAGATCCTACCTAGACAAGCAGCTTTATGGGTTATTCAGTACTTAGAGAGGGGCAGCACATTTCAAATGATGTGGGGATATCATACGGTGCTCCAAACTAACAGAACTATAAACGTTACCTATATGACAAGTCCCAGAACTTCTGCAGCACTTACTTCCTGTTCTCTTGCAACTAAATAAATAACAGATTTAAAGGTAGCGTGAGAGTAGTGCAGGTGTTATTTCTGATTTTATATGATAAAGTGCCTCCATGTTATAAGTGGGGTCCCCAAAACGTAGGCAGTTAAAATGTTCTTTTTGTATTATTATGGGATTTAGGAACTATTCAGGCATTTCTGAGTGTTCTGGTTGTCCTGCAGCTCCATGGGTTCAGTGGTGCCCTCCCAAATTTTCTTGAATGGGGTAGCTGTTTGTGCCACCTGGTGGTGACTGTTGGACCTGTCCCCACAGAGTTAATGGAGCATGTGACTTGCTGATAGTACTGTACAGTGGCTATAATTCTAGGAACCTCCCAGTAGTTGTTGCTAATTTTGTCATCCTAATCTGGGGAAATCGAGCTGGAGAGTAGTGGGGATGTGTGAGCTCACTGCTTCCTGGTATTTCCCAGCTCTATCTTTCTTGACTAAGTTACCTTCCCTAGGTAAGGACTTTAGGCGCCCACTTCTGAAAACTTGACTGGGGAGGAAAAGTAAGAGTATATTGCCTGTCACTGTTTATATCTACATTCAAAAGATGAATAGGTAGGCTAACAGAGATTTTAATATTTTGTTTTTCCTAGAATTTTTCTCCCATTAGGACTAACTGACAAGAAATGGTGGCAATTAAATTTGGGTTACTTTCTTTAAAAGTAAATCATTTAAGATAACTAAAAATTCAATGAATAGGTATATGTCATTTTTAATGTTTTTGGAATAATATTTGCCCTAAAAGACAAGAAACAACATTTTTATTATTTCAAGAACTCATTTTTTCACTATTTGTTTCAAGATAATTTTTTTTTCAAGCTCCAACATTTTTACCACTTATACTTCATGAATTGCATAGAGTTACAATATTGTACTAATCTGGTTTCTGTGTAAGCCAATTTGATAAATATTTCTTCAATTACATGTTCAAGAGTAGTCATCTAGTTTAATGAATCTAGCAAATTGCGAGATACTTTCAATTAGGATTTGGAACTGAATTTTTCTCTCTTTTTATTTTGGCTCAACAAACTGATGCACCCTAACTTAGTCTACGCCTTTTCCCCCACACTACCAGAACCAATTTTGATTTGATTATTGTTTTGCTTATATTTAGTGGTTATTAGACGTGAGATTGTTTTTTTTCTAATGAAAGTAGGGAGGTGATTATTTTTATGGAAAAAAAAGTTAAACAATGTCATTGAAAACAATGTGACATAAACCTAGAGACTGGGATATGGTTGAGAAACTTTTTGGAAAGTTTTTTTGGAAAAACTTTTTGGAAACCTGCAAGTACTATTCCAAAAACTTCCTTAGAGCCTAAGTAGACATTTTATTTGCCTTAAAAGTCATAACATGTGAATTTTACAAAATATTTCCTTACTGCATGACATGGGTCTCCATTTTTCAAAATGGCTGTATTTCCAGACTACCTGCTACCTGACCAGTAAGATGATGTCACACACTTTTTGTTACGTTGGCACCCCATTTCGATATATCAAGATCCATGTCAGGGAGGTTATTCTAGGCTGTAGTAGCAAAGGGTCAATAAATTACTAACTCAGTTCAATTAAAGTTCGACTCTTGTAACATCCAATAGCGTTTCCAGATTGTAGGGGCTTGTGCTCCAATCAATGATGTGGGACTTACACAAATGCAGCTTTGCCCTCTTCTGTATCTGATTTTCTAAAACCTTGAGAGATAACCATCTCAGCTGAAATGTAAATATACCATGGAGGATTGTGAATGAGAGATATTTACGTGCAAAGTCTGAAATTGGTGCCCATTTTTTCCTTTACATTTTTATGGAAGAAGCCTGAAATGGGTATACAGTTCTTTCCTTTATATTTTATTGATTAAATTCAGTTACATGGTTATAATTACTGAGTAGAGAAAATAAAAGAATGTGGTTGAACGATGCGTTTGGGAGAGGAAGAAATGGAATTTAAAGAATGGCTAGTATTCCCCAATATGTGTATTTTAATATTGTGTTAAAAAATAACTTTTCTGTCTATAAATACAAAGAATTAAAGAATATATGTGTTTTGGTTTAATGCTTTTCTATTTAAAACATTAGGATAGGGGCACCTGGCCGGCTCAGTGGGTTAAGCCTCTGTCTTCAGCTCAGGTCATGAGCTCAGGTCATGATCTCAGGGTCCTCGGATCAAGCCCAGCATAGGGATCTCTGCTCAGCAGGGAGCCTGCTTTCCCCCTTCTCTCTCTTCCTGCCTCTGCCTACTTGTGATCTCTATCAAATAAATAAATAAAATATTAAAAAAACAACAAAGACAACAACATTAAGGTAAAAAATTAAAGGAAAATTATTTAAAATAGGAAACTGTGGGGGCACCTGCATGGTTCAGTCATTAAGCGTCTGTCTTCGGCTCAGGTCATGATCCCAGCGTCCTGGGTTCAAGCCCCACATCAGGCTCTCTGCTCCATGGGAAGCCTGCCTCTCCTTCTCCTATTCCTCTGCCTTCCCCCCCTTGTTTTCCCTCTCTTGCTATGTCTCTTTCTGTCAAATAAGTAAATTTAAAAAATCTTAAAAAATTAAAATAGAAAACTCTACCCATCGGAATATACATAAAACATGCAATAAAATTATATGCAATATATATTTATACATTATATCATTGCGTACATTTAACACTATATAAATAATACATGATAATAAATGTTGACATATGATTTATACATATTAAATATATATGTACAATAAGTAGAAAAATCATAGAAACCATACATTTGTATCATTTTACCATAACCCTGAGACTTTTCTGAAAACTTAAGCTTTTTATTCCTCAGTATATAACAGGAGTTATTTTTGTCTCTTTTTGTTGCTTAGGGGTTTTGCTGGAGGCCTCTGAGATCATTCACAATAGAATGAGTAATAAAGACTCAGAAATTCTAAGTCTAATCCAAGTGTAAGACTATTTATTTGGGAGGTGCAAAGAGATCATGAAACAGCTTTTGTCAACCGCAGTTTGAAGTTTTTTTTTTTTTTTTAAATAAAGATTTTATTTTTTTGATGTGTAGAGACACAGCAAGAGACACAGCAAAAGAGGAAACACAAGTAGGGGGCGTGGGAGAGGGAGAGAAGCAGGCTTCCTGCATCAGGAAGGGCTCTATTCCAGGACCCCAGAATCATGACCTGATCTGAAGGCAGATGCTTAATGACTGAGCTACCCAGGCACCCCTGTAGTCCCAGGCACCCCTGTAGTCTGAAGTTTTAAACAGAAATGGAAGGTGATCGCAGATGGAGTTGCATTCCCCTCTAGAGAGCTGTTAGTGCCCTGTGGTTCATCCCCTTCCACTGCCCCCTGACGGTGGGAAAGAGAGCTGATTCAATAAGCTGAAGGAGCTTCTGGGGAACAAAATGGAGAGCCTTATGTCTATAGTTTATCCTGAGGGACCTAAGGACCAGTATTAACTCTAACCTGAATATTTTAATGGTGAAAATCACTGGAAGTTGCTCCTCCTGTTCATCAGAGGGTCATATTGAGGTGGCTCCACTGAGAAAGAGAAGCTTTTCCACCAAAGTTAGGGCTAATGCTTGTATTTGTGGGGCACTCTGCTGACAGGGTTCATCATAAAGATATTTCAAAGTATATTTATAGACCACCATCCTAGTTGACCAAATAAAGAGCGGTGGGTTTGAAACTGGGAGACAGATGATAGTGTTTTTGGATTCCCATGGGAGAGTCAGAAGTACCTATCTAGACCATCTTTAACCAGAATGCCCTGCAGGAGAATCTCCATGGAAACCACAACAACGCCCATGAGAAGAAGAGTCAGCAACAGAACATTTCTCACACATGTCAGGAGGACTGTGTCCTTTTCCACTGTTGTTTTATTTTAGACCAAGGACTATAGCTGTCAGAAACACTTATTAGTGAGTCTTCAGATAGGGCAAGGGTAACAAGAACTTTACTTATTCCACTCCAAAATTCCAACACTGAAGTAGGACCCCCCGTTGGAGAATGAATGTGACGTGAAGACATTCTAAATTGTATGGTAATGAAAGTGTTAAACTTTTCATTTTATAAAAAACAACTGAAAACAGTTTTTTTTTCTCTTTTTATCTTTAACTCATAAGTTGAGGTGCGTTAGTGTTCAAAAGATGGGGTAGAGATTGTCAAATGATCCCATCTGCCTTCTGTTTTACTCTTATTCATCTGAGCATTGCCCAAGGTTTAGCTGGCTTGAAGGAAACCTAAGAAAAGGGAAATAGAAAACAGAGACTCAGTTTTGTTTTTTATTTTTGGGGTTTTTGTTTTTTGTTTTTTTTTGTTTTGTTTTGGTTTTTGTTTTTGTTGTTGTTGTTGTTGTTGTTGTTGTTGTTGTTTTTTAGTTATCTAGCATTCTTCCTTTTCCCTTCCCCCGCTCCCCCTCATTCACACCAAGACAGAGAAAGAAAAATAGTCTCTTAATCAGTGTGGCGGGACACTATAACAAACTACAGGCTGGGCAGCTTACATGTAACAGACATTCTGACAGTTCTGGAGGCCACATGTGTAAGGTAAGGTGCCAGCATGGTGGAGTTCTAGGGAGATCTTCTCCCAGTTTGCAGACTGTTGTCTTCTCATTGTATCTTCATTGCATTCTTATGTAAGAAACAGACAGAACTCTTTGAAGAGGGCCTCTTTGAAGAGGCACTAATCCCACTTATGAGTGCTCCACCATCGTGATCTAATTATCTGCAAAGGCCTCACCACTTAATACAGGAGTCCTCCCTTATCCTTGGAAGATATGTTCCAAGGCCCCTAGTGAATGCCTGAAACCATGGATTGTACCAAACCCTTTATATACTATGTTTTTTGTTTTTTTTTTCTCTATGTACCTACCTATTTATGATAAAGCTTAACTTATATATTGGGCACAGGACTAGATTGACAACAATAATTACTAATAAAGTAGAACATTACAATAATATGTTGTAATTAAAATTATGTGGATATGGTCTTTTCTTTCCCTTCCTTTTTCAAAATATCTTATTCTACCATGCTTACCTCCTTGTGATGATATGAGATGATGCAATGATAGGATGAACTGAGATGAATGAATGATATGACATTGCAATGTAGTTATTAGGCTACTATTGGCCTTCTGATACATGAAGGAAAAGCATTGTTTCCAAACTGCAGTTGACCGTGACTAGTTAACTGAAAACTATAGAAAGTGAAACCATGGCTAAGAGGGTACGACTTCACCATCACATTGCAGGTGAGGATTTCAACAGATGAATTTTAGGGGGACACAAACTTTTAGTCCATGACAAATAAGAAAGTTCTTCTTTCATTCTTCCCTTGTTTTAGAACTGTTCTCTACCATATGGTTAGCCTAAAAGAGACCCATTCCATACCACAGAACAGGCCTATGATCATAGCCTTTCAGACTAACTGTTTTTGTTTCTGTTTATTTTTTTTAAGATTTTATTTATTTATTTGACAGACAGAAATCACAAGTAGGCGGAGAGGCAGGCACAGAGAGAGGGGGAGGCAGGCTCCCTGCCGAGCAGAGAGCCTGATGCGCGGCTCGATCTCAGGACCCTGGGAATCATGACGTGAGCTGAAGGTAGAGGCTTAACCCACTGAGCCACCTAGGCGCTCCCAGACTCATTGTTAATATGCTTAAGTAGGGAGGGCAATGGTGTAATTAGAATCTGGAAAATACTTTTCCCAAACCATTTTCTTACAAATTAATTAAATCTGCAAGTTTAAATTGCGTATTTTCTAGATTCTTCCTCTTGCATCTCACAATGACATATTGCAGTTTCTTCATGGGAATATTGCTATAACAATAGAATGGAGATTTTTATATCCAAGAAAGCGATATTAACATTTTCAAAATATTTTAACCATCATGTAAGTTTCAAAGTTGAAAAATACTATATAGCAACATTGTTTCCTTTTCTCTTTGACCTTGTTTCCCCAGTGATCAATCATGGAGTCCCTTAGAATTTACCGTGTTTCAGTTTCGTTGTCACTGTTGCATATGGTTTTACTCTAATCATTTTTTAAAATAGCTTAGCAAGAAAAATATATTTCTAATATTTAATATCAAAAAGTACTTACAGAGTTAACATCATAGCCATTTGTATCCACTGGTCCCATCGTGTTTGATATTGAGCCACATTTTGTAATTCTGTAGTCATTTATGTCACTCACTAAATAGGATTCTGCTCTAATGATTTGAGTCAGGCCCAATTGGAACCTATAGCATTATCAATTTACAACCCCAAGAATATGACTAAAAAGACTTTTTGAATATTTTTAGTATTTGGACAAATACATTAGGCAACAAAAATTTCCAGTGTTTTTAGATTTAAAAATTAGGCATTTTGTAATATTAAATTACCAGATATGGCAAACCATTAATTGGATAGATCAGTGCTAATGAAGAAGTCCTTTAGTAAATAGCAATTAGAAATTTTCATTTGCACCAGACTGAAGTACAGATTAAACTGTCTAACAAAATAAGCTGAAGGGTTTGTATCAGAAAATGTGCCCTAATTTGATTTAGTCATCTGAGCAACCTAGAGGTTTTAATCTAAGAGCACCTAAGTAGGTGGCAGTCAGTGAAAGCTTCATTTAACAACAGTCAGATCAGTACTTGCAAAGGATTTTTGTGTTTGTGTGAGCGATGATATTAATTAGAAATGACAAACTGAAGGCTATGAAAGACCCATAAGGTTTACTGACTTATCTGCCAGGGTAATTATCACCATTGCTTTACTAAGGAAGTCTGCTATTGTTGAAGCTGCATTTCTGTTTAAGCAGCATCAACTTGCTGAAATTAGAAATATTTGAAAAAAGATTTTAAGAACTTTAATTCATAGGAGTGCCTTGGTTGCTCAGTCTGTTAAGCATTTGCCTTTGGTTCGGGTCACAATCTCAGGGTCCTGGGATTGAGCACGGAGTTGGGCTCCCTGTTCTGCTGGGAGTCTGCTTCTCCCTCTCCCTCCAACCCTCTCTGCTGCTTGTGCTCTCTGTCTCACTCCAATGAATAAAATATTTTTTTAAAAATGTAATTCATAAAATATGTTCTGAGTATTGCAATGTTTATTTAAAAATTTCCTTAGTTTGGGGCACCTGGGTGGCTCAGTCAGTTGAGCGTCCAACCTATCTCTTGGTTTCAGCTCAGTTCATGATCTCATGGGTGCTGAGATCCAGGCCCAGCTCAGGCTCCTCACTTGGCATGGGGTCTGCTTGGGATTCTTTCCCTCCGCCTCCCCCTCTCTCACTCACTCATGAATGCTCTCTAAACAAACAAACAAACAAACAAACAAATCTTTAAAAAGTGAAAAGTGTTCTTAGTTATAAATTCTATCAACTTGTTTTGTCGGTCAATATTACCACTGGTTCTATAAAATAGTTTTTTAAGATTCGGGGACATATGTAAAAGCTCTTTTTCTTTTTACGGTAGTTAAATTCTGGCAGTTTTATCTAAAGTTTTTTATAGACACTATAGTATCTGAATGCAGATTTGAAAAAACTGAGACCCTGTTCTACATTCTTTTTCCAATTATGACTTGTTTTTCATTAATGTAACCTATCTGCATTGTGCAGTATTCATTACAAAAGAACATGCTCCATTGATGGATAATAGATTTTGATTTTGATTTTGATTTTTTTTATTTTTTATTTTTTTTTAAGATTTTATTCATTTATTTGACAGAGAGAAATCACAAGTAGGCATAGAGGCAGGCAGAGAGAGAGAGGGAAGCAGGCTCCCTGCTGAGCAGAGTGCCCGATGCGGGACTTGATCCCAGGACCCTGAGATCATGACCTGAGCCGAAGGCAGCGGCTTAACCCACTGAGCCACCCAGGCGCCCTGGATAATTGATTTTTAGTATCCAAATTTCAATGGTGAAATTTGTCACCTTTGATTTTTAACTGTATGCTTTGTTGCCCTGAGATTGTGGATTAAGAAGACCTTAAATATTCTCATGGAGAATGGAGATTTTTAAAAAATGCCTTAGAAGAAAACAAAAGGAATTTTTTTCTTTATAAATATTTAATTTACATACAATAACAAGCAATAGTTTAAAATACACAGTTTGATGCATTTTGGTGAATGCAGATAATTGAATTAACAGTAGCTCAATTAAGAGAGAGGTCATATCCATCACTCCAGACATTCTTCAGACTACTTACTCTACCCTGCTCCTCCCAGTTTCCTACCCCCCGTCCAGGCAAGCACTATTCTGAGCTGTTCTGATTTCTTTCACTTTAATTTAGTTTAGCTCATCCTATAACTTGATACAGATGGAACTATGTTCTTTGTATATTTTCATTTATGCCATTTTTGTTTGATATAATGTTTTTGAGATTTATCTAACATTATTGCATGTTTCAGGGGTTTGTTTTGTTTGATTGCTGAGAAGAATTCTCTTTGTATAACAACAATCACCCATTGATGGATATTTGGGTTAGTTCTTATAACTAAATATGCCATGAATATTTTTATAATAGTCTCTTTGTGAACATTCAAAATATTCTCTTGGATAAATTCAAAGATGTAGCATTGTTTAATTACACAACAAACTGCCAAAATATTTTTCAGAGCGATTGTGCAAGGTATTGATTTACTGCCTCTTATCTCCCCATTCACTTTTCATTGCCTGTTCTACAGTAATGGAACTAGATCTCCTAAGCATGGCCTGTAATAAACCAAATGTTAAGCTTCATCAATACAGGGTACTGCAAGGGTCTGTGGAGTGAAGGATTTCTCCTCCTGCTTCTGGAGTACCTCTGGGTCTCCTTCTACTCCAGTGATGCTTGAAGGAGAGACGTGCAGGGGTGCTCCGCCACAGATGGATGACTAGTATGTACAATCCCATGGCAAGCTTGCATACCTGATCTTGGTGGGCACTGTCTATCCCAGGTACACACCCCACTCTCCCCACTCCATGGGAAGGGTGCCCCAACTCTGCCCATGCACATGTCTGCTAGCTTCAGCCCATCGCATACTGGATGAGTGTTGCCTACTTGCCAGTCCCAGCTGTGGTTCCCTTCCCTCCAGTCTCAGGGCACCTCTCCCAGATAGGAGGGGGGAATGGGTATGGTGTCGCCTACTTTGCCAGTGACTATGGACCAACTGGCTTTCACCCTATCCACCAAATAGGCTTCTGGGCCGTCCAATGCATTGCAACCTTCTCCAATGAGAACTGAATTCCACATCTGGGGAGAAAGTGCATCTTTCTAGTTTGGCTCTTCTGTTGATACTCTGTTTCATTATTAGAGTATCCCTTAGAGCTTTCTTTACTCCTTCAGAGTTATTCTTCTACCGTAATTAGAAATTCCTTATTTTAAACTTTCCCTATTTGAGTTACTATGTCTTTTGTCTCCTAATTAGACCTGGACTATTAACAGTAATTATAGCATTCTATACTCCCACCAGCCACATGTTTGGTTAGTTGATCTACATTCTTGCAAACACTTCTCTGTTCAGTTGTTTTGTTTGTTTGTTTTGTTTTGTTTTTTAACATTCCTTCTAGTGGTGAAGTGGCAACTTACTATACTTTTAATTTTATATCACATTGAGTAGACGATTTCAGGGCATTATCTCCTGATTCACACCCAAGATTAAATGGTCATTGATACAATTCCTTGTTATGCATATATGTCTCTGTGTTTGCATACAAGTGTGTAAGCTATCTAATGGTAGTAGTGTTTGACACAGCTTTCAGAGGAAACAAATCTGTGTTTGGAAATTTCTTTCTTTCTTTTTTTTTTTTTTTAAGGAATAGCTTCATTGTTCTTTAAAAGAGTTCATGTAGAAATTATTATTTTTACTTTTAAGTCAGTAAAAATAGAAGAGTAAACTTTATTTAGGAAAACGGTGACTTTAGAGTCAGTGGCTTTTATCGGACAGAGGTGTCCTAATAGAGAGCTGAGAAAAAGCAAAATGTCACTCAAAGTCAGCCACATATCCTCCCATTGGATAGTTAGTAGAGCTGTATAGCAAATTATAGAAGATTTTGTAGGACCTTCATAGCTATCAATAAAAATACAAATGATATTGCCAAATATGGTGCTTTCTATATGTCTGGAAATATTTAAGGCACTTTACATACAGTCATGCTGAGTCACATGGACATTTTTTCAACTCAGTGTTAATTTTTAAAAATATTTCCTCCTTTTCATATAATAGCTCCTAAATGAGTTAAAGTACACAATTATAGAATATGTTATTTGGTATTTTAGAATTAGCTCGATTTCCTTAATTCCTATATGAAAACATTAAGGGGTATAGAATCATTGGGGGACATCATCAAAAACTACAGGTAAATATTATTTCAATAAGCCAAGACATTATTGACACATTAGTAGGGACTCTTCTTTATGATTCTATTTTAGGCACCCTCTTAGTGTTAGCTGAATCATAGATATCTTTTGATCAAATATTAGAAAGAAAATCCTAAATTTAAATCTTTATGATGGGGATTCTCACTTTTGTCTATCAAGTACAATTTTGAAATTGGAAACCAGTAAAAATAATAGTTTTTTACATATAATCAAGTATTCTGATGCATCTCTTCTGTAAAATAAACACTGTTAACATTTATCACTTTAAGAAGTATTATGGATAATATAATATGTGGACAAAATAATGATAAACAGAAGAATGATATTTTTAAATTGTCAACAATATTTTAATACCAGAGTGTAATGACTGTCGGATGAAATTCTGTCTCGTAATAGTAGCTAGAGATCTTATTAACTTTGAGTTATCAATGTAGTAGTCATTTGCATTTCATACAATTGTATAAGATATGCTATTATTGAAATAAACATTGTGATATTTTGATATATATTTATGACAAAATAATTAATTCAACAATTGCATCAAAATCTGGCAGTGGTATAGACCTCCACATTTAATGTCTGTAATGGTGAGACCACAGTTAGAGTGGAAGAATTTTCTATAACTAAAGTAATGTTAAGGTTTAAAACTAAGAAAAGTCACTCCAAAGACTTGCAGCCACATTTAATCACATTTAGCGCCACAAAATTGGCTGTCAAAAGTCTAATTAACTATCAGGCATTAGCTCTATTTTCCATGCTGCTCACTTGCATAGCCTTTCATTGTAACATCTGGCAAGTTTAAAAAAAATCCCTAGAAAACTATTTCTTCCTATAGTTTTACAGCATAGAGTTTTAGTGAAATGAACTGTTGTTAAAACATCAACGGAAGCATATTCAGTGCGTCATTGTTGAACCGTGAAGGTTTTTAAAATATGTTTGAGTTACCGGTCCCTTCATTTTATGTGAAAACACACAATTAAGTTTAGAGAGACATTTCACCAAGTGAATGCTGATGTGTACTTTGATTTCGCTATTTAGTGATATAAATTTTCCAACATTTTTCCAAAGTTGAAACCCGGCCTTCAATGGCACGCGATGAATGTTTAACTTAGTTTTTGTTTTCTTGATTTTTTTTTTTTTCAAATGGCTAAAGAATTCTTTCATTACTTAAGTATAATTATGTTACTAGTTGAAATTCAAAGAGAAGGACATATTTGCTTATGTCTTTGGTGTACTAGTTGGAGATAAGCATCTCACAACACAAAGTTTTGATGATAAGAAAATATTATAATATCCAGGGAGTAAAGGCTAATAGTTTACACAGTACTACAGACTGAAAATAGACTTATTAATTAGTGGCAACAGAGGGCAAAATAACATGAAATAATATTTTTTTACTGTGGCCAGAAAAAAGTAATTATCACATAAGAGTTCCAGACACAGCTAAATTATCCTTTAAAAATGATTAGAGGGGTACCTGGTGGCTCAGTTGGTTAAGCATCCTGACCTTTGGCTAGGTCAGGATCCCAGAGTCCTGGAATCCACCCCAGTGTCTGGCTCCATATTCAACAGGGAGTCTGCTTCTCCTTTTCCCTAGGCCTGTCCCCCAACCTATGCTCTCTCTTTCTCACTTTCTGAAATATCTTTAAAAAAATGAAAATGATTGGAAAATAAAGATACATTCAGAAAAATATATAAAAGGTATAGTACCAATTGCACATGCCAAAAGAACGATAAAACAATATGCTTCCACACATAAAATTATACAAGAGAACCCAAGGGCTCCTGGGTGGCTGAGTGGGGTGAGCCTCTGCCTTCAGCTCAGGTCATGATCTCAGGGTCCTGGGATGGAGTCCCACATCAGGCTCTCTGCTTGGCAGGGAGCCTGCTTCCTCCTCTGTCTCTGCCTGCCTCTTTGCCTACTTGTGATCTCTTTCTGTCAAATAAATAAATAAAATCTTTAAAGAAAAAAAAACAAAAACAAAAACAATCAAACAAGAACAAAAAAAGAGAACCCAAAAGGAAATGTAAATTCCAAGAAGCAGTGATGGGTAAATGGCAGATTTTATGATTTTAAATAAGCTATAACAGTAAAAATAATAATATTTATTATTATTATTTGTGTGTGTAAACAATTCAAGGAAATCACTAAAAGAGAGTTTTGACTTCCAACTAGCAGAAGAAAAAAGGTACTAAATAAGATATAATTGGGTGGCTGGGTGGCTCAGTCTTTTAAGCATCTGCCTTCAGCTCAGGTCATGATCTCAGGGTCCTGGGATCAAGCTTCCTACTCAGTGGGGAGTCAGTTTCTCCTTCTCCCTCTGCCTGCCCCCCTCTCAAATAAATAAATAAATAAATAAATAAAAAGAAAGGTTAAAAAATATAATTAACATACTATGAGGCAGGAAAGAAGAAGTAAAAACAAAGAAAAGAACCCCTGCATATAGAAAGCACAAAATAGGGCACCTGGATGCCTTAGTCAGTCCAGCATCAGCCTTGGGCTTTGGTTGGGATCCTGGAGTCCTGGGATCAAGCCCTGCATTGAGCTCAACCTCTATTGTTCCCCCTGCTTGTGTCTTTTGCTCTCTCTCTGTCAAATAAATAAATAAAATCTTTTTAGAAAGCACAAAGCAAAGTGAGAAGAAAGAGTACAATTAAATAAAAAAAAAAATCACATTTGAAACAGAAGAGGAGATAGGTCACCTTAGACTGGGCTTGTAAATCCATCTAAGAATTCTTGAGAACATTCTTAAACTATAAAAATTAAGAATTAAAAATAAAGGAATTCAGACAAAAGTTAACTGGGCAAATACTAATAAAAAGACAATTAGTTATAACAATATATTTTTAAAGATTTTATTTATTTATTTATCTATTTATTTATTTGTTTGTTTTTGAAGATTTTATTTATTTATTTGACAGACAGAGATCACAAGTAGGCAGAGAGAGAGAAGCGGAAGCAGGCTCCTGCTGAGCAGGGAGCCCAATGCCGGGCTCAATCCCAGGACCCTGAGATCATAACCTGAGCCAAAGGCAAAGACTTAATCCACGGAGCCACACAGGCTCCCCAGTTATAGCAATATTAATAACAGAAAAAGTCCACAAATGGTGGAAGTGAGGAATGGGATGTTTATTCAATCGATTCAGATTTGGTTGTCTCAGAATACCTATTCCAACAGACCAGTGCTTGATACTCTCAAAATCCTCTTTTTTTTCTGCTCCAAAGGTAGCCTTGTTCCCATGCCCATCTTTACACTCAGTTCCCCTAGAGTGGATTCTTATTCTTTCTCCGCTGGACATTCTTAGTTTCCTTGTCTTGATCAAATATTATTCAAAGCATAACCAAATTTTATGAGTGATCTCTTTACCATAAAACATAATTATGTAACTCTCCAAATTAAAATTATTGAGTGACATGGCATTTCTTAAAAGGAGAGTTCCAAAAGGTAATAAGCTTTCATCTGCCTTCCCAGTGTTTTTTCCTAGTACTTTCAGGCAGCATGCACATTTTATATTTCATTGATCATGAACCATCTGTCATTCCAAGGATAGAGCATACTTTTTATATCTTATGCAATTCATACTATCTTCTTATATGGAGTTTTCTTTCATTTTGCTTATTGTGCATATTTCAAAACCTGCCTAAGTTTGCATTCATCCTAATTATCCCTCATTCACCACTATATGTCTCCTTAAACTGTGTGTGTATATGTGTTTTCACATAGCTAAATGTATATACACAGTAAATATGTATGGGTATAATTTCCACTTAACAATGTATTCTAATTGTCATATGTATATAAAAGATATATATATCTTTTCCAATTAAAATATTGAGTCTGTTGAGGACAGGGGATCCATTCCATGTAGGATATCTGGTGCCAAAAATGTATGCTGAAATCTAATAACATGTTTTGAAAGAAGAATGTTAATTTGACATTCAGTCCAAAAGCTTGACTTTTATAGATGAACCCATCAAGCTACATAAATATTACTAGTTTTTACTACAAAAACTGGTAATATTTGTCTTTGAAAAATCTGAATCAATATTGGGAATATTAAGTTTTTATTATATTTGTCAAGATTTTAAGAAATCTTTTCTCTGGTGTTGATTTAACTAAGGTAACTGGTTCAACATTAGCCCCTCTAAAAGTAAAATGCAGAATTATTTAAAAGTGCTCTAGCCTAAAGTCATTGGGATTTAATCTTCTAAAAAGCTACACATTTTTTGTGGATAAACACTGTTAAATTCCAGAAGTGAGTTTTTACAGATTAAGAGTTCTGATCTTGAAGTTTATTTCAGAAGGGGATGGGATTATGGACATTGGGGAGGGTATGTGCTTTGGTGAGTGCTGTGAAGTGTGTAAACCTGGCGATTCACAGATCTGTACCCCTGGGGATAAAAATATATGTTTATAAAAAATAAAAAATTAAAAAACAAAACCAAAACACCAAACTATAAAAAAAAAAAAAAAAAGAAAGGTTTCTTTCTGCTTGTCTTTGAGTCAAAACATCCATCTCCTCCTGTCTTTGGACTCAAACTCAGACAGTAACTTACACCATCAGCTCTCCTGATTCTCAGGCCTTTGGACTCATATGAGAACTTTACCATGGGGTCTCCAGCTTACTGGCAGCAGATTTTGGAATTCTCAGCCTCCATAATCACATGAGTCAATGCCTTATAGTAAAGATAGATAGATGAGATATAGATAGATATAGATAAGAAAGATAGATAGATAGATAGATAGATGCATCTGTTGGTTCTTTTTCTCTGGAGAAAACAGACTTGATGTCAATAAATCAAATGCTAACAAAAAACAAAAAGAGTTCTGATCTTGAAGTTTATTTCAGTTCTTGATACAAACAATAATACCTATCTTTGCACCTTAATGACTCACTTTTTGCCTTTCCCTCTTTGAAGACCACCTGCATGAAACATGAAAACTAATGATTCTTCTGCTGCGATGGGAATTCAGCACCTTTCAGTCATTTTCTGTGTTTGTTTTCTTGACCCAACATCTGTATTGCATGTCCTTACTTATTGGTTGCCTTGATGTAAGGACCTCTTCTCAAGAATTAGATCTTTTCAAACTGACATACCTGTATACAGTCATGTTTGTTTCCTGTTCTCATCCAACCCTTGCTGTCTCAGGTACTTCCACCATAAGCAGCTGGGTCAGGCTGGATATGTCCTAGCTTTCTCTGGTCTAGCAATGAGTGGGGGATTCTGGACTAAAAAACAAATATTCTGGTGAAAGAGTGAGGGAAATTCTATATCACAAGTGAAATGCAACCACATCATGAGTGCAAATATAAAGCATTCAGACTGCCTTTTTTTTTTTTTAACAAAACAAAAAAGAAGTATTAGTTATGTCCTCAGGTTAGTTCACATCAGTCAGAAAGATTATGAAAGATTAAGACAGAAAGAACATGGCCAGATGAATTCGAGTGTGCTAGCTGAAATCTTCCTAGGGATCATGGTACTGGATGCTTGAGAAAAAATACACTAACACAATAATACAGAATAGAATAGGAGATGTTAATTTGAAAAAAAATGGAAAGAAGAGGATAGCAACAGAAGGAGGTGATGAATTTATGCCAGGCTTTTTTAAAATACAGGATTGAGTCTAATCCATGGGCTTCAGCCAAGGGGAAGATGGTTGTGTTATTGTTGTGATTTCAAGAATAAAATCTCAAGCATCTGTATTTATAGTGTGTGATGTTTTATAATTTTTAAGCTGCCAACAATGTAAGTTCTATTCAAAAATACAGATGGTTAAAATCACATGCACAGAAAGTGATCTTTTCCTTACTGTAGATCCTATGTATCTGGTTCTTCATGTTCACTTTCTATTGTATTTTCAATCTCCTGACAAATACTACTACTCTTTCATTTGATCATTTCTATAGAATTGTATGTAAAATTTTATTAAATTAATTTTCATGTGCTGTATTTGTTCTGATAATTTCTTTCTCATTCTATGTCAATTTTGGGGTTCTTTTATTTGTACTTTTTTTGGTACTTTTATTAAGTAGGTATAATGTAAGAGGTGTCATGGAACTTTAGAAAATTATCTAATGTAAGCTGTATAAGATAAATAAAACTAAAAGAAATAAGTAAAGATAACTATTAATGGTCTGAATTTGGTGTATAACTAGATTAGATTAATCCTGATAGATTCACATGTACATTATTTTATTTCAAAACAAATACACTCCTTTTTCAGAATAATGTATGTTAGGTTAAATATATTCACAATGAGTGTAGGACATATGAATATAGATACAATTGTATGTATAATGACATTTTTTTAGCCAGAATTGTTTGATTTCAATCAATATTTGAAAGTGGTATTCGCAATTAAAAGTCAAAATAGGGGGCACCTGTTGGTTAAGCATACAACTCTTGGTTTCAGCTCAGGTCATGATCTGGGGGTCCTGGGATCAAGCCCTACATCATGGAGCATGGAGCCAGCTTGAGATTCTCTCTCTCCCTCTTCCTCTGCCCTTCCCGCTCATGTGCCTCTCTTTCTCGCTTTCAAATAAATAAATAAAATATTTTAAAAAATCAAAATAGACTATAGATTAGAAATATCACAAAACATTTTAATGCTTTCTAAGTTATTGTATGTACTTTCTTTTATGTTGTCTGACAAGAAGGCATACAGGTCTAAAGTGCACGAGTTCAATGAGACAATTTTCTAATTAGTGATAGTTTAAACTGTGATAGTATGAGAATGTTCTAGCAACTTGCATTTGCATGGTGAACAAAGTATATTCAACATTTCATAGAGAATAAAATAACTACTTTTGTTTATCTTATGTTTTAAAATTTCTCTGAAATTAAGAAAAACTATAATTGATCTAATCATTGACTATTATTTTTTTTTTCTCAGAAGAAACTTAACAGATGCACTTGAACATATTATTATGATGTAAGATGTCTACTAGTGAACATATGATCAACTCTATATGTTAGTATTTTTAATTTTAAATCTCATGAGTATTTGAAATCTCAAAAAAGAGTTTTGTAGAAATATACTTCTTGGAGAAAGAAAATGTGTAAGTTTTTATGATTGATTGATTGGTTTTAGAAAGAGAGAGAGCATGAATGGGGATTGGCGGAAGGAGAGAGAATCTCAAGCAGACTTCCCACTGATGTGCAGCCTGAACCAAAATCAAGAGTTGTGTGCTCAAAGACTGAGTCAACCAGCACCCCAAAATATGTTTTTATATATGAGCACCTATATATGTAGTTTGTATCTGTATTTGATTGAAATTGGGTTCATTTACTGTTTATTAAAATGTATTAACTTTAGTTAGGTTATTGATTTAACACATTCATAAAACTAAATTTGATTTGTACACCAAATGTTAACTCTAGTTTCCTCTAAGTTTAAAATTTGAAGAGACCAGCTCTTTCATGGTCAGTGAAAAGCTCAGGGCTCTCCCAAATACTTCTTCATATTCTAAATACACATCTTTCAGGTCACCTGTGCTCCATTTTTCTAAATGCATTAGAATTTTATTTTCAGTTTCCATCTTGCATGAGTTCTTTTTCTCTCAGTTGTGACATGTACCCAAAGTGGACATTCAGTGCCTGTTTCTTATTTGTGCCAACTCCCTCCTTGGCTTTCCACACGCAAAATCACAAAAAATATCACCAAACATCACAAACAGTGATTACCAATAACAGTATTATTCATAATAAACAGAATGTAGAAACAACAAAATTTCCCTCAACTAGTGAATGGATAAATAAAATATAGTATATCTATATAATGATATTTAGCAATTTAAAGGAATGAAGTAGTGTTGCATTCTAGAACATGGTTGGACCTTGAAAACATTGCCCCAAACAAGGGAAACCAGTCAGAGAAGACCACATAATGTATAATATCATGTACATAAAATATTCAGAATGGGCAAATCTGTAGAGACAGAAATTATACTAGTGGGTACTCTTATTAGGGATTGTGAAGGAGTTAGGGTAGTTGGCATGGTAATTGGAAGGTGATAATTAAAGGGTATCATTTCTTTGAGGTAATAAAAACTTTCTAAAATTTATTATGATAACAGTTTCATAGCTGTGAATATACTGAAAACTACTGAATTTCAAGATGAAAAGAATGAATTGTATGCAAGTTATAGCTTATTAAAACTGTTATTTAAAATATCACCAACAAATCACACAATCTTTGTGTTGGCATCCACCAAGAGAGACATTTTGTTTAGAAAAATAGTGGTTCAAATTTCAAGCAAGATTTAAAAATGACAATGCAATATCTCAATTATTACCCTGATGCACTCAGCCGGTTCCTAGTGTAGCTGTAGACTTTTCTTATATATCCAAATTATTAATGCCCACTAACATCTTTTGGGTTTAATCCTTTATCTCCTCCCACCTACATCTCTCTAGGGAAAACAAAAGTAGAAATTATTATTGTCTACTGACAGAAGTATTACAGTAACACACCCCAACTTTATCTCTACATCTTTACTGCTTAGAAAACAACAACTATAGAAAAATTTTGTGTTGAAGTTTCCGTTTTGTTTACACATTGTTTGATCATAGGCAGGTATTTTATCTTCTGAATGGAATAAATAAGACAAAACTGCAGCCATTTATGAACTCTGAGTTAGGAAGGGAGAAATAGAAGCATCTCAAAAGAGGAAGAATGTGAAGAAAATTTAGAGCTGAACTTCTATGTAAAGTCCTTGATCAAATTGTTTGATGAGATTAGATACCTCCATTTCTCAGAAACATATCTTAATATTTTCTGAACAATTTTTTTTTAGCTTTAGATCCAGCTAAAGATCCATGCCTAAAGATGAAATGTAGTCGCCATAAAGTATGCATTGCTCAAGATTCTCAGACTGCAGTCTGCATTAGTCACCGGAGGCTTACACACAGGTAAACATTATTAAATTAAATTCCACTGATTGAATAGTGTTCCTTACCATGTATAACTGCTGAGTGTAAATATTTGGCAATATCTGCTAAGCTTTTATCCAGAGTTTTATTGAAACAATTTTAGAGGCTTGGTTAATTCAATTATAATTCACTTGGATTAAACATTGTAATCAATCAGAATTACTATGGATTACAGAATTTAGGTATATATTATTAAAAAAGAGGATTTTGTGAAGATTGGATTAAAGTCTTATATCTGCATACTTACATTTTTTCTGTTTTAAGGAATAAGTACAATTTTGTTATCCTCTAAATATTTATGCTTATGCCTTGTCAAATGTCATATTTTCCTGAAGGGATAATTGGAAACCAAGCCAAAGGGGAAAAAATGAGAGATGTTCATAAAAAAGATGAAAAGTCACAATATAGAAACATGAACCTAGAACCCTTGAGGACACTTTACTCTAAGGAAGCACTCATACTGGTGGAGTCCTTGTAGTCTGGAAGCTTATTCAATATTTAAAAGAAGAAAGGGTTTTAAATATATTTTTTAAATAATGATATCACTGCTTCTATCAGATAGGCTCTATTTCGAGGAGGATTGGTAGTTTAGAAATATCCTATAAAGTTTCATGCTGCGTCCTAAGGATTGAAGCATGCCACAAACAAAAGTAAAATCACTGGGTAACTGACTGAAGCAAGCAGGCATATTCATTCCCTTTATTACTTTAAAAAGAATTCTCTTTATGAGAACACTTTTTTTTTTTTTTTTTTGGATATTGGATCTGCATTACTCTCACATCAAATTAGGAACGGAATTTCACTATTTGGGTATGTTCGGGGATTAATTGCATTTTGACTTCAGTGTACTTACTTTAAAGTCTATTATTCAAACACACCAACAGAGATTAAAAACATTAACGAATAAGAATGTAACATTTCTAAAAAATGGAAAAATTTAAATTTTGTTGGCTTTTCTTATTGATATAAAAGCACATATGCATAAAACGCCTTATTGTATGCTGAATGGAGTCAAGGAAGAACTTATTCTATAATGCCACGTCTACAGTGTCAGGTTTCAAGTGTCAAGGCAGACTAATGCAACCAAGATAAAGAATTTAGGAATGAGTTCACTTGGGATGAAAGATTCATGGCATATCAGTAGTGTATTTGCAGAAGTAAGAGAGAGAGAGGGAGAAAGCGGGCAACAGTTTTGGAATTCAAAATGTAAAAGATTTCTAGGAAACAGTGTTGTTATAAAATTAATGCATTGTGGGAGGACACAAAATGGGAAAGCAGAACTATCAACAAAATATTCCCCACTCAATCATGTCCTCTGTTAATTTTACCAAGGGCCTCCGAAACTTTGGGCCAGAATTTTATTATTCTATTTATTTCCATAGGATTTCAAAAAGCTTCTGAATTTCTTGAACTAATATTAATTAATCATCCAAATTTTAAATATTAATGTGCAAACATATGTATGGAGGGGATGAGGAAGAGTTAATTTTTACTTCAGGAATCAGTAAGAGGGTGGTATTGGAAAGATTTCCTGTATAATCCCTCACCTAAATTGCAGAGATGTAGTCAATTCATTTCATAAAAATGCCAAAACTGTTTCATCACAAGTTTCAGAGACCCTGAGAAAGATTTTCATCTATACACATTTAACACTTCATTGGCCATTTCACCTCTGGTCCTCTGAACCAAGTCAAAGAGCAACTGAAGACCTCACAGCTAATCTCATGCCTGGGGGCAGAGACTCCACAATTGCTGAATGCTGAAGCCAGGAGAAGTTAAAGTAACTGACTCGAGATCACTGAGAATTTTCAGAGCATTGATCCAATAAATACATACTGACACCAAAGTCCATGCTTTTTACAACTGTGCTGTCTCACTGCTTCTCTAAATTATTAAAAACAAAACAAAACAAAAACAAACAAACAAAAACATGTTACTACAGACAAAAAAAAAAAAAAAAAAACTTTCTTAACATGATAAAGGCTCAGGGGCGCCAGGGTGGCTCAGTGGGTTAAAGCCTCTGCCTTTGGCTTGGGTCATGATCCCAGGATCTTAGATCAAATCCTGCATCAGGCTCTCTGCTCACCAGAGAGCCTGCTTCCTTCTCTCTGGCTGCCTACTTGTGATCTCTGTCTGTCAAATAAATACATAAAATCTTAAAACAAAACAAAACAAAACATGATAAAGGCTCAGAACCAATAGCTAGAATATTTCTTAATATAAACAGGTGAACTGTCCTGAAGAGAGCACCATTGCTATCTCTGCCTTTGGTATAGTAGGAGGCTGGGGAAGTTGGGGAGACTACTATGTCTTAAGTAGGTGGAATTCTAAGTGTTTTATGTAAATAGTATTTAGCCCTGTTCTACTCTGATAGACACTACTATAAAATTTGCACTCAATACACACTATTCAAGAAATAAATAACTAGTTTCCAAAGAATTGATTTTAAGATTAATATTTGATATGCTTTATTTGCTTTGAGGATGTCAGTACATAGTGAATGTTTATACAACACTTAGGGAAGGAGAGTTTTACCAAGCAGTTTGATCAGTAAAAGTTGGCTAATATAAATATAGCAGTTCTTAAATCTGGGTGTTGTGTGTATGATATGGGGATGAGGTACAGAAAACAAGGAAAACAGTTTAATTAATCAATTCTGGTCACTTACATAGTTTAGATTATAGATTATTACTGTTTTTATTTAATGAAACCACTTATCATTTTTTCCCCATAAAAGAGAAAATGGAATTTTTTGTTTGCATCTGTAGGAAGAATCCTATTTTTCAAAGATGTTTTCCTAATTTCTCTATCCCTCTCAAACTAGATGCTATGTACTGACATTCACTATGTACTGACATCCTCAAAGCAAATAAAGCATATCAAACTATCCATTTTTCCATTACCTTAGAATGCTGAACTCATTTTGAAATATTCATATGCATTTGTAATATATGTATATATATATAATATATATATAATATATTGTCTAACATAATGTATATGTAATATATTATCTAACATTAATCTCCATCAACTGACAGGAAGTTTCATGAAGTCAGTGTCTATGTCTTACTACTTTATAATCAGCTTGACATGCTGGCTAGTATATATTTTCTTTGAAGAATGTATTAAAATAGCTTTTATTTTTGAATGCTTAGAGAAGAAAATTGAGTAGTTTGATCATTTGAACTGGTCAACCTAGATAATCTAAGTGGAAGTTTTTTTCTGTGTGCTTTGTGCTTATTTGTTGAACATAGTCTGGAAAGGATATAGAAGTCATCAACAAATATCTTTAATAAATTTGTTGAGAAAGAAGGGTTCAAGATGGCAGTGTAGAAAAATCATGAACTTACCTCCTTTCATGGACACAATAAATTTATAACTACATGTGGAATAATTTCCTCTGAAAAAGACCTAAAAACAATGAACAGAGCCTCTCCAACAAAGGAAAAAGGGGTACACTTTGAAACACACACATACACACACCAGGAATGGTAATCCATAATCAGGATGGATCTCAAAATATAGAACTTTTCCTTAAGAATTGAAGGGTCTATTCTCTGTGTCAGGACCCCAACCCCTAGGTCCTTCACAGGACAGGTGAGTGCCCCAAATGTCTTGCTTTGAAATCCAATGGGAATTACATCCAGAAAAACCATAGAACTGTAAGGAACAGAGAACATGCTCTTAAGGGGCTTGTGCACAGGCTCACTTGCCTTGGGATCCAGCCCAAAATCAAGTGTTTGAAGAGTACCCAGAACACATGTGAAATAGATGTAATTACTGATCTTAAAGCATCTGCTGGAAAGACAATAACTTGGGGCTCTCTCTGAGGACAAAGGCATTCTTAGGTGCCATTTTTACAAACTAATTTCAAATGCAGGTGCTGGTGGATACTACTTAGAACTCTCCCTCTAACCTGTTAGCACCAGAAGGTATTCCCTACTGAGGGTCCCACCAACTCTTATGCTGCAGCCACACATCACATGTGGCCTCGAGTGAGAGACATACACACCTCTGTGCCACATAGCCATATGCTACAGCTGGGCCAGGGGAAATCCTTGCTCATTCCCATCTTGTAGCTGCAGCCTCACAACAGCAGGTGGATGCACACAGCTCATGTAAAAGATACCTGTGGTTGCCAGGGAAGATAGCACTTCTGAACCCTACACTATCTCCTACATTAGGATATATCCTACATGAGACCACTCCTTTAAGATGGGAAGTGGTAGCTGATCTGCCTAATACATAGAAGCAAACACAGAAAGTCAGGCAAAATGAGTAAAGAGAAGACTTTTCCAAACAGACAAGAAAAAGCCTCAGCAGAAAACTGTAACAAAACAGAAATAAGCAATTTGCCTGATAAAATTTTAAAGTAATGGTCATAAAGATGCCCCCTGAACTTGGGAGTAAGATGGATGAACACAGTGAGAACTTTAAATAAAGAGATAGAAAATATAAGAAAGTGCCAAATTAAAAAAAATTATAAAGCTGAAGAATACAATAACTAAACTAAAAAATAACCATTGAGTAGCTCAAAAGAAGACTGAATGAAGCAGAAGAATGGATCAGTGAGTTGGAAAACAACTCAACAGCATTCACCCAAACAGAGCAACAAAAAGAAAAAAGAATTATAAAAAGTGAAGATATTTTAAAGGACCTTTGAGAAAGAATTAAGCAGAATAACATTTGCATTATAGAGGTGTAAAAAAGAGAAGAGAGAGAAAAGGCCAGAAAACTTTTTTGAAGAAACAATGGCAGAAAACTTTACTAATCCAGGAAAGAAAACAGACACACAGGTCCAAGAAGCCCAGAGAATTCTAGACAAGATGAATACCAAGAGATCCACAGTAAGACATATTATAGTTAAAATGTAGAAGTTAAACAGAAAAAACAAACAAAAAAACAAACAAACTTAAAAGCAGCAAGAGAAAAACAACTTGTTAAAAAAACGGAAATACATAACTTTACCAGAAGATTTTTGACACAAACTTTGGCTGCCAGAGGGAGTGGCATCATATATTTAAACTATTGAAAGAAAAAAAAAAAAAAAAAAACTTTCAGCCAAGAATTCTTTACCCTATAAGGTTATCCTTCAGAATTGAAGTGGAGATTAAGAGTTTTCCAGACAAGCAAAAAATGAAGAGGCTCATCACCACTAAACCAGCCTTACAAGAAATGATAAAGGGACTTCTGTGAATAGAAAAAAAAAAATTGGCCCTAATTAATTACAAGAAAACACATGAAAGTAAAATAGTTCACTGGAAAAGGTAAATATATAGCATAGACAGTGAATCCATCAATTATAAGACAAGCATGAAAGTTAAAGTCAAAAGAAATAAAATTAACTAAAACTACATTAATTAGTTAAGGGATGTATAATATAAAATGATCAACTTAGGGACATCTGGGTGGCTCAGTCTGCTCACTTTGGCTCAGGACATGATCTTGGAGTCCTGGGATCAAGCCCCACATTGGGCTCTCTCCTCAGCAGGGACTCTGTTTCTCCTTCTTACTCTGTCTTGCTCTCACTCTTGCTCAAATAAATAAATAAATAAATTCTATTAAAAAAAGATCAACTTAACCACCTGTTACATACACAGGATGTTATATGTGAAACTCATAGTAACCATAAAGCAAGAACTTACACTAAAATTAAAGAAGTAAATAAATAAAAGAATCTAAATATAACACTAAAGAAAATCACCAAACCACAAAGAGACAGGGAAAAAAGAAAAAGACAGCTAGAAAACAATTAACAAAATGGCAATAAGTGCATACCGATCAATAATTGTTATCAATGTAAATGGGCTAAACTCTTCAATCAAAGACATGGTGGCGGAATGGATAAGGAACATAACCCATCTAATATGCTATCTAAAAGAAACCAACATTATTTTTTTAAGTTTATTTATTTAGTTAGTTATCTAGTTAGTTAGTTATGTAATCTCAAGAGCCAATGTGGGGCTCAAACTTATGACCTCAAATCAAGAGTCACATGATCTTCGAACTGAGCTGGCGAGGTGCCCTGAGACTGACTTTAGAAGTAGGGTCATACACAGACTGAAAGAGGAGGAATGGAAAATGATTTCCATGAAAAATGAAACAGAAAGCTCTTTTAGCTATACTCATATCAGAGAAAATAGACCAAAATAAAGACTGTATAACAGACAAAGAGGGGCATTACATGATGATAAAGGGACAATCCAACAAGAGGATATAACAATTTTAAATATCTATACACTTAACATAGAACACCTAAATAAAGTAAATATTAAGTACCTAAAGGGGACAATTGACAACAATACAATAATAGTTAACATCAAAATTATATAATTTCATATATTATTCAGACAAGAACTCAATAAGGAACCATCAGATCTAAATGATAACATCAGACCAAATGGACTTAATATATATAGAACATTCCATCCAAAAGCAGCACAATATGGATTATTTTCAAGTGCACATGAAATATTCTCCTGGGTAGATCACACGTTGAAACACAAAATAATTCTCAATAAATTTAAGAAGGTTGAAATGATATCAATTATCTTTTCCTGCAACTACAGTGGTGTGAAACCTGAAAACAATTACAAATTGAAAACAGGAAAAAAAAAACATAAAAATGGGGAGATTGAATAATGTGCTATTGAACAACAATGAGATCATTGAATAAATTGAAGAATAAATTTAAAAAAAGAATACTTAGAGACAAATGAAAACAAAAATAGGATATACTAAAATCTATAGGATGCAGCAAATACAGTTCTAAAAGGGAAGTTCATATCAATAAAAGCTTACTTCAAGGAGTGAAAAAAAGGGAAAAAAACTTAAGTAAAAAAAAATCTAAATTTATACCTAAGACAATTAGAAAAAGAAGAACAAATGAAGCCCAAAGTTAATAAAAGGAAAGAAATAATAAGGATCAAAGTAGAAATAAGTAATATAGAAAGTAAAAACACAATAGTAAAGATCAGTAAACTGAGAATTGGTTCTTTGAAAACATAAGCAAAATTGACAAAGAATTAGACTAACCAATTAATAAAAAGAGGGATCAAATAAATCAAATCAGAAATAAAAGAGTAAGTTATAGCTGATACCATAGAAATACAAAAGATTATTAAAAAAAATTACACATCTCTATCAACAAATTGAACAACCTAGATGAAATAGATAAATTTCTAGAAACACATGATCCTGTAAGACTGAATTATGAAGAAATAGAAAATCTAAATAAACTAATTTCTAGTGATACCGAATGGGTAATAAAAAATATCCCAAGAAATGAAAGTCCAGGACCAATGGTTTCACTAGTGAATTCTGCCAAACATTAAAAAATTTAACACCTTTTCTTCTCAAACTCTTCCAAACAGTTGAAGATGAACAATACTTTCAAACTCATTTTATGATGCTAGCCTTAACCTAATTCCAAAATCAGAGGACAGTACACACACACACACACACACACACACACGAAGAGCAGTATCCTTCATGATATAGATCCCAAAATCCTCAACAAAATATTAGCAAACCAAATTCAACAATACATTAAAAGGATTATTCCCCACAATCAAGTGGGATTTATTCTTGGGTTGCAGGGATGGTTCAATATCCACAAATCTATCAACATAATACCCCACATTAAAAAGAAGAAGAAGAAGAAGAAAAATCATATGACCATCTCAGTAGATGCAGGGAAAAAAAAATGGCAACAACCAGCATTCAGAAACTCTCAATAAAATGGTTACACAGAGGAAACATACCTGAACTTAGTAAAGGCTATATACAAAAAAACCCACAACTTACATCATTCTCAATGGAGAAAAACTAGATGTCTTTCCATAAGATCAGTAATAAGACAAGGATTCTCATTCATTCAATTACTTTCATTAAACATAATATTGGAAGTCCTAGCCATAGTAATAAGGTAAGAAAAAGAAGTAAAAGCCATCAAAATTAGAAGGAAATAAGTAAAACTGTCACTATTCGCATGTGATATAAATGATACTATATGCATAAAATTCTGAAGTTTTAAAACATACATAGATAATAAATAAATTCAGTAAAGCTTCAGGATACAAAAATCTACATACAGAAATCTGTTGCACTTCTATACATTATAACAAACTATCAGAAAATGATATTAAGAAAACAATTCCAGGGGCTGCCTGGATGGCTCAGTGGGTTAATCCTCTGCCTTCGGTTCAGGTCATAATCTCAGGGTCCTGGGATTGAGCTCCACATCAGGCTCTCTGGTCGGCAGGGGGCCTGCTTCTTCCTCTCTCTCTGCCTGCCTCTCTGCCTGCTTGTGATCTCTGTCAAATAAATAAATAAAATCTTTAAAAAAAAAAAAAAGAAAGAAAACAATTCCATTTAAAATTACATTGAAAAGAATAAAATACCTAGATATGAATTAAATCAAGGAGGTGAAAGACCTATACTCTAAAAACTATAAGACATTGATGAAAAAAAGTGACAAAGATGCAAAAAAATGGAAAGATATCCTGTACTCATAGACTGGAAGAATTATATTGTTAAATAGCTTATATGACCTAAAGCAATCTACAGATTCAATGAAATCCTTATGAAAATTTCATAGAAATATAACAAATAATTCTAAAACTTATATGGCACCACCAAAACAATCTTGAGAAAGAACAAAACTGGAGGTATTATGCTCCCTGATTTCAGATATACTGCTAAGCTATAGTACTTAAAACAGTGTGGTGTGGATTCGCAGAACAATGGAACAGAATTGGGAGCCTAGAAATAAACCCACACATGTATGACAATTAATTTAAGATGAATGAGTCAAGAACATAAAACAGAGAATGGATAGTGTCTTTGATAAATGGTGCCGAGAAAACCGGAAAACCATATGCAAAAGAATGAAGCTAGACAACTCTCCTATACCACACACAAAAATTAACTCAAAGTAGATTAACAACTTGAATTTAAGATCTGAAATCATAAAATTCCCAGAAGAAAACATGGTGAGAAAGTCCTTGACATTGAACTTAGCAGTTTATGGCTGTGGATCCACAGGCAGGGGAATCAAAAGTAAAAATAAAGAAATGGGACTACATCAAACTGAAAATCTCTGCACAGCAAAGGAAATCATCATCAAAATTAAAAGACAGTCTACTGGATGGAAAAAGACATTTGCAAGTCATTTATCCTATAAGGGATTAATGTCCAAAATATATTTTAAAAACTCATCTAACTAAACAATAAAAAAAAATAAACCTTAAAAATGGGCCAAGGACCTGAATAGACATTTTTTCAAAGAAGACATAACGATGGCCAACAGACAAAATTTTCATAATCACTAATTATTAATTACATAATGCAAATCAAAATCACAGTGAGATATCACCTCACACCTGTTAGAAGGGCTATTATCAAAAACACAAGAGGGGCGCCTGGGTAGCTCAGCGGGTTAAAGCCTCTGCCTTTGGCTCCAGTCATGATCCTAGTTTCCTGGGATCGATCCCTGCATCAGGCTCTCTGCTTAGCAGGGAGCCTGCCTCCTCCTCTCTCTCTCTCTACCTGCCTCTCTACCGACTTGTGATCTCTGTCTGTCAAATTAATAAACAAAATCTTTAAGAAAACAAAACAAACAAACAAACAAAAAAAGAAACAACAGGTGCTGGAGTGAATGTGGAGAGAAGGGAACATTTATACATTGTTTATGGGAATGTAAATTGTTTTAGGTCCTATAGAGAACAGTATTGGAATTTTTTAAGTATTTGAGAATATATGGAAATTCTTCAAGTAATTAAGAATAGATCTACTATATGATCCACCTGTTCGAGTTCTGAGTATTTATCTAAATGAAAACAGTGATTTGAAAAGATGAATGATGTCCTTGTTCACTGTAGCATTATTTACAATAACCAAGATATGGAAAAAAAAATAAACAACAAGTATCCACTGATGGGTAAATGGATGAAAAGGATATGGTATACACACACACACACACACACACACACACACACACACACACACACACGGGAAAATACTATTCAGCCCTAAAGATAAATGAAATCTTGCGTTTTGTGATAGCATGCATGGAACATAAGGGTATTATCCTAACTGAAATGAATCAGATGTTGAAAGACAAAGACTATATGACCCTCTCATATGCAGAATCTAAAGAAAACCAAACAAATGAATAAATAAAATAACACAAAAAAGAACTCATAGATGTAGAGAACAGACTGATGGTTACCTAATGGGTGAAGGTGCTACATTTTGTGGTGATGGGTGGTAACTAGACTTTTGGGGGTGTTCACTTTATAGTGTAGACGGATATCAAAGTATAATTTTGTATACCTGAAAATTATATAATGTTATATACCAATTTTACCTCAATAAAAATAAATGTATTGATTCCATGAATAAATAATTGCCAACAAAAAAGTAAGAGGAGTATATAAAGATATGGGGGAGAGATGAGTCCCTAGCAATTGGTTTTAGGAAACTAGCAGACATAGACCCTTGCCTTAGATTTGTAAATAACTGAAACAATTGATAATGCTTTAGTTAACAATACCTGTCTTTGAAATCAGAGAAGTAGACTGATCAGGAGGCTCATGATATATCTTACAACAGCTTTGAACATTACTGCCCAAGTGGAGAAGGGCGTAAACTCTCCAAATAAGTCGTGTTCAAAAATTCACATGTTTGGCTATTTGTCTCCTAAAGACTTTTTTGTGAGACTGGCCTCAAACAAGCCTGATACCTGCGTGCTTGTGCTGATTTTCTGTAGAATTATCTTCACCAATTAAGACAAAATAGTTTTATGAATGATGAGAAAAACTTAAACTTCATCATGTTTTCTAAAATTTAGATGTTTGGTATAAAATGTATGATGGACTTGCCAGGCTTTGAAAATGACCCACTTCATATTGTTATCATGGTGAAGAGTTCTGGAGATGCTTACAGCTGAGGGTTTGTTTCATTGTTTTTGTACATTGTGAGCAAGAAGCCTAGTGTTTTATGCTCCCTTTGCTGCCTGTGCAGCTGCAGATAATTAACACTATTTCTAGATCCATGTTTCAGGCACCAATCAATGGATGCTGCTGATATTAAAAAAAAAAAAAAAAACTGGCATAGCACAACAGAGTAAGGTTGAAGAAATTATTGTAGGACAAAATCAGCTATGTTAATTTCTGCTTCATTTACACCAAAGGTTGAAAAGAATCAATAAGGAAATGCTTTGGGCCTTGTAATAATGCATTGTATAAAAGAATGATGAAACTAATTTAAAGTGTTATTTATTAAAAAGAGATACCAAGGGAATGTGAGTCCTAAAACTCCTCTATTTAAATTATGCACTTTTAGAATTCATAAATTCAATGGCCATTTTTGAAAGATCTGAATTTCTTTATATAATGATTAAATGTATTTTTATAGTATTTATATTTCCATTCCTATAATGTTGAAATATTATGATGGAAAGATTCAATCACATAGCTTAATTTATAGTAGAGTCTCTAAAGTGTTGAGTGAAATTGAACTCATAACTACTTTAAAATGATGTTCCTTATACTTGTGTAAGATTTAGCCTGTATGGTATATGAACACACTAGTACTGTCCTCAGGGAGAATGAAATCCAGCATTTACTGCATACTTAATACATGCAAAGTTTTTTTTAATGCCTTAAATTTATATATTTTTACAACACTCCAAAATTTTTAGACTAAAGACCATTATGCCCAATTTACAGAAACAAAAAGTGAAGCACAAAAATTCTGGGTATTCAAGAGACTAGTTATACAGAAAGATGGGAACTAGTTAGCTAGTTAGATTAAAGGGACAGATTTAGGTTTTGGAATAAAGTTTACGTTTTATATATATACCTTCCTTTTTATACTTACCAATTAATTATAATTTTATGAAAAGATAATTGGTTATATGTTTATGAACTGATGTTTATATAACCTTTTTATGACCTAACTGTCCATAGATCTTCCAGTTAGTACAGAGTATAGAGAGGTTTTGAAACACTTTTTTAAAAACAGATTTCATTTTTTTAGAGAATTTTTGGGTTTGCAGCAAAAGTTATAGAAAATTTCCATATGCATAACCTCCTCCATTACCAACTGCTCCCACCAGGATGGTACACTTGTTATATTTTAAAACCTGCATTGCCACATCACTATCATCCAAAGTCCACAGTTTACATTACTTTTTTTTAATATTAATTGCATTTAAATACAGGCCATAGTATTTTGGATAGTGAATTAGTTTAACTCTTTAAAATGCAGACAATATCTAAAGTTAATCATGTTTCATTTATTTCTTGAACTTTTCTAAAGTGTATACACACACACGCAGGCACAGACACAGATTATATGTACACACACACATGCTTTCATATGTATGCATAAATAATTTAATCTCACAACAACGTGAGGTGAAGTGAGTTAAAATTATTACTGCATTTTACCAATGATAAAAGCTGAGGCACAGAATTTACATAATTTGCTCAAGTGGAAGACTTGGAAATTTATCCTGGCAATTGAGAGTCCAGAATTTGTTCTTTTAATTATTATATTATATTAATTATTATACTATATCTTTTGATACATAGTATTTAGTACTTTAAAAATGTCATATAATTGAAACACTCTTTGGTATATTTTATAGATGTCAAATCATTTTGTCTTACAAAACCCCATATACCTCTAAGAAAATCACTGAGTAACTCTTACCTAATGTACAATTTCTCAACATATTTTAATCCACATTCTTTTTTGCTGAACATATAATTCTTAGATTCTCTATTCTTATATCACCTGCAACAGGGCATAATCCCTAGACACTTGAGAACTGGTCACAAGAAGAAAATTTTAATTCATTAGACTGAACATTTAGATCAATCATTATAACGTGGTCAACTTTTACTTCCGGTGTGGTGCATTGCAAAAACAAAAAGCATGTTTCTCAAGTATAAAAATAAGACAACACTGACTGTATTTTTAATACACAGCACATCTTGTCATTACTATCACATTATCTCTAATCTTGTTGAAAATCAGGGGCTTGTTGATTAAAGTCCCAAATCCCTGGCATAGTCCCTTATACCCAGAGCTGGGTAGCTTTACAACAATATGTGCAGCTTTCTCCTATTGGCACATTGCAGTCTTATCATAGTAGGAAATTCAGGGTGTGGAGTGATGTTAACAGAACACAGAGGCCAGAACTGGCCTGCCTGTCTTCACGGTCTAACCTCACTCTACTACCTGTGTGATCTTAGCAGGTTAATTAAATTCTCTGTGCTTCAGTTCTCTGTAAACTAGGGATGAGAAAAAATGCACTTTCTGATGATGTTGATGTAATGATTAATGAGTTGATACACAAAAGCCATTTTAACAGTAACTGATCCACTGTAAATATTGTGTTGGGTTAGTTACTACAACTTTTTCCTAAATGTGTTAGATATTTTATCATCATAGACTTTTACTATGGTCTGAGATCTTTTACTAGGGAAATGTTCTGTTCATTTTTTCCCTTGTTCTGGCAAATACTCCATTTCTGAAGAGCCTTTTAGCATGATGGTTACTAGTATGTAATTTGAAATGATTGTCTGGCTTTGAAGTTTGCCTCCAGCTCTTGGTTACAAAATGATTTTGAGCATATTAAACTCCCCAAGACTCAGTTTTCTTGTTTATACAGTAGAGATGATAGTTGTACTATTTATCTCTCTTTGTTTTTGTGAAAATTAAAGACAAAATTTGTATAAAACCCTTTGCACAATGTAAGCACTCAATAAACATTAATTATTGAGAAATTTCTGTCTGGCTTTCTCCCACACATCTCCTAGCACAAGGTAGAAATTCTCCTTTATCATTGTGTCCATAGCACATGAAAAACACTTCTTATCTACCTGTATTATAGTAATTTGTTTGTATACTTAATAGCTTAAGGTTGAGCTGCAGTTGACACAGTTGTTGAAAAAAAAAAAAAAAGGATGGCATAAGACATGACTATTAGTGGTGAAATTTCAGGTTACTTTGTTTTGCAGGTAAAAGGAGTTATATGATTTTTCCAGTTGAGAATGGAGAAAATGGGAACAATGTGTTATATTTGTGCTGGGAGAAAAATGTGAGTGACAGATACTTCAGTGAAATAGCAAGGAAGGAGCCATAACTTTGCTCTCCTGGAGGTTATTAAGGTGCTATATTTTGAATAAATTCCCTTCATTTCATGATTTTCTACTTAATAACATTTACCACTATCCATATCCTTATGCCTAGATAAAAGGTCTTCAGATCAAATAGCTCAGAATATATGAAAAGTATTCATGTGTACTAAATACCACCTCTAATACTGTCATTTATGACTGGCTATAGATAAGTGCTTTCCTATATTTTCAGATAGTTCTTATGTCCATAGTGGGCCCAAGCACTTGACACTTCTGCTTAGCTTAGTTCCTCTTGTGTTTGGAGGAAGGAAATGCTGAATCTGAGTGGAGATTTTTTCTGGCTCTTCTTCCCATACACACTGGCTTTGAAGTTTGTAAAGATTTTAATTAATGTATTAGACTTCAGCTGTGAGGGCAGAGTTTGAATTATGCTGGTTGATAGAGAAGGGCAATCATAGCAGCCAACCTCAAGAATCTAAACTGTAATGTCACAGGGGATGGATAAAACTCAGTTGATTGCATACTATGAACAATGATCATAAGACACTCATTCAACGTGTAAGCCATTTTCTCTGCAGTCCCGTTCTTGCTTCATGAATGTCTGTTATGCAGAGAAGACAGTAAGAGAAAAAAAATGCAATTAAGAGGATTCAAATATTGCTTAATGAAACATGATGTCCAAAATAAACAAGATAGTGACCCTGGAAGGAAGGAAAACCTGGATAATTTATGAAGAAGGTAACTTTCAAAGAAGTAGTTTAGATGGAACTTAGTGTCTCCTAGGCCAACGTCTTTAAATGATGAAGACTAAAATACTCAGGTTCAAAGTCCAATTACGTTACTTAGATTTCTGATTTATAGAAAGAGAGATAATTACATAGGTCAAATAGATTCTTTTTATTTTAAAAGAATATCCCATCCTTTGTCTCTAAGGAGGTTAAAACTAATAGTTAAAACTATTAAGAGTAATGATTATTCTTGCTTTTCTAAATATAAATCTGTTTCTATAGTTATAATTTACTGTTTTGAAGGAGCTGAGAAAAACCATGATCATTTATTAGCTAAATGTGAAAAGGTAGGAAAATATTATATAAAGATGCTATACATGATATCAATTTTTAATATTTTCTTTATTTTTAAATTTTAAAAGTTTACGAAAATAATATTGATAAGAAAAGAACTTCATATGATAGAAAAGGGAGTGCATATTGTATTCCTTCCTTCACTAGCCTCTCAGTTTCACTCCCGCTCTTGCACAAATTTTCTACATGCACACATTCATACAAACAATTATTGCTTAATGGGAGTATTTTATGTATGTTGTTGTACTTTGTTTTATTAATTTTATTTTTCTTCACATTTTCAATTCAGAATACGGACTTTTATCATACTCCTCTAAATGGCCATAAAGATACCCATTACATATATGTACCATAATTTATTTAAACAATGTTTCATTAATGGGCATTAATGTTATTTCTAGTTTTTTGTCTTATATGCTACTTACAACAGTCTTAAGGATGCATCTTTGCATGTTTGTGTGCATATTTTTGCCATGAATTTCTAGTAAAACAGAAAATATATTTAAATTTTGATAGATATTGTCAAATGCCTTATAAGTAGAGTGCACCAATTTCTCTGCTTCAAGCAATGTCTGCTTCAAACATTGCTTTTAAAAAAATACTTTTGCCTTAAAAAAATACTGTTTAGATATTAGTAATTCTGAACTATCAAGTGTTACAGCTTGTTCTTGACTTAAAATTGGTATATATAAAATAATGAGATCTATCAATAGATGCAGAAAAAGCATTTGGTAAATCCAACACATATTCTTGACAGAAATTCTCAGTAAATTGAGAATGGAAGGGACTTCCTCTGCTTGATAAGAGCATCTACAAAATCCAACAGCTAATATCATACTTATTGGTGAGAAACTCAAACTTGCTCTCTAACATCAAGTACAAGACAAAGATATCCTCTCTTAGCAATCTTTTTCAACATCATATTGTAAGTTCTAGCTAATGCAAGAAAACAAGAAAAACGAATAAAAGTCCACAGATCAGGTAAAAAGAAAACTGTCTGTGCACAAGTGATATAATCATCTACGAAGAAAATCTGTAAGAATGGATAAACCACCTCCTGGAATTAATGAGCAATTACAGCAAGGTTTCAAGCTAAAAAGATAATGTACAGTGGTCAATTTAGTCCCAAAATACCAGTGATGAATAAGTGGAATTTGAAATTCAAAACGACAATATCTTTTTAACAATATTAATTCTTCCAATCCATGGATAGGAAAAATTAATATTGTTAAAATGACCCCATTATCCAAAGTCATCTAGAAATTCAATGCAATCCCTATCAAAATTCCAATGGCATCTTTTACAGAAATAGAAAAATATTTCTAAAATTTGTACGGAGACACAGAATACCACAGTTAGGCAAAGCAATCCTGAGAAAGAAAATCAAAGTCAGAGTCACTACACTTCCTGATTTTGAAATATACTACAAATCTGCATTAATTAAGCAGTGTAATAATGACATAAAAATAGACACATAAGCCAGTGAAACAGAACAGAATACCCAGAAATAAAACTCTGCATATATGGTCAACTAATATTTGACAAAGGAACCAAAAACACTTAGTGGAGAAAGAATAGTCTCTTCAAAGAATGGTCCTAGGAAAACTGGACAACCATATGCAGAAAAATGAACTTGGATCACTATCCTCCACCACTCACATAAATAAACTCAAAATGGAATCAAAACTTAAATATAAAATTTGATATTATTTCGCTAAGCATGATACGCTCTAGTTCCATCCGATTCACAGACCTGTACCCCTGGGGATAAAAATATATGTTTATAAAAAATAAAAAGTTAAAAAAAAAAAAAAATAAAGCATATTCCCAAAGGAAAAAAAAAAAAAATTGATATTATAAAAGTCCTAGAAGAAAACATAGGGAAAAATTCTTTGAAAATGGTCTTGGTGATGATTTTTTTTGGATATGACACTAAAAGCACAAAGAACTAAAGCAGAAATCGACAAGTGACTACCTAAAACTAAATCCTCTGCATAGCAATTGAAACAATGAACAAAATGAAGAGGGAACCTCAGAAATGGGAGAAAATACTTACAAGCCATATATCAGAAAGGGGTTAATATCCAAATATATAAATAATCCAGACAACTCAATAACAGCGATAACAAAAATCTGATTTAAAAATGGTCAGAAGAACAGAAAAGGCCTTTTTTTTCTTCAAAGAAGGCATCCAAATGGCCACTGTGTACAGAAAACTGGGTTCCACATCATTTAAATCATTCAGGAGGTGCAAATTAAAACCACAATGAGATATTGCCTCACACCTGTAAGAATGGCTATCATCAAGAAGGTAAGAGGTAGCAAGCTTAATTGAGGGTCTGGAGAAAGGGAACCCTTATGCGCTGTTGAAGGAAATGTTAAAGAAGATGCAATGTATATATACACAAAATATTTTTCAGCCAGTGAAAAGAAGGAAATCCTGCCATTCCTGACAACATGGATGGACCTTGAAGACATCATGATTTTTGAGATAAACCAGGCAATGGAAGACAAATTATTCATGGTATCACTGACATGTGGAATCTAAAACAGCCAAACTTGTAGAAACAGATAGTAGAACAGTGGTTATCAGGAGCTGGAGGATGGGGAACTGGAAAGATGTTGTGAAAGGGCATAAACTTGTAATTAGAAGATGAATACATTTTGAAGATTTAATGTATAGCAAAATGATTATAGCCAACAATACTGTATTATATACTTCAAAGTTGCTAAGAAATCCTAAGTGTTCTCACCACAAAAAAAGGTTAATAATTACATGAGTTGATAGAGGTGTTAGTTAATCTAAGATTATAATCAAATCATAAAATTAAATATATTAAATCAACCTATGGTACACTTTAAACTTACACAATATTATATGTAAATTATAAGTCAACAAAACAAAACAAACAAAGAAAAACACACTGCCATTAACATTAGCACCCCAAAAATGAAATACTAGGGATAAACCTAACAAAATATGTATCACATTTATGTAAGGATTACTACAAAACTGATGAAAAAAATCAAAGAATAACTAAATAAACATTCCCTGTTCATGGATGAAAAGTCCAATGGTGTCAAGATGTCATTTCTTATCAAGTTGTTTTATGCAATCCAAATCAAAATCCCAGAGAGTTACTCAGTGGACATTGAAAAACTAAATCTAAAGTTTATATGAAAAAGCAAAAAAAACCCAGAATAACAAACACAGTTTTGAAGAAGAACAAAGTTGGAGAACTGATGCTACTTGATATCAAGATTCAGAATAAAATATCAGTAGTTAAGATAACCTGGTACTGGCAAAAGAATATCAAATAGGTATAAGGAGCAGAATAGATTGCTCAGAAAGAGACTCAGATAAATGTAGTCAATTAATCTTTGACAAAGTAGCAGAGACAATGAAGAAAAAGTCGTCTTTTCAACAGATGGTGCTGAAACAACTGGACATCTGAATGCAAAAAAATAAAACAACAACAAAAAATAAACACAGACCTTGCATCTGTCACAATAATTAACTCAAAATGGATCCCAGACCTAAATGTAAAACACGAAACAAAAGGGAGGAGTCAAGATGGCGGAGAAGTAGCAAGCTGAGACTGCTTCAGCTAGCCGGAGATCAGCTAGATAGCTTATCTAAGGATTGCAAACACCTGAAAATCCATCGGCAGATCGAAGAGAAGAAGAACAGCAATTCTGGAAACAGAAAAACAACCACTTTCTGAAAGGTAGGACCGGCGGAGAAGTGAATCCAAAGCGACGGGAAGATAGACCCCGGGGGGAGGGGCCGGCTCCCGGCAAGCGGCGGAGCAACCGCGCACAAAATCAGGACTTTTAAAAGTTTGTTCCGCTGAGGGACATCGCTCCAGAGGCTAAACCGGGGCGAAGCCCACGCGGGGTCAGCATGGCCTCAGGTCCCGCAGGGTCACAGAAGGATCGGGGGTGTCTGAGTGTCGCAGAGCTTGTGGGTATTGGAACGGGAAAGCTGGCTGCAGAGACAGAGCCGACAGTAAGCTCACAGCTCGGTGTTACCTTGAACCAGTCGCAGGCTCGGTGAGCCCGGAGCGCGGCCAGAGGTCAGGCAGACGGGAGTGACTGGGCGCTATTCTCTGAGGGCGCACTGAGGAGTGGGGCCCTGGGCTCTCGGCTCCTCCGGGCCGGAGACCAGGAGGCCGCCATTTGTATTCCCGTCCTCCGGAACTCTACGGAAAGCGCTCAGGGAACAAAAGCTCCTGAAAGCAAACCCGAGAGGATTACTCACCCCGGCCCGGGGTAAGGGCGGTGTAATTCCGCCTGGGGCAAAGACACTTGAGAATCACTACAACAGACCCCTCCCCCAGAAGATCAACAAGAAATCCAGCCGAGACCAAGTTCACCTACCAAGGAGTGCGGTTTCAATACCAAGGAGAACAGCAGAATTCCAGAGGAGGAGAAAGCCAAGCACGGAACTCATGGCTTTTTCCCTGTGATTTTTTTTAGTCTTGCAGTTAATTTAATTTTTTCTTTTTCATTTTTTTTTTTTTCTTCTCGCCTTCGGGTAAAAATTTTTTTTTTAACTGTTACCTTTTTCTTTTTTAACGATTTTTTACTAGTTTATCTAATATATATTTTTTCCTTTTTTACATTTTTCTCAGGTGTTTTCTTTTTTTAAAAAATTTTTTTCTTTTCTTTTTTTTTTTTCTTTTCTTTGTTCTTTTTTTTTCCTTTCTTCCTTTTTGAACCTCTTTTAATCCCCTTTCTCCCCACTCACGATTTTGGATCTCTTCTAATTTGGTTAAAGCATATTTTCCTGGGGTTGTTGCCACCCTTTTAGTATTTTACTTGCCCCTTCATTTACTCTTATCTGGCCAAAATGACAAGACGTAAAAATTCAACACAAAAAAAAGAACAAGAGGCAGTACCGAAGGCTAGGGACCTAATCAATACAGACATCGGTAATATGTCAGATCTAGAGTTCAGAATGACAATTCTCAAGGTATTAGCCGGGCTCGAAAAAGGCATGGAAGATATTAGAGAAACTCTCTCGAGAGATATAAAAGCCCTTTCTGGAGAAATAAAAGAACTAAAATCTAACCAAGTTGAAATCAAAAAAGCTATTAATGAGGTGCAATCAAAAATGGAGGCTCTAACTGCTAGGATAAATGAGGCAGAAGAAAGAATTAGTGATATAGAAGACCAAATGACAGAGAATAAAGAAGCTGAGCAAAAGAGGGACAAACAGCTACTGGACCACGAGGGGAGAATTCGAGAGATAAGTGACAGCATAAGACGAAACAACATTAGAATAATTGGGATTCCAGAAGAAGAAGAAAGAGAGAGGGGAGCAGAAGGTATACTGGAGAGAATTATTGGGGAGAATTTCCCCAATATGGCAAAGGGAACGAGCATCAAAATTCAGGAGGTTCAGAGAACGCCCCTCAAAATCAATAAGAATAGGCCCACACCCCGTCACCTAATAGTAAAATTTACAAGTCTCAGTGACAAAGAGAAAATCCTGAAAGCAGCCCGGGAAAAGAAGTCTGTAACATACAATGGTAAAAATATTAGATTGGCAGCTGACTTATCCACAGAGACCTGGCAGGCCAGAAAGAGCTGGCATGATATTTTTATAGCACTAAATGAGAAAAAAATGCAGCCCAGAATACTATATCCAGCTAGGCTATCATTGAAAATAGAAGGAGAGATTAAAAGCTTCCAGGACAAACAACAACTGAAAGAATTTGCAAATACCAAACCAGCTCTACAGGAAATATTGAAAGGGGTCCTCTAAGCAAAGAGAGAGCCTACAAGTGGTAGATCAGAAAGGAACAGAGACCATATACAGTAACACTCACCTTACAGGCAATACAATGGCACTAAATTCATATCTCTCAATAGTTACCCTGAATGTGAATGGGCTAAATGCCCCTGTCAAAAGACACAGGGTATCAGAATGGATAAAAAAACAAAACCCATCTATATGTTGCCTCCAAGAAACTCATTTTAAGCCCGAAGACACCTCCAGATTTAAAGTGAGTGGGTGGAAAAGAATTTACCA